>NC_073692.1:263408978-263717312 GCF_029784155.1 Uranotaenia lowii
GTACAACGTCTTATTACGTTCATCAACATTTAACAGCAAGTTAAATACCCAGGTTATGTTGAGTGCTCCAAAATAAGTCCCTAAGAAATCAAGTAGGACGTATTTTCGACATGGGTCAAATTGCTATTAAAACAAGTTATTTTGCTTTTTCGAGCTTGCAAAACAGTGTATTATCATAGCTGTGAACATGTTTGTATTTGTAAAATTCATCACAGCTATGTAGCAAACCTCTTGAAAGTTGACTCCAATGACACTTCCTCCTGAAATGGCGCTGATTCGGTCCAACTGTGAAAAATCAAAACTTTATTTTAAATTTTCTCTCCATTAACAGCTTACTTAAATAAAATTTTAGATGTGATTAGAATCATAAGAAGTAGTTTTAACTATATTTGTTCAAAATTTTTATGAATAACATGATTTATGAGAGAAATATTGGCAAAAAGCTACAAGGTGGTCCAAAATATGTACCCGGTCCCAAATAAGTCCGTTACCCTAGTAGAATTTTTTAAAAGTATTCTTTTACCCCTAAATGTATGCAGCACTCTTATGCTTTTACTTTAAAAAATGATTTTACATGAAACTTGAAATGCTTGTTAGAAAAATGTAAAATTTAGTTGGAACAAAACCAAAAAATACTGCAATTGGTGCTTAATGCATTATGACATCACAAATATATTAAAAACTATAAATAATAATAAAACTATAAATTTTCGAAATTTTCATTAAAAAATATTTATTGCAACTTACCCCCTTTTTTAAGGGGTAAAATCGCATGTTTTTATGAATTTAAAAATAACTGATGAAACCAATAATTTTTCTGTCTACTTCAGTTTGATGTCCCATCCGCTAAGTTTTAATTTTTGATGTACAAGCGGTAGATTATCTGTGGACATAAAGTTTTTAGAAGCCATTGAAGTTGAAAAGTGTTGCATGATGCCCCAGTTTACGGTATACAATTGAATTGATATTCAACCTTAGTCTGTCCATCAACCTGTTTGACTCGGCAAACTTTTGTCTGCTTTTTTATAACTTTTGAAAACTTAACTGGGCTAGGTCAACAATACTGTTTCGAATAGCCAGCTACTCGAAGCCCTTGACGTGAGGGTCAACAGCAGACTTGTTCACAGCTTCCGAACAACAACACTAAAAGTGAATCATCTCCAATTTACATACAAACCCGTTCAAGCAAAAACCAAGCACAGCGCCAATAAATCAAACGATGAGGTAATAACACCCATTTGGTAAAACAAAACAAGTTTATTGAGTCTCTTTTTTTAAGTTTTTTTTTAAATTATAAACTTATCCGGTACAACTGTGTTCTATATGTTTACTCTTAGGCTCGAACTCATGCCAAGTATTTCATCGGCTTAGGAGACAACTGACTTGCCAACTGAGCTATATCACGAGCCAATTTTTTAATGATAACTTATTTTACCATCGACTTCACACTTGTATTTCAAACAACACTTCGGGTAGTCTTTGGTGTAATCCTGTTCGATTTCAACGCAACGTTCATCGTCAACGACTGAGGCACCGCAACTGTAAACAAAAGCAATACGTGGTGTTAGCTACTTTCGCTCACTTGTTAGCTTACCATATTATAACGTTGTTTTTTTAATTGATGACCTATACCTTGTGTAGGTCAGCGAAAGTTTATCAGAACACGAGATTTCGGTACATTCTCCTGGGATTTTTTTCGTTTCCTGAGGCGATAGCACAAGTTTGGAGCCCTCATCGTAACACTTTCCGGGATGATCTGTATGGGCAGTAGGAATGAAAGAATGAGTTTAATCTTAACCATTAACTACCAACTACAAAATCCCCGTTCCGGGACCAACCTGGGTGGGTGGCATTCAGGAGAATGGCTTGTGCCGCGAGACTGACGCTGATCGCGCAGCTAACGATCAATATTCCAAAGACTAGTTTCATTCTGACGTACAACCGTTTGTCGCGGGACTTTTTTTGACACGTACAACAGACTTCCTCGAGATTCAAACTGGAACTGAGATCAGCTTGAGCCGGGTGATCTTTAAAAATGATTTTTTGTTTTCGCTATTTTCGAACGCTTTGGTCATACTTACTTGCAGATGCAAGTAGTATAGCGCTTTTGACTACGTCTATCAATATTGATGTACATAGCTCCGGATTTATTATTATTATTATTATTATAATTTATTAGAGACCTTTTAACCACCCGGGTCATTCGGGTCTGTCCGGATTTTTTATGATTCTTGTAAAATAAGGATGATGAATGTTTAACCTATTTTTGTTTGAGTACCTTTCTGATGGCACATTTTAAGTTTTACAGAAGCGTCTCGATGAAGTCATTCGCCCTTGTTGCCCTTGAGAAAAACTAAGGTTTATAGGTATTTAAAACTTCTTTTTACTATAAATAAAGTTTGACTTCAGGATGACATAATACAGTTATCGACTGATTCAAACATCTATTAATGAAAATAAATATATAGCGTGATTTGTCAATCGTTGCACAGCTAAGCACATGATTTTGGTTTTAATGCTGTATTTGAGTCATTTCAACCGAATTCACTCAATTTTTTTATTTTTTGTACTTATACAGAATTAGTAAACAAGATCCAAAAGTTCAAGTGTTACAATGCTGTAGATCTAGCTCGGCCTTTGGTCAACGTAGAATATATTTTACCGGACCTACTTAATATAATTGTTTACCGCAGGAAATAAAAAATTCTCAAAACCGTAACATATTTAAAACGAAACTAATACAACATCTTAAGGAAACGATGAATCTATAACAACCAATCATCATGCCAGTTTTTTTTTATTTGTAATATTTTTAATTTGTATTTCTCATTTTAATTCGTAATTTTTTGAACTTAATAATTAAGCAGTAGTGTAATGTTCTTAAATATACTTTTTCTGTTATTTGTTATTTTTACTAAGTAAGCAAGAAGGATCTCTTAAAAGGAAACCTTTTTCCACTGAGATCCTTTCTCTAGAATAATACTTTAATCTTAATATACATTTCCTCGCATTAAATATATTTGTGTTCTCAACATGCTTAATTTTTTTGCTCGCGTTCATTTGTAATTTTTTGCTGCCAGACATGTTGAGTCTGGCGACGAGCTGGAGATAGTCGAAGACTTTGTCTATCTCGGCTCACTGGTGACCGCAGACAATGACACCAGCCGTGAGATCCGGAGGCGAATTATCAGCGGAAGTCGTGCCTACTATGGACTCCACAAGCAACTGCGGTCGAGAAAAATTAGCCCTCGCACGAAGTGTAACCTGTATATGACGCTTCTTAGACCGGTTGTTCTCTACGGGCACGAGACATGGATATTGCTCGAGGAGGACCTGCGTACACTCGGAGTATTCGAGCGACGAGTGTTAAGAACCATCTTTGGCGGCGTACAGGAGAACGGAGTGTGGAGGCGAAGGATGAACCACGAGCTCGCGCGACTCTACGGCGAACCCAGTATCCAGAAGGTGGTGAAGGCTGGCCGGATACGCTGGGCGGGACATGTTGCGAGAATGCCGGATGACTGTCCTGCAAAACAGGTGTTCGCTACGAATCCGGTAGGAACAAGACGAGCGGGGGCGCAACGAGCGAGGTGGTTAGACCAAGTGGAGCGTGATCTGGCGACCGTGGGGTGCCCGAGAAATTGGAGAACGGTTGCTATGAACCGAGTGAATTTTAGGAATTATGTTCGTCAAGTTATGTCGTAAGACGGAATACTATGTAAATAAAAAAATAAAATAAAAATAACATGTTGAGAACTGAAGTGTCCATTACCAGGAGACTCAGTTGAGTTTTTTGGTGTGGGGGAGTGTGGCAGCCATAAAAAAAATGGCAAAAAATATTTAAAAATCATTTGAAACAGCTTGTCTGTGCCCAATAGTTGCACATTAGACTGCCCCAAATTTGTATGGCAAATTCAAAACCTGTGAAATGTTATGCGCTGCAGGTTCAGATTGATTCTAGGCCTAGTACAAGATCTCATGCCAAATTTGGGCCAGATGGGATCACGGGAAGGGATCGCTCAACGAGCCTGAAGTTTGTATGAGATTTTGAGACGTTTTGTTCGGGAGAAACATGAAAAACCAGATTTGCATCCATAACTTTAGTTCGCGTCGGCCGATTTCTTTCAAAAACGGGGTTTCTTAAAGCCCGAATTAAGAAAAATATTTCATCCGAAGACTGCATATCGATAAAAGTTAAGATAAAAAAGTCATTAGGCTTCAAAAATGGACTAACTTTTTTAAGGATGGTATTCATCACTGTTAATAAGTCGAGGCGGTCGAACTTATTGACGGCTCATTAACAGTGATGAATACCACCGTTAATAAAATTAGCCCATTTTTGAAGCCTGATAACTTTTTTATCTTAACTCTTATCGATATGCAGTCTTCGGATGAAATATTTTTCATAACTCTGGCTTTAAGAAAACCCGTTTTTGAAAGAGATCGGTCGACGCGAACTATAGTTATGGAGGAAAATCTGGTATTTTATGTTTCTCCCGAAAAAAAATATTTCCAAATCCCATACAAACTTCAGGCTCGTTGAGCGACCTCTTCCCGTGATCTGATCTGGCCAAAATTTGGCATGAGATCTTGTACTAGGCCTAGGATCAATTTTAGCATGCAGCGCATAAGTCTTTCAAAAGTCGGGTCATTTGGGGCAGTCTATTGCACATGCAAATTTTATGTCGTTTAAAGCAAAAATAAAGTTGTATGAAGAATATACTCTGCAGTTTTTGTTTTAAAAATTTAAGTATTTCATCAAATTAGGAAAAAAGGCTGGACCGCAAATGGTCCAGCAGTTTTTTTTTTATTTAATTATTTCCTCAATTTTTAAAAAAGGCTAATTCTGATAAAAAAGGGAGACCATTAAGAAGTAAATAATTTGACGGAAATGAGAAAATATCGATAACAAAAAACTAAGTACCCCATTGTAGATTTCTCACGACAAAGTGTGCCATTCCGCGATTCAACGCAAAAAGTTTGTGAAGATTATTCGTGATGATATTTTCAGAAACTTTATAGGGAAGTCATTCAAAACATGATTCATTTCACTTGAAAATAGAAACCTTTTTCCAGTGGTATCTCAATTAAATTAGGAAATTCCATTAAATCTGTAAAAAAAACTATAAAATCAAGAGTGTAAACTCCAATTTTGACGAAGTTCGATTTAAAAAAAACTGTGAAATTATGGATGTTTCTGTCTGGAAAAATTTTGACAACCTTTCTGTAGTATACAGTCCCCCCACAATCATTAGTCAATTAACGTATCCTTCCACCACAAAATGTTCGTTTATTCGGGTGTTAGTTGACCAAATATCAAGGTTTGCATGAATTTCAGTCAACACTTCCTCTTTGATTTCAAATATGTTTTTATTTTCAATTTTGTTAAAAAATAACATAATTTACCGAAACAATCAACGTTTTTCAAAACCACAATTATGGGTCAAAATTGTAGCTTGTAACAATTATTAGTCAAATTGCCCACAATGGATCGATGGAAAAAGCTAATTTTCCGAGTGGAGTCGCCACTAGCATTCAGAGCTGTCAAACCTCATGATCAAAGTAGCAGAGAAAACACAGAAAAATCAACAAAACATGGCACTGTGTTATACTATGAAAACTCACGCGGACAAAAATCGTAAAAATAATTCAATTAAATTTTTATTAGGAAAAGACACTTGGTTTAAAAAAAAGCTCGTTTTTCAGAACTATTGAAAAATAAGGAAAAATTGCAAAGATTTATATGTTTGATAAAAAAGTAGCAAGGCAAATTTATTATCACTACTAGTACTTTTGATGTAAACGTTATTCTCTATGAAAATACAGTGCTGAGATGCTTCAGAATCACTAATAAGAATATAAAGTATGAGAAAATGAAGGAAATTAGAAAAAAATTAATAATTAAAGATTTCGGACGAGATCATTTAGGTCCGGCTGATTTTTTCATGTTTTACTTTGATATTTAACAAGTTCTGAAAAGTTCAGTTCCGATCTCAAGATTTGAAGCAGTTTTAGAATTTTACCATTGTTAGTTTTTCGAACCTATCCTCTATAAAAAGTAATTATAAAACGATCAGGTCAGTTTTCCAGGTCACCCGTCTTTGACTTTGAAACTAGGTATTCTAACGGGCTACCTATGTTGTCCTAACATTTCAAACGTGTTTTTTTCCACAAATTAGAGCTGGCTTGAAGTGTTTAAAATATTAAAGAGCAGCCACTGAAATAATAGGGGCCTGAGCTCCGCTCAAATATATATATTTTTTTTTCATTTTTTATTAAAAAAAAAGTTATTAAACTTTTTTAATTTAATTTCCAAAATGTGATCGTGAAATATAACCCTTTGATCTTACGATCGTAACCAAAAGAAATTACAGTCAAATTGTTGAAAACATTTCAATTCATGTTTGTGTTTCGAAATAATCGAAATTTTCCGGTGAGTTTTAATATTAATCAAACAAAAGCTTCTCCTCGAGAAGCTTGAAACGTATAGACAATAGACTAGTTCACTTTTCGGCTTTTTTCGCTGATCACAACGCCACTTACAGGGTTTGATCCTCATTCATTTTCAAGTACTCTGGCCAAATTTGAGTTCATTAGAGTAAGTTTCCAGCGTGCGCTAGGAGTTTTATTGAAAAAAGTCCATTTTTCTGAAAGATTTTCGTAGATGTGTTCTAGCAAGCTGTTGTTAATATAAAATGATAATTTTATAGTGCTCAGTGATTGGTATGACAAGCATTCGTATGGACCTGTTTTAGATAATTGACTAAATCAAACCGAAAAAAATTAAAAATTCATAAACTACCAACTTTTACAGAAAATTTACTTACAAGTTGAGAGCTTAAAATCAGTAGTTAATAGAAAAAAAAATATTTTCGATATAAACTTTTCATAAAAAGATAGCCTTATTTATAACCTTTAATTTGATGTATAACACCTAATTATCGCATCAGTACTAGCAAAGATATTCAAACATTCACATCACATTCTTTGAATCATAATGTTGTCTCCATTCAAGTTTTAGCATCATGCAACCTGCAAAACGTGGCATCAAGAGGACTTGCTTACAACTTGATCAAAGCGCGCGCTTTTTTTAACTCCTGGCCCCGTCATGGGGTACTTGATTGAATAAAATATCCTTTCTTGTGCACAAGTTGGTGTGGAGCAAACTTGAATGAAAAATATTTTATCAAATCAAATTTGTTGCATAGATATTTGAATAACTTTGCTAGCACTCTTGGGATCATTAAGTGTTATAAATCAAATTAAAGGTTATAAATAAGGCTATCTTTTTATGAAAAGTTTATATCGAAAATATTTTTTTTTCTATTTACTACTGATTTTAAACTCTCAACTTGTAAGTAAATTTTCTGTAAAAGTTGGTAGTTTATGAATTTTTAAATTTTTTCGGTTTGATTTAGTCAATTATCTAAAACAGGTCCACACGAATGCTTGTCATACCAATCACCGAGCACTATAAAATTATCATTTTATATTAACAACAGCTTGCTAGAACACATCTACGGAAATTTTCCAGAAAAATGGACTTTTTTCAATAAAACTCCTAGCGCACGCTGGAAACTTACTCAAATGAGCTCAAATTCGGCCAGAGTACTTGAAAATGAATGAGGATCAAACCCTGTAAGTGGCGTTGTGATCAGCGAAAAAAGCCGAAAAGTGAACTAGTCTAATAGACAACTAGTAAATTTTGTTTGATTATTATTAAAACTCACCGGACATCGTCGATCATTTCGAAGTACAAACAAAAGCGTTGAAAAAACCAAAACTCCAATTAATATAAGTTTGTCCATTTGCTTGTACGACAATCTCCCATAATGCGTTACCATAGTTGGCATAGTTACCACAGGTTACCACAGGAATTGTTTTATTTTCATAATAAACAAGAATGAGCGCCAAGGATAGGCATGAAGTAAACATGAAAAGTTAGGCTAGCAGATTTTATGAGGTTTTAATTTATATTGAAATGATTTTTTTTTTCACAAAGTAAAAATAATTATCTGATCGAGAGATTCTATGTGCGTGCTTGTCTTAATGAATCCAGTGCGAGTGGTGCGAATAACAATGTTACTTTATGTTATGCTTTCTAGATCTTTTCAGCACATTTTCACGCCTGGCCATTTTTTAAAAACCGGTAAAAAAAGGTGCATTCAATTTGAAATTTTCAAACACAAAAACCAGGTATTATCCGGACAAATCAGAGCAAAATTTATCCATTATTTGAACAAAATCAGGAAAAGACAGGAGGAACTTGTACCTGTATTTTTTCGTCGAAGCACTTCACAAAAAAAAATCATTATCATTGTTTTAAAAGTAAAGGTAAAAATGGACACTTGTGTTAAAAAACATTTGAATAGATTAATCTAGCTTAATTTCAATACAGCTGAATGTCATTAGGAACATCTGAGAATTTTTTATATTATTAAAAATAATCTTTTTCATTCCATTGAAGTAATTCAAAGGTTTTTTATTCAACAGTTGAAGAATGAGTCAACAGTTGAGTTGATCAATTTAGTAGCATTCAATTTACAGTTGAATTTATCTAAAATCTAAATGATTTCATGTCACCCTAACCTGATTCACTTCAGTACTGCCATCTGATAAAAATAAAAAGGTTTTTAATAAATACGTCTGATGGCAGGTTTGTATCTCTCTAGCGGAAAACTACGCAGGAGGTGCTTAAAGAGATCCATTATTAGTCACATAGAAGTCCATGGCAACACCTAAATATCAACATGAAAATCAATAAGTTTCTGGCAAACAAAGGCAAACATTCAGGGGCATTCTTCGCTAGTATACATTCAAGGGGCAATTGGGTTGAGCTAGCAACCAAGAAATGTTCTGTTTTGCTTGCGAAAAACTGACCCATGATTGTGTGGAACTTGGTGGATTCTGTAACAATTATGGGTCACTTTTATTTTGCCAAATATTATTGAATTTTCGCATTTTATTCGCTCAGTTTCACTTGGAAAATGTAAACTCGTCCGTTGTGCTTTTATGGGACTAATTTTTTGGTTGGAATCTTTGAAATACCCGCATAAGGGGCTTAACGATTTAAGATGTCAACCTTATAACATTGGAATTTTATGTCATAGTTCGACAGCTTATAGTTCACCTATGATACAAAGTATTCAAACAGCAATTTTAATGTTTTAACGTTTGATAACGCACAAATAATATTTTTATGCATTTTGATGATATTGTCGATTAACTAAAAATAATAATATGAAATAATCTCTTTTAGTTTAGTAGATATCAACAGTTCTAATGATCAGCTAACTATTGTGTGTGACCTATGATTGTGGGGGGACTTTGAAAAAGTTTTGAAATTAAGTACAGAAAAGACATCGAAACACGGATCAGAAAGGCCCGATTTGCGTTTGCGAGTCTCCGGAACATTGGCGAAAACTGCAAGTATTTGTGAATCGCTGGCTGCGGAATATCATCCGCGATTAGTGGCCTGGCAATTGGATCTCAAACGAGGAACTACATCGCCGGTGTCATCAAAGAGCGGTAGAAATCTAGATTCGGGAACGCAAGAAGAGATGGATTGGGCACACGCTGCGAAGAGATGAGAACGAGAAGGCGCTTGACTGGAATCCAGAAGGGCATCGAAGAAGAGGCAGACCCAAAAGCTCGTGGCGGCGAAGTCTAGCCACTGAAATCCGCACAGTTGACGAGAAGCAAACGTTGAAAAATGCCCCCGTTAGCAGTACAGCTTAAGTGTTAGGAAAACAAAAAGATCAAATGAAACAGTGTTAAACAGAATTTTCTCATTGGAAATGTCATTACGTGAAAGATAAAATCATTCTGAACATGACTGCTAAAAAATTTGAGAGAAAAATGGTTTTTCAAATCAAATCAATGATTTTACCAATGCGCAGAATTTGACACCATTTGTTCACTTATGTTACTAATGCGCAGAATGAAAAGCACCGAAGAGAACTGATGTTAAAGCTGCAAGGAATTAAATTCAGCGAGTTAGGAGATTTTTAATTAAGGTTTTCTAATAAGTTTTATGAAGATTGGGTATCCGTAAAGTTGTTAGCAGTTTCTTAGAAATCCCTTCGAATCTATATGTTGTTTTGTCGACAAAAAAAATCTTGATTCGGGTTTTCTATTATGTTCGCGTGTTAATCGTTCAGTCCCAACTGTACAAACAGTTCCGACGTACAGAAGCAGTTCCGGCGAGCCACAAAATCGCCCCAGCTGGGGGAACTACGCGAAGCTTCTCTCGGTTCGCCCGCTCACTCGCATCCGTTGACTAACTGATACTGACTGATAGTAAGCCAAATGAAGTATACTTATACCGTGGAAGAACATGATCGGTCAACAAATATTTGGTAAGAGAGCTGCAGGAAAAAAGCATTTTTAAATAACATATACAGCCGTTCTAAGCAAGATCGTCCCATGTGGAAAAACGTGCAAACGAGAAAAACGCGATTGTAATATACACTATATTTCCAATTTTTCTCTCAAACTAAAAATTCACCGAGAGTTTTTTCGTAGTGAACAGTTCAAGTTAATCTTTTTAGAACGTTTTCTGCCAAAAAAAATTACATTTCCTATACAAAAAAACAGCAAATTAGAGCCAAAAATGCTCCGTGTGACACTTTTGCGTAGAATCAGAACGCATGCCGATGCTAGTTCTACGAAAAACTGTCACACTCCTAAAATTTTTCTATCATTTTAAAAGCTTGCGTAGTTTATTTTTTCCCAAAAACTCATGCTAAACCGTAATTTGAGAAATACGTTCCTCTTTGTTTATAAAAATGTATAGTTGAGTATGGATCTTGTAAGTAGTGCCTACCGAAAAGTGTTTAGTGAAAATTTTTCTGAATAAAACACTCAAGGCTTCTCGCTCCTCCTCTGCCCTCTAGTTTAGTGTTCTTTTCAGTGAATAACATTAAATTCAACAGTTTGAACTCATCTTAAGACAATTTTTTGATATAATTTGCATTTTTCATAAAATTTTCTCTAGTGTGACATTCTTGCGTAGAACTATCAACATAAAGACAACCACCTTGATGAAAATTTCGTACACGGAAAATAAAAAAAAGGAAAAATGTACCTTTTTGCGAGGTGAATTTTTTCCACCCTTCTTTCGAGGTAAATTTTACCTTTTTTTCATTCACCTAGCAAAAAGGTAAATTATACCTTTTTTCAATTCACGTAGCAAAAAGGTAAATTTTACCTTTTTCGCATTCACCTAGCAAAATAGTAAATAATACCGTTTTCCCATTCCATCCCATTCCCATCCCAAAGGTAAATGCTGGTTGGTTTGATTGTGTCACAACCGTCCGGAGTGAAGCACCTTTCACTAATAGCCACCTTGCCACTTGCCGTCAATCAGAATTTTGAATCACGAAATGTGATCAAAGTAACCGCAGGTCTTTACTAACGAAAAATCATAAGCAGAGCAAGTGTGCGAGTGAATTGTGTGCCGAGGTAAAATTGTGAAACGTTTAAGCAAATATTGTTTGTAAATCCTAATTTTTCCTAATTTAGTAAGATAGTAGCTACAAGCAGTTGTGAGTGGTAGAAACATTCGTTAGACCATAATAATTATATGTACTACCAATCAGGTAAATTTATACAGTAGCATAGATAAATTGTAACCTAACCTAAACTAATCTTCCCAGCTCACGTGCTGCACGAAAGCATACGAAACACGTGCTACCAAAGTTGCGAGCACAGATTAGGCAGAAGGGAACTAAACGTAAGTCATTTATTTCACTTAACTATAAAAACGATTCGAACCAAACGAAATCATGAACTATGTGGCAATTAACGTAGGAATTTTCTTTGTAATTTTCGCTGAAGGAATTTATTAACGCCACCGAATAAACGTAGATATTGTTAAATAAAGGTCGTTTAAACAAATCGGAAAAATTCTATTCCTCTGTCTGTCGCTCACGCAACAATTTTAATAAATTCGTTTACGATCGGGGGCTCATTCTGTCGGTATGTCTAACAAGCGGGGAACTGTGGAAGTGAGCTGCACTGTGTGCCGTCAGCCGGACGATAGTCGCATGGTAGCATGCGATTCATGTGAACTGTGGTTTCACTTCGCGTGTGTAAAGGAGGATTCAAGTGTTCAGGATCGGGAGTGGAACTGTGAAAAATGTCTTGTCGCAGCTAATCAAGTCCCAGCCGGCACATCAACACCAACTAACAACACCGGAGCGATACCAAAGTCGGGGCTCATGCCAACGGATTCGAGGCTGGAGGAATATGTGCAGCAGCAACTGTCAAAGCAGTTATCGGTCATGCAGGAGATGTTCGACCGAATGATGCGCGAAAAGGAAGAGCAACAGGCGAAGGAGCTCAACGATCAGCGAAAGATGTATGAGCAAAGGTTGAAGGATGCGGAGCGTAGAGTGATGGACCAAGTTTCTTCGAGGCCATGTGGTGGACCAGCAGCGGGTTCCAGGGTAGAACAAGCATCGCAAATGGCCAACGCTGGACCGATGAGAGGAGCTGTTCGTAGTCCGTCATCTGTATGGCCCCTAGGGTGCGCATCTGCGGCGAGCGCATCAGCCTATCATCAAGTCACCAGAGATGAAGCATTTTATGATGTTAGCCGAAATCAACCGTTGCCATGGCAAATAGGAGTTGGTCCTACAGCAAGCTCGACGACAAATCCACTGCCACAGGTGAATGTAGCTGAGTCAAGCCACGGCTACGATGTGCTCGCGCATGAGCTAAAGTTGCTGGAGGACAAACAAGCTTTGGAGAGAAAGCATTTGGAGGAGCGTCGTCAACTTTTGAATCGGCAATCAGTAATCGACGGAAGTGCGACTGGCGGTGGTGCCGGTTTGAATTCACAACCAACAACATTCCAGCCGAATGTCAGCAGCTTCAGTGGTACGATTGGTGGTGGTTCAAGACCACATGCCCAAGCAACGGCGTTCGAGTCAAACTATGGCGGTTCCTTCGGTGCGAATAGTTTCGGAATTGGATTTCATCCTCAAGCCAGGAGTGCCGGTGGTTTTGGTGGATACCCCATGTTGAGCCAGAATCAGATTTCAGCGCGTCAAGTTTTGAACAAGGAGCTTCCCGTGTTCACCGGAAATCCAGAAGAGTGGCCTCTTTTCATTGCGAGCTTCGAGAGCTCAAGTCGAATATGCGGATTCAGCGACGAGGAAAATATGCTGCGGCTTCAGCGAAGTTTGAAAGGCAAGGCTTTGGAAGCGGTACGATGCCGTTTGTTGCATCCTCAAAATTTGGCAGGTGTGATAGAGACTTTGAGAACTCTTTTTGGAAGGCCCGAAGCTATCGTCTACACGTTCATACGCAAAATCCGAGAAATGCCAGCACCGAAGGAGGATAAGTTACAGACAGTCATCGACTTCGGCGTGGCTGTCCAAAACGTCTGTGCAGCCATTTCAGCTTCAGGTCTCGATGAGTATATGTTCGACGTAGCTCTCCTACAGGAACTAATAAGTAAACTGCCGACATCCATACGAATGAACTGGGCGTTCTATCGACAAGGACTGGCGAGAGTTACTCTTTGGGAATTCAGCGATTGGTTAGGAAAGGTGGCTACAGCGGCGAGCACCATAACGTTGCCATCGATTAATCCACCTAAAATTGAAAAGCGTGAAAGAAAGAATGAGAATTTTATTAACGTGCATTCGGAAGCCAGTGGAGGTTTTGAGAATCCTGTAAAAGAACGTTCGGTTACTGTTTCGAAGGCGAAAGGTTGCGTGTCGTGTTCAGGTGAATGCAGTGGTCTTGAACAGTGCCGGAAATTCCTTAAATTGGACATCGGGTCTCGTTGGACGATCATCAAAGAGCAGAATTTGTGCAGGAAGTGTCTGCGGAAGCATTTTGGTGCTTGTAAGGTGAAAGAACCATGCGGAAGAAACGGTTGCACGTACAAGCACAACAAGCTTCTCCATGACGATAAGCGCTACAGCAAGCCAGCGGCATCTGAGTCAACGAAGTCTAGCAACGATAACTCGTCTTCAAATTCTACAACGCAGAGTTGCAACACGCATTCAAAGGCTACTCGGAGAGTTCTGTTTCGGTATGTGCCTGTGACAATCTACTGAAAGAACTTGGGCTGAATGGCACCCCTTATCCATTGTGTCTTGACTGGACTGGAGGCCAAAGTCGGGAAGAAAAGGAGTCGGTTGTGCTAGCTTTGAAGATTTCCGGAACAACCGAAGCAAGTGAAGTGTTCGAATTGTCGGAGGTTCATACGGTCAAGGACCTTTCTCTACCGAAGCAGTCAGTTTCAGTTCCGCAAATGGTGACGAAGTACGGTTATCTTGATGGGTTACCCCTACGATCCTACGAAGGAGCTTCTCCACGAATCGTTATAGGGATGAACAACTGTCGCATGGGAAGTTCTTTAAGAAGCCTTGAGGGAGATGAGAACGAGCCGATGGCATCCAAGACAAGACTTGGTTGGATATTGTATGGTCCCTGTACAGCGGAGTTTGGTGTTAACGAGTCAGACTATAGTGGTTACCATAGCTTCCACATTTGCCCGTGTAACAAAGATAGCGAGAAAGATGTTCATGAAGCCCTGAAGGAGTACTTCTCAATCGAGTCGATGGGAATCTATGGATCTTCGAGGTCACTTCTCTCTAAGGACGAAGAAAGGGCGTTGAAGATTTTGTCTACTGAAACGCGTCTTATTGGAAACCGTTACGAGACTGGATTGTTGTGGCGATACGATCAACTAAAGTTACCGAACAGCAAAGGAATGGCTCTGAAGCGTCTTGCCTGTTTAGAAAAACGACTGAAGCGAGAGCCTGAATTAGCAGCGGCTATGTCAGCAAAGATGTCCGAGTACGAGGAGAAAGGTTATATTCGGCGACTATCGATCCAGGAAAAAGCGGAGAAACATCCAAACGACTGGTATTTGCCGATATTTCCTGTTACGAATCCGAACAAGCCCGGTAAGATGCGTATCGTGTTTGACGCAGCAGCCAAAGTCAACGAAGTATCGCTAAACTCGTTCCTTCTTACGGGACCTGATCAGCTAGTATCCCTGTTAACTGTCCTCTTCAAGTTTCGTGAATTTCGCATCGCAGTCGTGGGAGACATCCGAGAGATGTTCTTTCAAGTAAAGATGAAAAAGCAGGACCAGCGAAGCCAGATGATATTGTGGCCCAATACAGCTGCAGTCGAAGATCCAGAGGTGTACGTGGTAACAGTAATGACTTTCGGAGCGGCATGTTCTCCAAGCAGTGCGCATTACGTCAAGAACCGGAACGCTGACAGATTCGAGGAACAACACCCTAGGGCAGTTCAGTGTATTAAGTACGAGCACTACGTGGATGACATGTTGGCAAGCGTAGAAACCGAAGAAGATGCGACGAAATTAGCTGAAGAAGTTCGTTGGATTCACGCACAAGGAGGGTTCGAGATAAGAAACTGGCATTCTAACTCAAGTTACGTTATCGAAAACCTACAAGAAAAACCTACCGTGGAGAAAAACATCAGCTTCTGTCCGGAGATGTCAACGGAGAAAGTCCTCGGAATGTGGTGGGACACAACTACTGATACGTTTACGTTCAAGTTATCACCGAAACACGATGCAGAACTACTTTCCGGAGCAAGGATGCCAACGAAACGTGAAGTCTTGAGAACTTTGATGACTGTATACGACCCTATGGGACTCATCGGCAACTTTCTCATTTATTTGAAAATCCTGCTCCAGGAGATTTGGCGTTCCGGAACCGGTTGGGACGATGAGATCGACTCGAGGTTGACCGAGAAGTGGTTAACATGGATTGAAGCGCTGCCGAATGTTCGTCAAGTTACTATCCCACGCTGTTACCGAACTGTGACGTCCATCGAGTCAACCAACAGTGTGGAGCTGCATGTTTTCTGCGATGCCAGTGAAAATGGAATAGCTGCCGTTGCCTACTTTAAATTCCAAGAAGGAGATAAGGCGGAATGTGCGCTGATTGGATCAAAGACCCGTGTAGCCCCGTTGAAGTTCCTCTCTATTCCTCGTCTTGAGTTGCAGGCCGCAGTAGTTGGAGCACGCTTTGCCGATAGTATTGTCAAGTCACACAGAATGAAGATTACACGACGAGTTTTCTGGACTGATTCCCGTGATGTAGTGTGCTGGTTACGGTCTGATCATCGACGATACAGCCAATTTGTTGCGTTTAGGGTCAGCGAACTTCTTGATACCACACAAGTAGGAGAATGGAGATGGCTTCCAACTAAGCAGAACGTAGCGGATGAAGGAACAAAGTGGCAAAGATTGCCGAACTTTCAGCCGAGCAGTCGTTGGTTCCGAGGACCAGACTTCCTACTAGAACCCGAAGATTCGTGGCCTGGCGACGCTGGAGATCAAGGAACGACGATGGAAGAGATCCGTGCTAGCGTTCTTCACCACCAAGGAGCCAAACCACTGATCATCTCTTTCGAACGTTTTTCGAAATGGCAACGACTTTTGCGATCTGTCGGATACTTACACCGTTATTTCATCAACTTCCAGAACACCGTTAGAAAAACCACACTAGTGAGAGGCGCTCTGACACAGGAGGAGTTGAAATCAGCTGAGAACACAATCTACCGATGTGTTCAGCAGCAGGCTTACTCGGACGAAGTTCGATTGATACGCAGTCGAGTACAAGGAGCTTCACCCTGGGAACGTACGTTGCCGAAATCCAGTGCTCTCTACAAACTAAATCCAGTCATCGATGAGCACGGTGTTCTACGAATGCAAGGACGTATCGGCGCCTGCGAATGGGCAGATGAGGCCACGAAAAACCCAGTTATACTCCCGAGGCAACATCACGTAACAAACCTGTTGATCGCTGACTACCACGCTAAGTACCATCATCAGAATCATCAAACCGCATTGAATGAGATTCGACTTAAGTACAATATTCCTCGCCTCCGCTCCGAACTTGATCGTGTTAGAAGGAACTGTCTAAGGTGTAAAATCCGCCAGGCTAGTCCAAGGCCTCCAGCTATGGGTAATCTTCCACCAGCCCGACTGGCAGCCTACCAGCGACCCTTCTCGTACACCGGAATAGACTATTTTGGACCAATGACCGTGCTAGTTGGCAGGCGTACCGAGAAACGATGGGGAGTTCTTTTCACCTGCATGACCACCAGAGGCATACATATCGAGATCGCACATTCCCTGTCTACGGATTCTTGCATCTTAGCTCTACGTAATTTCATCGCAAGAAGAGGTCCACCTTTGGAGATCATCAGTGACCGGGGAACCAACTTCATCGGAGCATCGAGGGAGCTACGTGAAGCACTGGCGAAGATCGACGAAGAACGTCTGAAAGTAGAATTCGTCAGCCCAGATACTAAGTGGACGTTCAATCCTCCGGCTGCCCCACATTTCGGTGGCTGTTGGGAGCGTTTAATTCAGTCAGTCAAGAAGACCATGAACGACTTCGACCCCCCGCGTTTACCTTCAGACGAAATTTTACGATCCATGCTGATGGAAATTGAAATGATATTGAACTCAAGACCATTGACAGACATACCGATAGACAACGACAATGAGCCCCCCTTAACACCTAACCATTTTTTGTTGGGTTCTTCGAATGGTAGTAAGCCCCCGATCGTTTTCGACAATACACCGATTACTCTGAAACGATCGTGGACGATGGCACAACAATACGCTGATCTTTTCTGGAAGAAGTGGGTAAATGAACATCTGCCCACGCTGACGCGAAGGACCAAGTGGTTTCAACCCGTGAAGCCCATTCAGGAAGGAGACTTGGTGATGGTCGTCGACAATAACCTGCCAAGGAATTGCTGGCCAAGAGGACGTGTGATCAAAGCTGTTCCGGCGCATGATGGTCAGGTTCGTCGTGTTACTGTTCAGACATTAAAGGGGCTTCTAGAGAGACCTGCTACCAAGGTTGCCGTGTTAGATGTCGGTGCAACAGGAGGTAAGCCACAGGGACAGTGACGTACCGAGGGAGAGTGTCACAACCGTCCGGAGTGAAGCACCTTTCACTAATAGCCACCTTGCCACTTGCCGTCAATCAGAATTTTGAATCACGAAATGTGATCAAAGTAACCGCAGGTCTTTACTAACGAAAAATCATAAGCAGAGCAAGTGTGCGAGTGAATTGTGTGCCGAGGTAAAATTGTGAAACGTTTAAGCAAATATTGTTTGTAAATCCTAATTTTTCCTAATTTAGTAAGATAGTAGCTACAAGCAGTTGTGAGTGGTAGAAACATTCGTTAGACCATAATAATTATATGTACTACCAATCAGGTAAATTTATACAGTAGCATAGATAAATTGTAACCTAACCTAAACTAATCTTCCCAGCTCACGTGCTGCACGAAAGCATACGAAACACGTGCTACCAAAGTTGCGAGCACAGATTAGGCAGAAGGGAACTAAACGTAAGTCATTTATTTCACTTAACTATAAAAACGATTCGAACCAAACGAAATCATGAACTATGTGGCAATTAACGTAGGAATTTTCTTTGTAATTTTCTCTGAAGGAATTTATTAACGCCACCGAATAAACGTAGATATTGTTAAATAAAGGTCGTTTAAACAAATCGGAAAAATTCTATTCCTCTGTCTGTCGCTCACGCAACAGATTGGTTTCTTCAATAAGAATTAAAAAAAATACAAAATTCTATCAAAAATTATATTTATTGGAGATAAATAGGGACTGGTAATTCGGCTTCGCGTTCTTCCGAGCCGCCATGGCCGCTGAATACTCCTGCGTTCGGTACATTCATGACCTCCTCTGTTCGGCTAATCCGGTCAGGTTCGGCTTTTCCGGCTGGAGGATGACGTGGAATACACCTATAAGCTCTATGGGTCGATCTGAAACAAAAGCAATGTATTATGACGAGAACCAGCACAACAAAATGATATCTAAGAAAACACTTAAGTGGTAATGTAATGGTAATATTACCATTCTATTCCGATTTTCACATATTATGCACAAAGCAAAACTTGTTCCTGAATGACAAAACAGCTTAACCTCGATAAACGGGTTCGGCGAATAGTCACTTTTTTTCGAGAAGAATTGTACCGTTTTGTTTAGCTCAATCCAGGTCAACTTCACCTCGCTACGAGGTAAGTTTTACCTTATTTGGTTTTACCTTTTTTTCTAGGTGAATTATACTTTTTTATTCAGCTCAATTCAGGTGAACTTCACCTCGCTACGAGGTAAGATTTACCTTTTTTGGATTCACCTTTTTCCTCGGTGAATTGTACCTTTTTTCCAACCTCGATTTAGGTAAATTTTACCTCGCTGTGAGGTGAGTTTCACCTCGAAGAGGTAGAAGCTACACAGAAAAAAATAATGACTATTACGTGTCATTGAAAATGGTTGTCTGTAAAATAAAACAACTTGTAATTTCAAAAACATTTAATTTTAAGTTGATTCCTGTGAAAGTACTTGAAAAATCATTGGATGTAACAGCAAATGTCCTGTAACAAAAATGAGCATGACATTTCCCGTACTTTTACAGGTCAAAATCATTTATTTTTAAGTGAGCACATTTTACAGGCTGTTTTTAAAATACAGGACAGAAAAATTTAATTGAATCACGCATGTATCGAAAAAAAAAATGAATTAGTAAAAAACTTGAAGTTAAAATTAAATTTGTTGAAAGTTTTTATCCAGTGATTAATTTGCGAAGAATAACTTCAGTTATTCAAAACAGTGAAATATTTCGAGTGCACGAAAAATGGAAAGCGAATTATTTCAAGTTGTCATTCTCTTTTTCTTTCTTTTTGTTGTCGTTTTTTCAGTTTTGTTTACATCAACAATGGGAATTTGATTCGCAGAGTTGGTTTAGAATTTAGGAAAGGTAAGTAGAACTGATTTTATACGGAATCAATCTATCATAGAACAAATTTTAATTTTCTTAAAGGTTCGGAACGCGAAAGGAGAAAAAAATGCAAGTTAAGTCCCGCAGATAGCGAATAGAGGTGACTCGACGCTGTGTATGTCACCTGATGTGTTTCTCGAAAAGTGAGATTTGTTTCTCACGTCCATCAAACATCTGAATCCCATTTACATCTAAAATAACCATGCATTGCTACGGAATTGCACCCGATTCAGACGACTTTAAGCGTTCCCTGAAGGTCTTCGATAAAAGAAAACTCCCGGCGGGGATATGCTACTGGAAAACATTACACACCCAAAGACAACAAAATTTTGGCGCTTGATTGAACTGCTGCGATCGCTGCGATGTGAAATGGTAAGCAATCCAGTATCTTTAGTTGACATTCTATGAACATCTACCCCGAATTAGTTTTTGAATAGATATTTTTCTACTTATCGTGCTATACTTAAACAAGTCGGTATTGTTTTGGAAAATATTTGAGAAAATTTATTTTTTTCTATTTCGCTTTAAGATTGCCTTAAAACATAAGAAATTCATGTCCACAGTATCCATTGAATCACAATCAAATGCAATAACTGTCCAGTACGCCGAAAACATTAAGCATGACCATCGTAAGAATCGGTTACTTCAAAGTCAAAGTGCTACTGATGAGGGAGGATACCGGCCCTCCAATTAAGCGCTAATCGTAAACCAAACAAGCATTCGGAAAACATCGATGCCCAGGCGAAGATCTTGAACTTCCGACCGATTATAGCTGAAGTTGCACGGGGCTTCCGGGGCAAATACTGGTGGCACAAATGACGTTTTTGTTAGGCCACAGCTGATGTTATTACTCAAACGCTCAGCGTTCAGGTTCAGATCAAATGAGGAAAGCAAATAAGATTGTGCTAGTAAGTTTTACCTTAGAAGGTGTATTTTTTATAGGACAAGGATATTATTTAAAAATTTTTTTGCTCAGATTGTAGAAACCAATGATTAAATGATCATTACCTGAAGTTGTAATTTGATTTGTTTATTCTAACTTTTCCAGACTCCAATTATGTTTTGGGCTCAACGGCCGTTTATCGAAATCTATATGGATTTTATTATGCTCATCGACGTTTTGCGAAATCCGACAGATGACCGGAGAGCGATGATCGCTTCGAAATCGCCGACAGTAGCAGTATATAAAAGAAAACTTTCCAAGTAGTCCGGAAAAGGCTTACGTATGTGTGGAGGTGAGCAAGAAAAACATCGTAGATTGTCGTACGAAACCGCCGTGGACTTCGAAGAATCAGCGGCAATGAAAACCGGGTTTTAAATTCCTCCTCGGGAGTTCAGTTTTAGAAAATCTTGGATTCATATTTATAAGTTGAGTGATATCTTTCTGTTTTGAGTTCAATGTTAGCCAATTATAATAAAAACTGCAAAGAATTGAATTTTTCATTAATTTATTTCTAATTGGGAAAGAAAAAGCTCTAGAATTAAATTACGTGCATATTGTTTTACATGTAGCTTGGAATTACAGGTCACTTGTAATTACAGTCCGCTTGCAAATACAGGTCACTTTAATTTACAGGCCTGTAATTTTATATGGTCACTGAAAAATAATTGTCCTCGACCTGTAAAATAACGGTAAATGTCCTGCTCCTTTTTGTTACAGGACATTTACTGTAATTTTACAGAAAATAATTTTTGCTGTGTACCTTTTTGGCTTTCACGATCGTTTACCTTGGCTATCTCGGTAAATTTTACCTTTTTATTATTTTCCGTGTATATGTTCAGAACAAAGTATACTTGTTTGTGTTATTATTCGAAAGTTGACACTAAAAGAGACCGTTTCCAGCAAAAAACCAAGGTTCTTAGATACACTAGGTTCTCCGACTTTCACAGTAGGCGAGGAGTGAGCGGGGCTCTCAATGAGTTTGTTTATTTTTTGCTCAGCTTTTCTGTGGTTTGTTGGTAAACAAACTTCATGAGTTCCGCATAGTCGCATAGCCTACATAGCCAAAATGGCTGAATCGGGAATTCGTTATTCGGGAACACCTCCTGAATATATACCCACCTTGCAAAAAACTGAAAATGACCCAAAAGTCACATGGGACATTCTTGGTTAGAACGGCAGTATAGCAGGTGTAAGAAATAGTGAAAGAAAGTGTCACATAAGCTTCAAAGATTCAAGGCATGAATTGGCCGTTTTGCATAATTTGCAATAATTTACCAAGCGTAAAACATACTTTTTAATACATTTTAATTAAATTAAATATTTGTCTTACCAGTACGGAATGATATATAGGTTTTATTTGGGTGCGCAGAATATGGGACATATGGGCAGAATTAGGAACAAATAGAAAATAGTGCGCAGAATAAGGGCCACTTGCATTTTTTTCCAAATGTTGTAAATAATCCACATTTCTTCTCCAAAATTGAGCTCGCATTATTTTTGCCGTTAAGTTTGTTAGTTAGCCCAACTGTACACGAAATTTTGAGGAAATTTATTGAAAGGTAAATTTTTCATAACTTAAAACATTTGAAAAATCCTTAACTGCGCAGAATTAGGGCCGTTCACGGTACATAACATTTATATTTTTGATTTTATACTCCACTGGTTACACCGTTTTAGGAGTATATCCTATGCTAGCTGTTGAGGTTGTTGATAACGGTTAGTTTAAATTTCGATGTACCATCCATATATATTTCCACAGTCAACTTCCATGTTTACTGATTAGTTTGCAGTTTAGCCGCTAGGCGATGTAGAAGAGAATGATGTTAAGAGATAGACAGATTAGGGCGCACTTTTGAAACGTGGTCAGACGTACGTGGTTGAATTGTTGAGTTCTTTGATGATTACCTGAAAATTAAGATATTTAACAATTGTAAGTAAACAATAATTAATTGAAATAGAAAAAGAAACATATACTTACCCGAATCATACTTACCAAAATTGTAGCAAAAACAGCGAGTTGGAAATTAGATGTTGGAAGGAGAATAAGAAAATTGAGGTTACGGAATTTGTGAGTTAATAATTAATAATGTAACGCAATCGAAATTGTTACTAATAAACTATTATAGCTTTTAGCAAAAGTTATACACAATCAACAGTGTTCTACGCTCAAAAGATCCGATCGAAATTCTCTTTCAACAATCTAAAAGAAATTCCTGAGATATGGAAGGTAAACAAGCGGACATAAACAAGGCTAGTTGCGCAGCTTGTAAGGCACCAGATACCGAGGAAATGGTGCAATGTGACCACTGTGATACCTGGTGGCACTTTGGATGCGTGGGAGTTGGCGACAGCATCAGCGAACGCAGCTTCACTTGTCCGGCGTGCCAAAAAGCCACGGCCATAGTATCAAGAACGGATAGTGCTAATACTAAGGCGGAAACTATAATACCCACAAGTGCGGTTGCCAGAAGTACATCAGCTTCTTCCCGGACTGGATCTCGGTTAGTCCTGCAACGACTCGAGGCGGAGAAAACATTGCGTGAAAAGGAGCTGCAATTCGAACGTCGAGATGAGGCAAGGAAACGCGAGCAAGAGCGGATACAGAAGGATGCAGAGTACGAAAGACGACAAATGCAAATTGAGGTAGAGTTCCTGAGGCAGAAAATTAAAGCGCTAGAAGTAGAGGACGATTCTGTAAGTGTAGCCAGAAGCCGTAAGTCTGTGCATAGCGGAATCAAGAAAGTGGAAGAATGGCGTAAGGGGCTACCACTTTTGGTTGCTCAATCGACCATGCAAGAACCGAGACGTCCGGAGTTAATTGATTTCCCAGGCAAGCTAGCCCACCAAGCTCATAATGGTATATCGGAAATTTCGAAGGTTGTCCGGAGCAGAGTACCCACACAGAGTGTTAATACCCGATTGGAACACAAAAATTCCCCCCTGATTGACTTTGGCCAAGCGACGAATTCGGTTACCAATTTATCCGGTCTGTCAAGAGAAGTTTGACCGAATGTTAGCACGATCCTGAATGACGTCGGTGTAGATAACAGAGGTGAACAACATCGATTCGGCGGTCATGCGGTGGCTAAACGTGATCATGGACCTACAACGAGTCCAACGCAGCGTCAGTTGATCTCACGACAGCTTATGTCGAGCGATTTGCCAGTTTTTTACGGGAATCCTGAAGATAGTCATATGACATTTAAGCGTCACTACTGTGCTACACTTGAAAAGGCTAACCGAATGCTGGGATTTGTCATACGTCTGAGTAAAGAATTTACAGACCCTGTTTGCCTGCGAGCTCTGTATTGCTGCCTGGTCCGTTCAATACTAGAATCTGCAAATCTTGTGTGGTGGCCATTTGAAGCTACTTGGGTAGCGCGTTTTGAAGCGGTTCAACGGAAATTCGTTCGTTATGCTCTGCGTGATCTACCGTGGGATAATCCTCGAAACCTGCCACCTTATGCACAACGTTGCGCTTTGCTTGGCCTTCACACGCTGTCGGATCGCCATTCCATCGGTCAATCACTATTTGTGGCGAAAATTCTCAGAAACGAAATCGACTGTTCCTGGATACTCTCCCGCTGTAATATTTATGCCCCAGAAAGAGCTCTGCGAAACCGTGACTGGCTTTCACTGGAATCGAGAAATACACGCTATGGCAGCAACGACCCCTTACGTTCCGCAAAAATCAGCTTCTTACGCCATTATGCTCTTTTTGACTTTAATGTCTCAACTGCAACATTTAAACGCTTGATCGAATCTAACATAAGTGACCAGTTAAGAAACAGCTAATTAGAAAACTCAAAATGTAAGTTTAGATAGACCTAGATTTAAGTAAACCATTAAGACACTTACGTCAGATGGACTTTTATAAACAATAAACAATAAACAATTGGCCCGTCTTCATAACTACATTCCGTACGACTTCCGAAGCGTGTGGATATAATGCAACGCAGAATCTCGTGAGACTGCAACGAGCGCTCAAAGGTGCCGCGTATGAAGCTGTGCGCAGCCGGCTTATGATGCCGGAAGCGGTCCCGCTTATTATCGAACAATTGGACACCCTTTATGGTAGACCAGAGCTATTAGTTCAAACGTTGTTGCAAAAGGTTAGGCAAGTACCGGCCCCCAAGGCGGATAAGCTAGAAACCTTGGTGACTTTCGGTCTAGAAGTGCAAAATCTTAGTTACCACCTGATTGCCGCGAACCAACAAGCACATCTCAACAATCCGACGCTGTTGTTTGAGTTAGTGGATAAATTGCCCACACATCTTCAGTTAGATTGGGGGCTGCATATGGAGAATATTGAGACGGTGGACCTACAATCTTTCTCAGCGTATATGGGTGTACTGGTAAGGGCAGCTTCCCGCGTCACGAGGAACCTTGAAAGTTTGCACCCAAAAATATCTCATAGACTCGGACGAGGCGAGAAAGGTAAAGAGAAAAATTTCTGCGGTGCCCATGCTGAAAAGGATCCTGATTCCGAAGGGGAAGGGCCAGATGGTTGGGAACAAGCTCCACAAGCCGTTATGGCTCACGTATCTAATGATGTGTCGGTGGACGGAGCAACGATGGTAGACGTTCCACACGTTGGAAGAGCGTTCAACCCAGCTTGCTTCATTTGTCAAAATGTGACTCATCGAGTCAAAAGCTGTCCAGAGTTTGGAAGAATGAGTATTGCAGATAGATGGAGGAAGGCACGAGATTTAAATATTTGTCGCTGTTGTCTCAGTTGCCATGGAAGACGACCTTGCAAATCTGCTAAGCAGTGTGGGATTGATGGGTGCCAAAAGAAACAC
Organism: Uranotaenia lowii; assembly: GCF_029784155.1. Lineage (NCBI taxonomy): Eukaryota > Metazoa > Arthropoda > Insecta > Diptera > Culicidae > Uranotaenia > Uranotaenia lowii. Next base: position 263,434,550 of record NC_073692.1, read on the forward strand.
CATCCATTACTACATGAAAACCGGGATGCCAACGTGGAACCTGAAGCAACAGGTGCTGTCAACAATCACCATCACTCAGAACCTTCCACACTGTACCGGATTCTGCCAGTAACATTGCACGGGAATGGACGGACTGTGCAAGTGTTTGCCTTTATGGATGAAGGTTCATCACTGACTTTAGTCGAAGAAGAAGTCATTAATCAGCTGCAGATTAAGGGGGACGCAGTGCCGCTATGCTTGCAATGGACAGCGAACGTAGCACGAAACGAAAAGAATTCGAAGCGGATCTCGTTGGAGATAAGTGGTCATTCAAATCCTGGACAACTATTTAAATTGAAGGACGTTCGCACCGTAAGATGTTTAAACCTTCCTAAACAAACAATTCAAGGCGCAAAGTTGGCTCAAAAATATCCTCATCTACAAGGGTTACCGATTCAGAGCTATGAGAATGCGATTCCAAAAATTCTAATTGGTAACGACAATCTTCACGTCGGAGCAACGCAGAGAATAAGGGAAGGAGCTATCGGTGAGCCGGTAGGGGCCAAATGTCGATTGGGATGGACAGTGTATGGCGCTCTGGAATACGGATCTCGTCGAGCGAACATGTTTCATATATGTGAGTGTGAACACGATTTGGAACTTCATGAGTTAGTTGAGGAATATTTTCGAATCGACAATTTGGGAATAAGAGCTACGAAAAAGCTGGATTCCGAAGAAACGAAGCGAGCCGAGCAGATTATGAAACGAACGACGAGACGAATTGAAGGCAGATTTGAAACTGGACTCATTTTCAAGTACGACTTTTTCGAGCTTCCGGATAGTATGCCGATGGCAGAACGCAGACTACAGTGTCTTGAAAGACGTATGGCTAAAGATCCAGTAATAAGTGAAAGCGTCCGACGCCAGATGAAAGAATATGTTGATAAAAAATACATACACGAAGCGACCGACGATGAGCTGCGGAGTGCAGATCCGCGAAAAACGTGGTATTTACCACTGGGAATCGCAATTAATCCGAAAAAGCCCTCCAAGATACGTATATTTTGTGATGCTGCAGCTAAGGTCGACGGTATCTCTTTAAACACAGTTCTAATGAAAGGACCAGATCTCCTTAGCTCTCTTCCCCGAATCCTTTTCGGGTTTCGAGAACGTCCGGTAGCGATATGCGCCGATATTAAAGAGATGTTCCATCAAGTTAAAATACGGAAAGAGGATCGAGACTGCCAAAGGCTATTGTGGCGTGAGAATGTAAAAGAGAGGCCAAAAATTTACATCATGGACGTAGCTATATTTGGATCGACTTGTTCGCCATGCTCTGCCCAGTACGTGATGAATCTCAACGCCAGCGAACACGAACAAGATTTTCCCGATGCGGCGGAGGCGATAAAGAAGCGGCACTATATGGACGATTGGATGGATAGCGTTGATGGTGTTGAACAAGCGGTTAAGCTAGCTCTTGAGGTGAGAACAATTCATTCGAACGGTGGTTTCCAGCTACACAACTGGTTGTCTAACTCCCCTGAATTTCTGAAACGGGTCGGGGCTTCCAACGGTTGTGCAGAAAAGCCTTTAAATCTAGACTGTAGCTCTACTGAACGGGTATTGGGAATGTTCTGGATTCCTAAGTCCGACATCTTCACGTATCAAAGCGCAATGAGAATGGACCAGGCACGACCGACAAAACGCGAGGTGCTCCGAGCGGTCATGTCGTTGTTCGACCCATTGGGACTACTGTCGTTTTTCGTTGTCCATGGTAAAATAATAATACAGGACATATGGCGGGCTAAAACTGAGTGGGATGAAAAGATTCCACACGAAATAAGCGAGAGATGGCAATCGTGGGCCAAATATTTTGAAGCGTTAAATGATGTACGTATTGAGCGATGTTATTTTCCAAATTATACCACTGATCAGTTAAAAGAATTGCAATTGCACGTTTTTTGTGACGCTAGCGATAGTGCCTATGCGTGTGTAGCGTACTTACGCGCAAAGGTCAAAGGGAAGGTTCTCTGTTCACTCATAGCCGGTAAAGCAAAAGTAGCTCCGTTAAAGGTATTGTCCATTCCACGATTAGAATTGCAGGCTGCCGTCATTGGAGCACGAATGCAAAACACGATCGTTGAATCTCATAGATTGGAGATTGAAAGAAGCGTATTCTGGACAGATTCGAAAACTGTTTTAGCATGGCTAAATTCAGATCAGAGAAAGTATACAAAATTTGTTGGCGTTCGCGTTGGCGAAATACTGTCTTCATCAAAATCCGAAGATTGGAGATGGATACCTTCTAAGCTAAATGTGGCGGACGACGCGACCAAATGGGGTAAAAATCCTAATTTTTCACCAGACAGTCGATGGTTTCGAGGACCGGAATTTTTGTCAGAAGATGAATCTGCCTGGCCAGCCAATACGAATTCGACCTGCGAAACCACAGAAGAAGTACAACACTGCCTCGTGCATATACTCGACAAAGTTTTGAAAATGGTTCAATGGGAGGATTTCTCTAACTGGGTGCGACTGTGGCGTGCTGTGGGATACGTGCATCGATACTGTGACAATTTTCGAGCTAGATTTCTTGGGCAGAAGCTGACAAGCGGACCACTTTCACAAAACGAGTTAATCAGATCAGAAGCGACTATTTTCCGGTGGATTCAAAAAGAAGCGTATCCTAAAGAGTTCAAAGCGCTGGCGCACGCGCTCTCGTCGAACATCAAAAGTGTGAAGCTGGAATCGTGTAGCCCGTTGAGAAAATTATCACCATGTCTAGACCACGAAGGAATTATCCGTTTGGAAAGCCGCATCGTAGCTGCCTCGTATACTTCGTTCGACGTCAGGTATCCAATTATACTACCCGCAAACCACGCTGCAACAAAACTGCTTATACATCGGTACCATCGTCGCTTGCTACACGGAAATCATGAGACAGTAGTTAATGAAGTACGTCAAAAATATCACATCTCTAACCTCAGATCCGTCTTGCGTAAGGTGGTCAAAGGTTGTTCATTTTGTCTGGTTAAGGGAGCTAGACCATTGGTTCCAAGAATGGCGCCACTTCCCGAAGCGAGGTTGCAAGCTTATATTAGACCATTTTCTTTCACGGGACTGGATTATTGTGGACCGTTCAACATCAGAATTGGCCGGGCCTCTGTGAAGAGGTGGATTGCATTGTTCACCTGTTTGACTATACGGGCCATTCATTTAGAAGTCGTGCATTCGCTCAGCACGGAATCCTGCAAAATGGCCATTAGACGATTCATCGTACACCGTGGGTCTCCGAGAGAAATATACAGTGACAACGGCACAAACTTCGTGGGCGCTCGAAATGAACTTTCCCGAGAGATAAAGGCAGAGGATTTATCGGAGTGTTTTACAAATTCAAACACCAAATGGATTTTCAACCCTCCTTTGGCTCCGCATATGGGTGGAGCGTGGGAGAGATTGGTGCGCTCAGTCAAAGCCGCGATGTGTGCCATGCAAATGACGAAAAACCCTGACGAAGAGACATTTGCCACCATCGTTCGAGAAGCGGAGGACATCGTGAACTCGCGACCTCTCTCTTTTATCCCAATCGAAAATGGACAGCAAGAAGCGCTGACACCCAACCACTTCTTGAAGTTAAGTTCGGACGGGGTGACACAGACGCCGAAAAGGTTGACGGACGATAGGTCAGCCCACCGTAATAATTGGAATCACCTCAACAATGCTGTTGATCAATTCTGGTACCGATGGGTACGTGAGTACTTGCCAACAATTACACGACGCACTAAATGGTTTCACGACACGAAGGAAATTGTACCTGGGGACCTTGTGATAATCGTGAACGAATCGGAGCGTAATGGATGGACAAGAGGAAGAGTGGTATCTGTATCGATGGCGGCTGACGGAAGGAAACGGCGAGCGGTAGTTCAAACATCTTCTGGACTTCTTCGGAGAGCGGTAGCTAAACTTGCACGATTGGATGTAGAAGGTAAAACTGGGTCTGATTGACGATAGTACCCAGTGTTACGGGTCGGGGAATGTTGAGGTTGTTGATAACGGTTAGTTTAAATTTCGATGTACCATCCATATATATTTCCACAGTCAACTTCCATGTTTACTGATTAGTTTGCAGTTTAGCCGCTAGGCGATGTAGAAGAGAATGATGTTAAGAGATAGACAGATTAGGGCGCACTTTTGAAACGTGGTCAGACGTACGTGGTTGAATTGTTGAGTTCTTTGATGATTACCTGAAAATTAAGATATTTAACAATTGTAAGTAAACAATAATTAATTGAAATAGAAAAAGAAACATATACTTACCCGAATCATACTTACCAAAATTGTAGCAAAAACAGCGAGTTGGAAATTAGATGTTGGAAGGAGAATAAGAAAATTGAGGTTACGGAATTTGTGAGTTAATAATTAATAATGTAACGCAATCGAAATTGTTACTAATAAACTATTATAGCTTTTAGCAAAAGTTATACACAATCAACAGTGTTCTACGCTCAAAAGATCCGATCGAAATTCTCTTTCAACAGCTAGCTAAACCCTAAAAAATCTATTTTAAACTAAAATGTATGTTTATAATGATTCCAGATTTAAATAATTATAAAACAAAATATGTACACAAACAAAACAAATTTTAAAATAATATTTATCCCAGTTTCTGTAACAATTTTATAAATCGATAGCAGTAGGTTGTTAGCCTAAGGTCCCCATCAGGCGATGGGGCTGCCATCTTGGACTTAGCTGGTGGGAGCCGCATTTCATACATTCAGCCGCTCGCTACGAGACAGACGCTGTTTGAGCCGCCCCTGACCTGAGGTACAGAAGCGTGCGGCCACCTTCTCGGTCTGCATGCGACCAAAGCATCCACCGGGGTTGGGTACCCAATCTCCGCTTAGATTACTCGCATCCCAGCCAGCCACGCCGTTGAAAAGTTACAAATCATGCGATAGCTGTGGCACTGTTTTTCGTCAATTTATAACGGTTTCTTTAAAAGAGAGCATTTGATATTTTACATTTCACAAATTTCAGACGACTTGTTGTTCGAGTTTGTACATCTGTTCATGTGGGTGATTATACCCTATTCTACTTTTTATTGCTATATTATCTATTATCTAAGGTTCTGATTATTAAATGATGTTTTCAATATTTCAGATGCGGAGTCGTGTCTGTACCACATTGCACTAAAATTGAGCGAGATTTAAGCCAACCTTATCCAGATTGCTGTATACAGTACAAATGTGAAATCGATGGAAAAATTACCTACTTCTAGATGTGCAATTTATGATGGAGTGTTCTTTCAATCCAGTGATATCTTGTAACAAATGAAAAGAGGAATATATAAACATACATGATAAATAATGTATTTTATTTATGATTATTCGCATATCACTTGCCATTTCCACACTTAACATGATTAATCTAATCAAATCAATCCAATCGTTCTTTCTTCAAGTTAATCAGCAACTCGTCATCGGATTCGGAGAATGATGATTCTGCAAGTTCTCTCTTAAAACTGGTTCTGATTTTTTTAGAAGTCCGTCGTATAGGTCTCCAATCTTCATCCTCCTGATCATCGGCACTGCTACTAGAAGGAACATAGCTTTTCCACTGCCGGCCTCTTTTCCGACGTTGAGGTGCATCAGTGTTGTGCGATACCTTTTGTATCAAGTACAATTGTTCTTGAATTTCGTCCACTTGGCTCGAAGTTAGTTTCGTCAGTTCGAGAAGCATGCTGCTGGATTTAGCTTCTAGGAAAGCCTTACAAGATACCTGCATCAGGTCTCCGTCATCATTTTCGTAGTGCAAAGGCATGAGAATGTCACGACTAAACCGGAGGGCTGCCATCTCTTGTTTGCTGAAGGCGTGTGCGTAATTGATAATATCTTCTATCGAGCCGTAAGAGGTACGGTGGATGTCAACTTTACTCAATATTAACCCATTGGGGAAAAGCATCTTTGTTTTAAGAAACACGCCACGGAAATCATCTAAATTCTTCCGTCGGAATTCAACGTCACAAGCATCGTGCACCAAAACTTGATGTCGATTCAGGAGTTCCAACTTTTTGAACTCACGTTTGCAGTAGCTACAGTTGTAGAGAGCAAAGTGCTGACGTATATGTTTGGCAATTTCATACTCACTATCTACTATTTGTCTGCAGTCACAAATATATCGAATGTTAAAATCTTTTGGCAATACAGAAAAACTAGTAGGTAATCCGACAAATTTGCACACATCGATATGATTCTCGTAAGAAAATCGACTATCGTAAACTATTTTGCAGTGGTTACATTTGTACCTGTCGTTGTTGTGCTCTAGCAACTGATTTAAGAATTCGTCGTCAATGTAGTCACAAGGATCTTCATAGTTGCTATTGCTGTGGTACGTTTTGAAGTGTTTGAGCATGTCTTTCATTTCACCACTAGACAAAACAAACGGACATTCACCACATTTGACGACATTTTGATAATCGACGCAAGCAAATGTTTCAAGGGGGTGTTTAGTTGTGATGTGCTCTTTCATATCGTGATATGTGGCAAAATGGTCACAGTGAAAACAACGAACCATTTTAAACAGTTTGAACATGAGCATGTTTTTCCCACTTTCATCCTTATGCTCCTTGTACCAGTGTTCGATTAGATCATCGCATGTATCACACTGAAGCTGGCAAAAGTTGCAAACGTATTTGATAAAATAGTCATATCGCCGGCGTTTCTCTTTCTCAATTCCGGTTTCGTCGAAAACCACTAAAGCCTGATCAGGATGGTGATCCAGAAAGTGATCTCTGGCCAATTCTGGCCTGTCAAATGAAGAGTAGCAGTCTTCGTGGCCACAGGTGTACCTTTTCCGCACCGTTATTGGTTCCCGTTCAATCAGCAGGCATTCCGGGTCCTGTAGCTCGTTGGGTCTGTTCGAGATGGGAGCGGAGTGGAACAAAGAAATTGTTGAAACTTCACTCTTCGGATGAGCGTCTGCAAAATGTGCCCCAAACGATCCATGATCAGATGATTTGTACGAACACTGTGAACATTTGAATTGATTGTCGGTAAGTTTATGATCATTAGTCATATGAAGAACCATAGATGCCCGTGTAGGTCGTACAGTTTCACAGAGGTCACAAATCCATTCCACATCCGGGGCAACTTTTTGGTATTTTTCTCGAATAGTTTCAATCGTGACCTGCGGCTCCTCTTTGTGGGTTGTTTTGATGTGATTCTTAAGCATGTTCTTGTCATGATCATAGTATGTACATCCACCACATTTGAACAAATTTTCCCCATGCTGCTTGAGGTGATTTTCAATAATATCAATGCATATTAAATCATCACACAGAATAGTATTGCAGTGCACGCAAGTGTAACGTCTTTCGCCCTGGTGTACTCGGCCAATATGACTTCGGAATTCAACCAATGAACGACTATCAAATCGACAGATACCACACTTGTACAATTTGGATGAATCTACATGATGAGGTACCGTCAATACTATTTCTGGTGGTTTCTCTACCGCAGATTCCGAAGGCTTTTTTTCTGATGAATGCTTTTTCAGATGACGCACCAAATTTTTCTTTACCTTAGTGCTGTATTTACAGAGAGCACAACTTATATCATCGGTAAAAATGTCAACTGGCGGGAGATTATTCACATCGGCTGGACCATACTTTTTCCTCTCTTTGCCAGCTAAAATGTCCTCGACGTAATCCTGTAGCTGACTACTGGTGACATCTTGGGGACAAACGACTACCAGGTCATTGTGGATATCCCGCTTCTTCGGATGCAGATAAGTTAGTATGACTTCCCTGCTATCGTGGGTATTCTGCATGTGCATGATCATCAGCTTTAGTATGTTGTTTTTCTCATCGCACAGGAAACACATGTATCGGTGCATGGCGTGCGATTTTATGTGCGTAACGAGCTCGTGTGCAGTATGATATTGGTCCGAACAATGACGACAGCGGAAGCGTGCTGTCTCAGCTCCCGCCACCGACAGCTGATGCTTCAGCAGGTGAAGATTCAATTTGACTGGATCGCTATAGCTGGTGAATGGAAAAATAAACAACAGTCAATAAAAAATCAATATTTAGAATTTGTATGGTAACTAGGTAGATATATTGATTATTGCTGAAATCTAGGATTGGCAATTTGATTATTGACCAGGGCGAGTACAGCTACGGATGTAAGCCGTTTGAGAAAAAGTAGACAAGAGGTACCAAAAGTTTCTGAGTGATGGAGAGTGGAGACGGAGCGCTTTTTGACAGCCAGTTATTCGCCTACCATGCCTACCATTACGATAACCTGTCACAAGATGGTCGATTCCGTGTTTTGGTATCTTAACACACCCGTAGCTGTACTCGCCTTGGTAGTGACGATCGCTGATGGAAGGAACAATCGCTAATGTAGAGTGTAGGAACTTACTGAGATATCAAATTAAACTTAGTTCACTATCACTCAGGCATATTATCCTAAAAGATGAAAATCCCGGAAAAAATATAAGGTACACCGGGGGCTGTCTCGTTTGAACTACGGTACGTTGCACATCGTGTGTGTGAGCTGAATCGAAATCTAATTTATTTTTCTTCTCTCCTTCCACACGCTATTGTCGAGCGGTGCAATGACCCACAACGATACACCAAGGTCATCGAAAAATGAAGTTCGAGTGCGGAAATATCACGAAAATTATGCTGGGCCATATCTCGTTATGGCTGAAACAAATGTCGGAAATATATCTGCTGCGAAGATTGCTAAAAGTCTGGTGAAGAAATTTGGTGACGATTTTATACGTGCTATGCCGGTTTCTAAAACCAAAATGAAAATTTTGATGCGATCGAGGGATGCTGCTAATGAAATAGCAGGCATCGGTACCTCAAATGAAGTGCGTTTTTTTATCCCCCAACGGCTGGTGGAGTGCCTTGGGGTAGCCTATATTGAGCCGGATATTTGTGATGAAGAATTGAAGTTTGCTAATGCGTACGATAAACGCAAGTCGAATCAAGTTGATAACCCGGAGATAGTTCATGCTCGTCGTGTGCTTAGAAAATTAGCTGATGATAAAGAGGAAGCCCTGTTTACGGTGATTTTTACTTTCGCTGGGCAGAGTTTACCTACTCACATCGAGTTGAATAGAGTGCTTTATTCTGTTAAGCAGTACATTTATCCTGTCCGCCAGTGTGGTAACTGCTGGCGCTTGGGACATGATAACAAAGGATGCAAGAGTGCTAAACGCTGTAACCAATGCTTGGAGCAAGTGGGCGGCGAAGATCATGCATGTGAAAATAGTGAGCCCCAGTGCGTTAACTGTTTGGGCTCCCATCGGGCCAATGATCACAAGCTTTGTCCGAAAATAATTCAAAAAAAGAAAACCGATAAAGAGCGGCGCGACACTTTTTCACAAGGACGTGTCGATTGGTTTTGTGGAACAACTTCAAATGAATCATCAAACTCACTAACTATCATCTCCCAACCAACAACAAAATCCACCGTGGCAGTTGCTTGCCAAACAAGTAATGTTGACAAGAATGGGTCTAATCCTTCCAGCAAACGTCGTCATAATGTCGATTCGGACGATGAGCTTCCCCAACTTGAAGTTAACATTTCTGACGGGGTTTGCGATTCGATCCGATCGACGATTGAATCTACTGAGGTCATCGATATCGTTGCAGAGGCTCTGGAAGTTCCTGAGGAAGATGTTGAAACTCGACAAAAAATTCAACAAATGGTTTTGGAGAGAATTTCGGATGTTGTAAGTGATAAAATGAAAGGATATTTTGCTAATCTCAGATTATGAAAAACACCACACCGAGCACTTTAACAGCCACCGTTCCTCTGCAATGTCTACAATGGAATTGTAGAGGGATAAATAGTAAACGCTCATCTTTAATCCAGCTCATAAATACACACAATATCAATATTTCGCTTTTGAGTGAAACACATCTCGACAATCACACAAACTTTAGTCTACCGCAGCACACCATTTTTCGTAAAGATCACAGACGAAACTCGATGGGCGTAGCCATCGCGATTCGTTCAGAACTGAATCCCGTAGCATTTCCTATTGCACTGTCAGCGGATATTCAAGCCGTTGCCTGCCAGATCAAATACATCTCCGGGTTGATCACTATTGTATCTGTGTACATACACCCGCAAGCCAACATATCGCAGACTCAGTTTGATAATTTTTTATCAACCGTTCCGAAACCGTGCATCATTGGAGGAGACTTTAACGCAAAACATCACCTATGGGGAAGCGATCATGGAAACACACGTGGAGACCGTCTTCATCAAGCCATCGAAACATCTCATCTCGTCATTCTCAACAATGGTCAGCCAACTAGGTTTGATGTAAACCGGTCGTGGGGCGCAATTGATATCACGCTGGTTTCTTCGAGCCTTAGTTTGTGCTTCGACTGGGAGGTTTTGGATTCACCAAATGGAAGCGATCATTTTCCGATAGTTTTTCATTCGAGTACTACATGCGCGATGAAATTCTACTCTGGAATCAATGTTCGGAAAATCGACTGGGAACGTTTTACCGGAAGCCTCGAGGAATCATTCGTCGAAAATGGAGAACCGGATAGCTTTGATGTCTTCTTTGAGCTGATTTGGCAAGCACTGCGCAGATCCTGTCCATCAGTAAACTCGAACCACACTCGCCGAATACCGCAACCCTATTGGGACGAAGAGCTAACAGAAGCGAAGAAAGCCACCAGAGTTGCTTTCCGCGCTTGGAAACGAGAGCTGTCAACCGAAGCTTACGAAGGGTACGCTAATACAGAACGAAGGTTCAGAAATTTGGTACGCGAGAAGAAGAGGAAAAGTTGGCAACATTTTTGTGATAGTTGTGATAGTTCTACGTCCCTCACAACCTTATGGAGGATGGCTAGAAGATTCAAAGGGCGCGGAGAGCCATCAAAAAACCTTAGAATTTCGGACAATTTGGCCAACGATGTTTTGGACAAGTTGGCTCCCTCATCTGCCAAAAATCCACCCCCGGCTTTTCTACAATGTTCGTGTTGCCCTCAAACTGGTTTACCATTCTCAGTATCGGATATTCAAGCAGTTTTAAAAATCGGTAAAGATTCGGCTCCTGGTTTGGATGGTGTTCCATATTCCGTCATAAATCATCTCCCATGGGCGGCGCTTAGTCAGTTGCGAAAAATCTATTGCCAAATTTTTGCTTCAGGAAGAATTCCGGAAAGCTGGAAAACCTTTAAAATTGTACCGATTCCTAAAAGTGGTCATGATCCGATTTCTCCTTCTGCTGTTCGCCCAATCGCGTTAGCTTCATGTTTTCGCAAAGTGTATGAACTCATAATCAAAGATCGACTAGAACATTTCATCGAAAACAACAACTTATTCCCTTCAGCTATCAACGGTTTTAGGAAAGGACGAGGAACAATGGATGCGTTGTTTCCCCTGATTAATGAAGCTTCTTTAGCTTTGAAAAGAAGAGAGCATGTGGTGATATGTAGCCTCGATATCAAAGCCGCCTACGACAACGTGGAAATTAATGTTCTGGTCCGCGAATTACGCTCATTAACAGTCCCTGAATGCCTAGTAAGAAGTATCTTCCATCTTTTTGAAGAAAGGAATTTGTGCATTTCAAATGGATTAGATTCAATATCTAGGACAACGTGGAAAGGCCTTCCTCAGGGATCTCCACTAAGTCCGTTATGCTTTAATGTTGTGATCAGTGGATTGATCAACAGTGTCCCTCCTGATGTGATAACCGTAAATTACGCCGATGACACAACAATTGCTGTAAGAGGAACCTCGCTGGAGCATAGTTGCGAATCTCTCCAAAGGGCAGTGGATATAGTTGTGGAAAATATTTTCGACCTTGGGTTAGAACTTTCGCCCACGAAATGTAAGTGCCTTCTGATCTCGACACAACAATGCGATAATCCCCCAGAAATAAATATCGGCGGTTGCACTTTGGAATACGTCAGATCCCTGAGGTTACTCGGCATGTACCTCACACGAAATCTGTCGTGGTCGTGTCATATTAGAGAGGTACAAAAACGTACGGCTCCGTATCTTAACTTTCTACGAAGCATATCGGGCCAGTCATGGGGAGCACATCCAGCAGCAATGTTAGCTATTTTCAAGTCATGTGTGAGATCAATATTGGAATACGGTTCCATATTTATGACGGAGTTAACACAAAAAGAAGCCATCGTTTTGGATAGACTACAATGGGCAGGAATTCGAATCTGTTTGGGCTCCACAAAAACCACCCACACAGGTTCACTCGAAGTGATGGCTGGTATTATTCCGCTGCAACAAAGAAGAGAACTTGCTGTCATGCGTTTTGTAAATAAAAGAGCGCCACTTTCTTCTTGGCATGGTCAATACTCCAGACCGATCTTGGAAGGTGGCTTAGTGGCTACGGGAATACACCGCGCCATAAGAATGCTTAACGAATTTATTCCACTTGAACAGCCTCTAAATAATCTCCCATGCTACATGGTCAACCGTGAAGTTGTAAGAACAATAATATCCATTGATCTCACTGTTAAACGGTTATGTTCAGAACACCAGAACTCATCGGCAGCTGATTTGGTTTCAAACTATCTCTTGGAAGTGTATGCCAACGCGAAAATCTTGGCAACTGACGGGTCGAAAGATATACACGGCACAGGTTATGCTGTGGTAAATAGTTTTGGAGCGCCTGCAGAAGGGATCAAACTCGACAGTAAAGCATCAGTTTATATGGCAGAGCTTCTAGCAATCAGGCATGCTGCGAAAATGATCGTAAGCCTTCCTGTTGCTCAGTATATTATTCTAACCGATAGTTTGAGTTGTCTCACGAGCCTTCAAAAAATCAACATCAATCAAAAATATCCCGTTGCTTGGTACGATATAAAAGCTTCCATTCTTGAAGGACAAAGAATGGGGCACGAGATCCATCTGATATGGGTTCCGTCTCACAGAGGTATTCCAATGAACGAGTTGGCAGATCAAGAGGCGAAAAGTGCGTGCATCAATGGTGGTACAGCAGATTATATTTTAACATCATTCGACATCCAGTTTCCGATTCGGCGTACAACAGTGCACAAATGGCAAGCAAAGTGGAATGCAGGAACTAAAGGACGTTTCTGTCACAGCATCATCTCTAACGTTTCGCTCCAACCATGGTTTAGTAGCTTGGATCTCAACCGCAGACAAATTGTAATCCTTTCCAAATTAATATCAAATCATTCACGGCTCCCTGCTCATCTGACTAGAAATGGTATCCTATTGGACGCGACGTGCAGTTGTGGCGAATCCATCGCAGATCCTGATCACATTATCTTCGCATGCAGCAGATTTGAAAATCTTCGTAGACCTATTTGGCGAATTTTAATGAAAAAAGGAATTCCACCCGATATTCATTTGATACTAAAAAAGAAAGACATTGAATTATATAAAACGATAGCTAATTTTGTAATTGAATGTAAAATAGACATGTAAGTAGAAGAGTAATTAACACTTGGCCGGTTATGTTATAGAGGTAAAGCCAATAAAAAAATTAAAAAAAAAAAAAAAAAAAAAGGTACACCGGGGCAAGTGCAAACGGTTTTCACCATAGTTCAACTTTCACATGTCCTAGAAAAATATGTAAATCTTCAAAAATTATCAATTATCGTTCGTAGCATCATTAAAATGGTTCTCAACAAATTCCCGTAGAAAGTGAAAAATTAAAAAATGTTGGTAAAAAGTAACGGCACTTTTGTGAAAAAATTTCTAAGTTTGCACTTGCCCCGTTTATGGGGGCAAGTGCAAACGCAATGCTTTTTCCAAACTTATTCAAAGATGCGTCAGTGTATCGTTACTGAAACGAATTTAATACATGTTCCGGTATGTTTTATCAACTTTTTTTGATGTAATTGCTGTTTTTCTGCTATATTAGTTACTTTTTGGAACTTCAGTTTTGCTGACTGTTGTTCGAAGCAAAAGACCCTCATTTGCCAAGGCATTACGGAATTTTGAATATCCGCTTCAGATACAACACTTTGGATACCCTTTCTGACCACTCTAATATAATGCTGAACCATTTTTGAGATGATTTTTTTTTTTAATGTCTGATGTTACATGGCTTAAAGGTGCGTTTGCACTTACCCCGGTAGTGTCGTTTGCACTTGCCCCGCAGTGTGGGTTGACAGGAGTGAATATTATTTTCACAATTTTTAAAATTTATCATAAATTTTCTGCTTTCACCTGAATATCAGTCCCAAACACTCACCTTTCGACGAAAAATCGGATTTGAATGCCCTTTTTTGTAGCCAAAAAAAGCAAAACAAAAACACACTTTTCATGTCTAGTACGTACTTGAATTCGTGTGTAATCAAACAGTGCCGTGTTTTTAATGAATAATTGAAAGAAAGTTTAGTTTATCTATGTCAGATTGTTGGTTTGGACAACAGCAACAACTTCTAGAAGAAGAAATATTTTTTTAATTTTTTTGTAACAGAGGAAAATTGATCGTTTGCACTTGCCCCGGTGTACCTTACAACTCTATTTCACCACTAAAACCTGCGTAAAATAACTCTTTCTCTAATAATATATTCTATGATAAAAAAAAAAGTTAACAAACCTTTCATTGCATTTGTCGATGCCACAAATGTTCAATGCATTCCCGGAATATCCTGTATGTTTCAACATTTGTTGGACCTTACGCTCAAGCCGATCAAACTTTTCCAAGTTACCCTTGAAGAGGAAATCGATACGAATCTGGGTGGACAGAAGTTTCTGGGCGCCTGCTACCATTGGAGCCGGAGTGCTAACTGTTGAAGGGCTTGAAGAATCTTGGACCTCGACTTCTGAGTCGGAATCATCATTTTGATTGGATTGTGTATCAGCTTCAGCCACAGTTGTGGTATACATGTCCGTGTTCTGGGCGGCTATTGAGGTAACCGACTTTATAATCGGCGTGCCAGATGTAACGGACTGTATTATGGGAGTTATAGTAGCAACCGACTGAATGACTGGTAGAGTATTCGAGTCACAGGAAGATGTGACTGTGGCAATAACTGGTTTCACATCATTTGTGCCTTGAGTCACGGGTGGGTTCAGATTTTGCGTTGCGGACGAGACCTCGTCTTTTGTTACAAACTGACTTGATGATGCCACACTTTGAACATTGCTGATAACTGGCAAACCGTCATTCCGGGGTATGTTATCAATCGGTTTCAACGTGGCCACAGCACCTTGAACATGACTGATAACCGGAAGTGTAGTGGCTGTACCTGGTATTGTTCGAACACCTCCTTGAACTGTTGTTATGAGCGGCAATTGAATGGTTTGATTGTTTGTTGCATTAGTGATTGGTAAAGACTGAACACTGTGAATTTTAGGGAAACCCGAAGTTGAGGCGTTTGGTGGAGAAGCTATCATTTGGGTGATTCCTGATGAATTTGCGGCGGGACTGCCTATCGATCCAACAAGAGTTCCCGCTTGGCTAATGATAAGTGGTGGTGGTGGTTTAGGGCTTCCTCCAAAATTATTGCTGGAATTCGATGGTGCAGCTATCAATGTAGGAGGTGGCGGAATTGCTGGAGTGCTGGGCACACTAGTAGGAACAGCTGTGAGTCCTGAAGATGGTGTGCCGGCATTTCGCACCGGTATCGAGATGATAAGAGGTCGCCCAGCTTCATCTGTTATTTGTATTTGAATATTAGGTGCCCCTGTTCCGGGTGCTCCAGTCGATGGCGTAGATGACGAAACTGGCGCTCCTGTGACTGCTGATACCTCTGCAGATATACTCGTTGATGCGATCGATGGTGGTTTATCGTAGGACATTGAAAAATTTGCATCCAAATCAATTGGCTTATAATTCAACTCAGCCTGTGAATATGTGCATCGCTTAAAAAGATCTGGAGAAACGTTACAGCTCATGGTTTTCAGCTCCATAGACTCTATCTGGTTCGGTGGGTACAAAACACCGTCTGGGCGCTGCAATAAAGAAAATACTCTTATAACATAAAGTTAGATTCAAAATTACAATTTCCAAAGAACATACCGCTTTGTTATATCGAACGCAACAGTACAAGGGTTTCGAGCTGTGTGCGTTGCTCACGTGGAGGGCCATGGTAGACTTCGTATTGGATCCGAACAGACAGTACACACACTCGTATAGACCCATCGAGTGGAGCAAAAGATGTCGGGGTATTACTTTCTTGTCAATGTGCATGTTACAAACCTGGCAGTTTATCATCAGCTGGGCATGTTCCTTCTCCAAGTGGTTCATGAAAGCCGAGAGGATGTAATAAGATTGTCTACAGACTGCAATAGGGAAATAGTAACAAGAATAATATTGCGTTCTTTACATGTAAGTTTCAAACACTTAATAAAATGGAAAAGGGCTAAATCTGGTCAATTTACATACTACACTGCAAAGAGAAGATAATAATTCATGAGTACCTAAATACCACAAGAATATACTTTTAGGCCAATTGAATATTGAAGTTTTATCCTCGAGTCGTCATAAGCTAGTATTATTAATATAGGTATATACATCAAATGCGGATGAAAAAGCGTTGCAGGATATCACCTACCTATCTGATCGTTTGTTTTCTAACTCTGAGGATGGAACACTTATTTTATTGAACTTAAGTAACATAGCAGTACGCTCGATTACGTTAACTCCACTCATTACGTTCAGTACAGAAATTGGCCGCCGCTTCATCAGTACCGAAACCACATTATTCTTCATATTTTTAAATTTGACTTCCGTAGTGCCTGCTTCATAATCGCTCAGTATTTTCACGGACTTGAGTCACAGTGCGTGGGGGGAGAGGGGGGGGGGGGAGATCATAACTTTGGGTACGTTAGTGACCCCGTTGACTTTGTCCCAGTTTATGGCGTTATTTTAATTATAGCACGAAGTTGATAATTATTTTGAACTAGCTGATCCCGTACGAACTCCGTTTCGCTTTCAACTTGGAATATGTCATGAACAGTTTGTATGAATGTCAATTGCCAAGCATTTTCCAGATGCATTTCCGGATGCATTGTTAAGCAATAATTGCAAAAATTTTGGACGATCACTTTTTCTGTCGTCTGCTACTAATTTTACATCAGGAATCATTGAACCGTCCCAATCCCATGTGTATAAACTTTGACTCTATCGTTGCATAACAACGCATTATTGCAAAAAAAAACCGCTTTTGAAGGCCTCTTTGACCATCTTTGATGTCTGAAATCGATTGCTCTTCCCTTAAAACTCCCTTGTGCAAATTTTCAAACCAATTCATAGCATAATAAAGTCAATATCACAAAAAACAGTAAAAAAAATTTATGGACGTCCCCTTCGGCCACCCGACCCAAAACCAGAAATAAATTACTCGTCCCTCGAAATTTCAATCGCCCATCTGCATGGCTTTCGACATTAAATCTTAAGTTTTCAAAATGGCGTCCAAGCGAAAGGAGCTACGAATCAGAATTTTGTACATGCGTCGTGAAAATCCCAACTACACGCACGCAGAAATAGCAAAATTGTTGAATGTGGTGAAATCTACCGTCGCCAAAGAAATAAAAGTTTTTGGGGAACGTATTTTGACAACTAGGAAGCCGGGATCTGCGGGAAATCGAGATCCGGGAGCCATAGTGATGAACAGAAGAGTGGCTAGCACTTTAAGCGAAACTCCAATCTCTACGTCGAGATTTCGCCAATAAGTTGAGAATACAACCGTGCATAAAGCTTAAAAACGATCCGAACTTTCAAATTATAAGGAGGTTGTGACTGCTAATCACATTGAAAAGCCAAACATTACGGCAAAAACAAGATCTCGGCAGCTGTATACGATATTGTTGACAATGTTAGATTGCGTGGTAATGGACGACGAAACCCACACCAAGGCAGACTTCAGGCAGCTTCTGGGACAAGAGCTTTATACAGGAACCGGAGGGGGAAAGGTGGCAGATGTTTTCAAGCATATTGAACTATCAAAGTGTGGTAGGCCACGACCACACGACTAATTAGAAGCTACTAGAATGTCGCAGCATGCTATCATCACGCTAGGAGTACCTACTGGTATAAATACCACCCCTTGTGTGAAAGCTCTGTCATTCAGTTGTCACACTTGCTTGAATAAACATATCTTATAGTTTAGTCTCTGCTTTTCAATCTTCTGGGAACACGACACAAAGTTTGCCTAGAAATATCTCGTTTGGGAAGCTATCTGTACCTGAGGCTTTTAAAGCGACATTTTCGTTGCAGCCGGGACCGTCAACCACTTTTTGATCCATCAAGTTTTGACCCATCAAGAAGCAACAGCACGTCGTTGAAGTAGATCAGGAATATTATTATATGCCTGTTGCTTCATCAGATAAACCGATACCGATCTTGACCGATTGTCAAGATATGCATCAAGATAACTTGCATCCGTTTGCACGTGTGACAAATCATGTATTTTTTGACAACTTCTTTCTCCGGAACATCAAACCTATATTGAGCGAAGCATCCATTTTCAGATTCTGGAGCCGTTAACGCTCGGTGATGAATCCCGGAATTCAGAGCATCAGCAGGAACTGAATATTCCGTTGGATTTCATATGGAATCCATCGTTTGGAAGCTTAGTCGCAGTACAACTGTTTTTTTATTAGTTGATTTCCCAGGTGATAAATACTTTTAACGGATTGCATTCAAGGCACGGCGAGCCACCGCGTCCCACAGTATGCTACTCTGTGTCCATGGGTGCGATTAGACAACTCATGATACTCCCCCTTATTCTGCGCCGCGCGTGAGGTGACGATAGCCGAATCACCCCAGTCACCTGATTCCAGTAGTCGCTTTAGGTAAGAAACGTCTTTTAGAATTAACTTCTTATCCTAATCTAGTAGTCAGCTGGGCAAGAATCTCTGTCACATCGGCTTCGGAAATAAGGTGACAAGACTCACGTGACTCCGACTCGACTCGACTATCGTCACCTCACGCGCGGCTCAGAATAAGGGGGACTATGTACCCTACACCTTAAAGTCCACCTGGGGCCTCTGGTCATAATTCCCATCCGAACCTGCCGCTACGCTATACACGTGATGGGACACCATGTCCGCGCTTCTGAGCTCATCGGCGTACTCATTTCCTAGTCAACTCTAGCATATAACCCCGCCTCTTGTTACGATTCAAGACTAAGGACCTCTCCTCTAACGACTTGAGGTCCGACCTTTGCTCGTAATTCAAGGCCCGCTCTTTTTTCTCAGCTATCGTGTATTACGGCTCTATTCGGTCCGTTATCAGAGACCAGACCTCTCCTCTAACGACTTGAAGTCTTGGCTTCGCTTGATTCCCGGCGAAGACGTCATCCTACACCAATTCGAGTTACTCACCCGCTTGCGACGTGAAGTCACTCGACTCAGAAGCCCCCCACCGAAAGGTCTTTTAGGCTGGCATGGCAACCCTAGGCTTTTTGCTATCTGTGTACCGAATCGAAATCAGCTTTATCTTATCCTGTCACAGCACACGTACGGGGCGTACGGGCCTCTCAGGTCGTTAGGGTTAGGGTTATTCCACGTTCGGGGAATAACCACGGGTAGAGTGGCTCTTGACGCCGGGCGAGCCATTCGAGTCGGAGTAGGATGACGTCTTCGTCGGGAATTATCCGAGTCGTTGCGTTAAGTCCCGCGCGTGTGCCGTGACAGGCGCGAGTCTAGGATAAGCTGCTCTCGATCAGGCACACGACGGGCAAGGTGGCAAACCTCGAACCCTGAAGATAAGAGGTCGGTCCTCGAGTCGTTAGAGAAGAGATCAGGCCTCAAACCTTCAGGCAGAGAGGTTTGTGTGGTCAACCCCGAGTCTTTATGATAAGGGGTCGGGTCTCGAGTCGTAAGAGGAGGGATCAGGCCCCTTACCAACAAGAGGAGGGGTACAAGTGGTCACCTCGAGTCATTGCGAGGAGAGGTCAGATTTCAAGTCGTTGGAGGAGAGATCGGGCCTTAAATCGTGCAGAGGAGAGGTAAACCTCGAGTTGATGCGAGGAGGGGTCGGATCTCAAGTCGCTAGAGGAGAGATCAGGCCTCAAGTCGCGAAGAGGAGAGGTTTGTGTGGGAATCTCGAGTCATTGCGAGGAGATGTCGTTTCTCAAGTCGTTAGAGGAGAGTTTAGGCGTCGAGTCGTAAGTATGAGAGGTTTTGCTGAAAGTGGTCTTGTTAATGAGTATTGTCTTGGAGCGCATTAGCGCGAATAGACCTCCCACTATTGAAGCATAATGTACTAAAAAGTTCGAGGTGGGAACCAGGTCTGCGGCCCCAGGTGGAGTTTAGGGAGTAGGGGATATACATCGGAGTCTTCCCATTGAACCCATGGACCCAGAGTAGCAAACTGGGGGGACGCGGTGGCTCGCCGTGCCTTGGAATACAATCCGTAAACCGGGATTTACCACCTGTGGTTACCAACTATAAAAAAAAGGTCGTTAGGGCATCGCATCAGGAAACAAGCTTCACGAGGAGCATTTCCGGGCAGAGGGTGGATAGGCAGATCGCATTGCGACCCTCCTCCATCACCAACGTATTTCGCCCGTGCATTGGCGTAATCGACCGTAGGCTTGAGAGCATGACGATGGACAAACGAAGCCGGAAAGGTTGCTGGAAAGTGATAATCCATCAAGTGGGCTTTCTCCCCAACATGAGAAAAAACTTAGTCAGCAAACGCTGCGAGGGCTAAAGTCGAAGTGCTTTAATTGCTTTTGTTATCAAATACCGCTTTGCATTTGCCCTTGATGATGCATTTAACCCAAGTAATCAAAAGTCGTACTTATAAATTGAAGACTTGGGATCCGCAGTGGCCAGAGAAACGCTTTGAGTAATAATTAACAAAAAGTTTATTACGAAGAAAAAAGTGTTCTTTAATGTTCGGGAGTTTGTATAAGACTAATGAAAATTTTCAGGATCGCTTGACACATCCTTTTCAAGGATTGCTTCGCTTCACCCCCTCTCGATCCGCCAATCCAATAGATCTCCGAAGGATTTCAAACCGGCCAACATCTAGGGACTTCGTGAAAATATCAGCCAGTTGCTCATTACTCTTGATTGGTTCGATTTTCAGCACACCAGAAGCAACTCGATCTCGAAGAAAGTGATGTTTGATGTCAATATGTTTGGCACGTCGGGATTCGCAATTTCTTGCCATTCCAATGCACCCATGGTTGTCTTCAAAAATGGTCACAGGTGATACGTTCCGGAATCCCAGGTCTTCCAAAATACCGATCAGCCATATAGCTTCCATTGCCGCCGCTGCCAGAGCCACATATTCAGCTTCACTGGACGACATAGCTACCGTTGTTTGTTTCTTGCTGCACCAGGATATTGTTTTACCGAAGACTTGAAACATGTAACCGCTTACAGACTTCCTATCATCCGTGTCAGAAGCCCAATCCGCATCCGCGAAACCTTGTAGTGGTTCTGTCTGCTTGTTGACGGAGTACCTCAGGAAGACGTCTTTTGTACCCTTCAAATATCGAACAGCTCGCTTCAATGCACCCCAATGATGCTCACCAGGATTCTGCTGGAAACGTCCTAGATAGCCAATCGTAAAACATACATCAGGGCGGGTGGACATCATAAGGTACATTATGGTTCCTAAAAGTTCTCGGTACGGTTCGCTTGTTGTTTCAGCTTCATTTTTCTCCAACTGCAACGCCTTTTCCCGGAGTCTTGCAAGGGTTGCATTCAGCCAAGCCAAATTTACGAAGAAGTTTTTCGATACTAGCAGTTTGCGACAACTTCATCTCACCACGCTTCATGTCATAATCGATCTTGACGCCAAGAAAGTTTCGCACTTGCCCGCAATCCGTCATTCGGAACTCATTTGATAACTGTTGCTTCATATTCAAAACAGTTTTCAAGTTCCTTCCAGCCACAAGCAGATCATCGACGTACAGGACCAGAAATATTTCGTCTCTCCCCCTCTCGTCGATACGTGAATAGAGGCAATAATCGTGTTGAGACCGTTGGAACCCTACCTTTAATAAAGTCTCATTCAGCCTCTCGTTCCAGCACCGGGGACTCTGCTTCAATCCATAGAGTGATTTCTTCAATTGGCAAACCGACTCTGGATTAGCCTTGACACCTTCAGGAACGACCATGAAGATCCGCTCTTGTAGCACGCCATGTAAAAAAACTGTTTTAACATCCATTTGATGGATGTGAAAGGACATCTGAACAGCGACGGCCAGCACTGTTCGTATCGTGGTTAGTTTCGCTACCGGGGCATACGTCTCTTGATAGTCGATCCCTGGTTTCTGGAGGAATCCTTTCACGACCAATCTTGCCTTAAAGCGCACAACCTGGCCGTCCTCATTCTCCTTTGTCGAAAACACCCATTTGGAGTGTAAGGGCTTGATACCAACGGGCCGCTCTACAAGAGCCCAAACGTCATTCGTCCTCATGGAATCAAGTTCGTCCTGCACCGCCGCCAACCATTTGGACTCGTCTGGCCGGCCTCGGATTTCGTCGTATGTACTCGGTACATCTGGGAAAGAATTCACACCAGCAGAAGTTGCCCGAAAACCAGTGATGAAGTCAAGGAACTTACCTGGGAGCCTGCGCTCCCGTTCGCCACGCCTCGTGTTAGACCCTGAAAAGTCACCACGTCTTTCTTGCGAAGGGAGCGCGCCAGGATTTTCTTCTGGATTGACCACAGCCAAAGGACTTGAGAATTCCACTTCGTCATCACTGACCAGAGGATGAAATTCATCGGGGACTGATCCATCACCAACATCGTTTTCAACTGCCTCCTCTGGCTCATGCTGCACAGGAATGACCAAGGGGGTTTTCTTTGGAACTACTTCATCTCGAAAGGGGAATCTGGCTTCATTGAATTTCACATCTCGAGCAATGATAACCTTTCGAATAGCCGGATCCCAAAGTCGGTACCCATTGGGAGCATAACCAACGAGTATTGCCTCCTTGCTCTTCGCATCGGACTTCTTCCTCAACTGGTTTGGTACCCAGACGAACGCTTGACAACCAAAAATTCGTAGCTTCTCGATATTCGGCTTCTTATTCGACCACATTTGGATTGGGGTAGCTTTACCACCCACAGCACACGTCGGACTTCGGTTGATGAGGAAATTTGCGGTTTGGACAGCTTCCGGCCACAAGAATTTTGGTACACCAGAATCAACCAGCATGGCTCTTAACTTGTCTGCGATAGTACGGTTGAATCTTTCTGCAACCCCATTCTGTTGCGGAGAGTAAGCAACGGTTGGTTGCAACTGGATTCCTTTGGCCTTGTAGTATTCTCGCTGCTCATTTGAATTGTATTCCGTACCTTGATCAACAGTTAGCTTGGAAATTTTCGTTTGCAACTCCGTCGTAACCATGGCTTCATATTGTTTGAAACAAGCAAATACTTCGGACTTCTTCTTCATCGGATAAACAACTGCGCAATGTGTGAAGTCGTCAATGAAACTCACAAAATATCTGGAGCCATCCCAGGCCACCGGATCGATGGGGCCACAAACATCCGAGTGTACTCGCTCCAAGGGTCTTGAAGCACGGCTTCGCGTTCCATCAAAAGGCTCTCGACACTGCTTTCCTTTCACGCAGCTTTCGCAGAAACCAACCAGAGGAATCTTCTCGCACATGCCGTCTACCAGTTTGTTTCTTACCATGACATCCATCGCCTGCTGACTTACGTGGCCCATACGACGATGCCACAGATTGCCAACTTCAGCAGCACATAAGTTTGTGATTGGCATTCCAGCTTCCAAATTGAGGTGCAACTCGTACAGATTGTTCTTAAGAGGAGCTTCAGCGATAAGACCATCTCTGTTGCTAAGAACCGCTTTGTCCCGACCGTGGGAGCCAGTGAATAAAACATTTATTCCACTTCTCGCTAGCTTTTTGACTGACAGCAGGTTACCTCGCAATTCTGGCAAATAAACCACATTCTTCATCTCGAACCGGACACCACAAGAAGTATAACCTCGTACAATGCCTTCGTAATGACCAACTAGGGTAACGCCTTCTTTTGCCACATCGACAACGAATGGTTCCTTCAATTTCCGAATTGATTGCAGATAACTCCGACAGTTAACAAGATGGTCACTGCATCCCGAATCAACGAAGAAAATTGCTTGAAGTTGGCTCGATTTTCTCGCAGTAGGATTGACCATAAATGAAACAGTCCTACGGTCGCATACCACCGTGTTAGCGCTCGATTCCGGCTGTCGGCTTCGGCAGTCCTTTTGAACGTGGCCAAGCTTGCCACAGCGATAGCATTTCGGTCCTTTGGGTTTCTTCGGTCGATTTCCTTTTCGTCCGACGAACACCGTGCTCTTGTCCTCGTTCGATTCCTCCATCCGGTCTTCTCGTTTGGATACTTCCGCCAACAGTCGCTGTTTAACCATTTCCATCGAAAGATCCTTCTCGTCCAGATTCTCGAGGGCCGTCACCAGAGGATCGAAGCTGTCTGGTAGTGTCAGAAAAAGTTGAGACACCAGATCGCTTGTTTCCAATTTTGCCCCAGCGGACTTCAACTGCCGGACCAAATCGTCGAAAGCTTGGAAATGCGCTTGCATCGAGGACCCTTCTTTCATCCGCAGGCGAGCCAACTGCTTCCGGAGCAACGTTTGGCTCGTTACTGATCTTGTAGCGAAGGTTTCCTCCAGGGCTTTCCACATAGCCCTAGCCGTTTCCTTTTCCCGTACAATACCCAGGCATTCATCGGACACGAACGACACCAACAGGGATTTCGCCTTCCGATCCGCCTGCCGCCACTTGGTCCGCGCTGCTCCGTCTTGAGGAGGGATGGCACCTTCTTCCAGGACTTCTGAGACCTCCGCTGCATCCAGAAACAGTTTCACGCGGAACTTCCAATTCTCGTAATTGGGACCAACCAACTGCGGAATGCCTTCTCTTGAAGTGGAGCCCATAACCTGAAGACTTGGGATCCGCAGTGGCCAGAGAAACGCTTTGAGTAATAATTAACAAAAAGTTTATTACGAAGAAAAAGTGATCTTTTATGTTCGGGAGTTTGTATCAGACTAATGAAAATTTTCAGGATCGCTTGACACATCCTTTTCAAGGATTGCTTCGCTTCATAAATAGACCTCCGAAGTTCGCATTTGGCTGGACTTACGTTTTAAGGGATTTTCAGGTACTCATATCGCTTCTAAGACCCCTTTTTACGGGAATTCTGGTTGCTTGAGAAGTCATCTTCGACCAATCATTGCATAAAAGAATTCGAGATATTCGCTTTCTTAGCCAGTCTCCGGATTGATCTTACTGGATTCCGCTTCACTTTCGTCTTGACCGTTTTTACCGTGGCCTTGCACTACACGACTTCCTTGGTCATGGTCCATCAAGGAGAGAACATAATTCTCAAAATCAACCCAAAACAGACAGCTAAAAAATTTTTTTATGGATCATACTGTACCTTTAACTTATTAGATCGCTCCTGCACTCACCGTGGTGTGGTTCAATTGGCAGATTCCGGAACTTGACAACTTCTTGACCAAATTCTACAAAGCATGTCAACTTGGCATTTGCATTGGACAGGTGACATCATGAATAACTTCAAATGTTATTTCTGCTGCACCTTTTTGATGGAGGTGGGACGGAGAAAAGAGACCATCACAGAATAAGTTCCACCAAAACGTTTGGGAACGCTCCATGCCGTCGATTTGACAAATTTTAACGATTTCGCGATTTTTAACTTGACGTCGGATTTTTTACGTAGGTGTAATTCTACGTTTGAGACTCTAATCAAGTGTAGATATTTAAAAAAAAAACGAATTAATATATTAAGTGTTATAATGTTGCAAATGGACTCTTTTCGGATGGTTTTAAAAAAATTTAGACAGATAATCGAGTTAGGTGAACTTTCAATGGAAGGTTCGACGAAAACATGTGTATCGACATGTTTTTAGTTTTTTCTTTGTTTTATTGATCAATCCTTCTCAGTTTCTGCGATAAGTTTTTGAGAAGAGATTTTACGCTTAAGGTTTTTTTTTTGGAAGTTTCTTTCGAAGCTTCAATTGTTGTTTAAGATGTTGTAAAAGTCGGAAAGGCGGTTTTGGCGTCCACAAAGAACCGCACGATGTTCATTTTCAACGCGGTGATGTACCGTTCTTCAAACAAATACATTGAAGTTGTTTTAGTTCGTCGAAAATGGAAAAAGTAAGATTCTTACGTAATTGTGTTCTGACGTTATTAGTATCATCAACTAACTCTAACTATTTTCTATTTATTTTTGTCATTAAACTTGTTCTTGAAATTCCAAGAACCCATTGACCCGCTAAATATTCTGAATTTCTCTCAAATGTTTAAGGGTGTGTTAAGATACTCGCAGACGAAATCGAATCGTCGAAAATACAAAAGAGATTCATACTGTTCAGCCTATTTCCCGACGCATGCACCAAATGTAATCTATGATTTGGAACAATAATTTAAAAAAAAGTAAAAACAAGTTTGTAATACCACGGAACCCACATGGAAAATTACCTTCAATAATGTGATCTTTAATTTAGTCTCCTCCCTTTCCAATTTTAGTTATTTTTTACAAACATTTCGAGTCGCCGCGACTCTTTCTGCTTCCCCCTTTCCTAACATAGCTGTATTGAAATGTTTCAAGAACGCCACGGCACTTAAAACTTTGTATAGTAATTGGCCTAAAATATTTTTTTTTTGCTTTTCAAATATACGATTTATAATGATCTATTTGGCCTAACTGACCTAACAAGAATGAGCGTGTAGAATTGAGTGTGTGGGTTACCGTTAATACGAGTGAGCGTGTGTTTTGAGAGTGAAAGGATTGAGTGAATGAGAACTTTCTGCAGTGTGTTAGGAAATGAAAAAACGGTCAGTGTCTAACTACCAGTCAAACGAATTGTACGTCGAATAAAGAAAAAAGTGTTCCGAAAAATCAAATCCGGCTTCCGTTCCGTTCCGTTCCGAAAACCTCTATCGTCTACAACCTCAGAAGTGGGATTGCCCTACAGTTAAAAGGATTCCGGTAGAAGTAGAAAATGAACCGTGCGAGCAAAAATGAGCTTATGGCGTGGTTGGAGGACCGCCATATTGAATTTCCGAGTTCTGCTACTGTTCGACACTTGCGAGCCCTCTACGACATCGAAATTCAACGAGAACGGCGAGCCAACACGGAAGAAGAGCTTCCTTCAATTTCGGGAAGTCCAGAGCGGAATTGCGGCGAAGAAGACAACGAAGAAGAACGACAACTTGATGCTGAGATTCGGTTACTACAGAAACGTCGACTCGTGGCCGATTTGCGTCGAGAAATTGCTGCAATTGAAGCCGAATTCAACATTTACAATGCTCCGCCAGCTGCTCCGATCAAGGCCCCTGAATTCCGAGATATCAAATATTCTGTTCCGACTTTCTCTGGTGGTGCAGCGTACGATGCTGAAAAGTGGATTCATGACTTTGAACAGGCTTGCGAATCCATTCACGGTGATGGAGATTTTCGGTTCATGGCTGTCCGACGTATGATGGAACCTGGCTCTGAGGCAGAGTTGTTCTTAAGGGTGGATAGATCAAGAAACTACCAGGAGTTTAGAACCAGTTTTTTGGAGAACTTCAGCCACGTGCATTCTGTGTCGGAGATTATTGACATGATGAAAAAAACAACGTTCAGTGCTGCAAAGACGTCAGTCATGGGTTACATTCTAAAAATGCAAGAAATTGCATCTCGAGCGAACATCGACGAAAAACAGACAGTGGAGTTGATTGTGGACGGGTTTCGTGATCGTTCTGCCAACATTGCGGTTCTCTACCCAGCGACGACAATTGCACAATTAAAACAACTGGCCCATCGGTACTCACAGTTGAGGGAGATGCACACTGCATCGTTCGCAACATCCCGTGGTGGAAAGCCACCGGCTAGACCAGCAACGAAACCGTCCGACGTTAGATGCTTCAACTGTTCCGCGATGGGACACGTATCAGCCAACTGCCCTGAGCCAAAGCGAGAAATCGGATCGTGCTTCCGGTGTGGTTCGAACCAACACAAATTGAAGGACTGCCCCAAACCGGCTTACGTGATGAAGAGACAGGTCGCCATGGTGGACGATTTTCGGCGAGGCCCAGCACTGACAGACATTGGACCGGTCGAGGCAAACGGTGGAACAATTCCAGAAATCAATGAGGTGAGTGTAACATTCCTGACAGATTCTGACGTGCAACCTAGCAGAAGATTTATGTCTCTTTTTGATACTGGAAGTCCGATTAACCTGATAAAAAGATCGGCAGTCCCGTGTCTCTCTATCCCCACAGAGAAAACTAATTCCGGTTATAAAGGCGTAGGTGGATTCCCCTTGTGTACATTTGGCATCATTCCTGTTCGAGTGACGTTTCGATATCGGACAAAAACCGTTAAGTTGTACACAGTACCAGATCACTTCTTGGTAGAGAATTTCTTACTAGTTTTGGAATTACTTTATATGATCATCTTTCTACTAACATTGTCAAAGTTGAACTCCATGACGCAAATGAAATAAGAATTGCCGGCGAACGGCTCCACTGCGTATATAATCTTTTTGAAACTAATTCTGACTTCCGTCCCGATTCCCAAAATTCGATTCCTTGTTCGATGTGTGATCTAACTGTTTCTCTGTACGACCCCGTAACGTGCCGTGGCTCTGTGGCTGACATATTCACCATTGACGTTAGTGATAATCAGAACTTTCCGTACAATATCAATCCCAAACTTAGTGCAAATACCCGTGAAGAAATCAAAAAGATTATCGAAAAAGATTATTTGGACCTCTCAAATATTCCATCTCAACAGCATGATTACGAAATGAGACTGAAGTTGACATCCGATATCCCTATAAGTTTTGCTCCTCGTCGACTGTCCTATTCTGACAGAAAAGATGTTGATAACATAATCGATAATTTGCTGGCTGAGGGTATTATTCAGCCCAGTAATTCGCCTTATTCGTTTCCAATCGTTTTGCGTCAAAAGAAGTCGGGAGAGAAGCGCTTGTGTGTTGATTATCGAGCTTTAAATAAAATCACAGTGCGCGATAGTTATCCAATTCCGTTAATAGATGACTGTTTGGAACGTCTCGAAGGTAAGCAATACTTCACTGTACTGGACTTGAAAAACGGATTCCATCAGGTGAACGTCGCTCCTGATTCTATTTTGTATACTTCCTTTGTGACGCCGGGAGGGCAATATGAGTATCGGAAAATGCCTTTTGGGTTGAGAAATGCACCTGCAGTGTTTCAGCGATTCATCAATAGAGTGCTGGACTCTTTCATCAAAGAAGGGTCAGTTGTGGTCTACTTGGATGACGTAACTTTGGCGTCCTACACTATTGAAGAGCATTTAAAACTACTTCAGCGTGTTATGCGACGACTTGCTGAATTCAGGTTGGAGGTTAAGTTCAAGAAATGTTTATTGGGTTACACCGAGATTGATTTACTGGGATTCACCGTTAGTACGAAGGGTATCCGTCCTAATGGATCGCATTTGGAGGCCATTAAATCAATGCCATTGCCGATAGATTCAAAGCAGTTGTCGAAGGCTCTCGGGTTGTTTTCATATTTTCGTCGATTCGTCCCCTTCTTTTCGTCTATTGCAAAACCATTGCGCGAGCTAACTAAACCGGACGCAAAATTCGTTTTCAATGAAAGTTGTGTGGAGTCTTTTAACACACTTCGAAACTGTTTAGTATCTGCGCCTGTCTTGGCTCTGTACAGTCCTGAAAGGGAGACTGAGTTGCATTGCGATGCTAGCACTGATGGTTTTGGAGGCATACTGCTCCAGAAACAGGACGACGGTAAATATCATCCAGTTGCCTACTTCTCGCAGCGAACGAGCCCTGCTGAAATTCGTTACCACAGTTTTGAACTGGAAACGCTTGCCATCATTTACTCACTTAGAAAATTTCGTATTTATTTGGAGGGTATTCCGTTTAGAATTGTTACGGATTGTAATTCTGTCACGATGACTGTGAACCGTGCTAATATGAATAGGAGAATCGCCCGTTGGGTTATTGAACTGGAAAATTTCCATTATACCATCCAACACAGAAGTGGTAAATTGATGAGTCACGTCGACGCGTTGAGTAGGCTTCCTTCAGTTAGTATAAGCTCGATCGACGATTCTACCCAAGTTGTTTCTGCCATTGATCCTGAAGATATAACCTTTCAGCTCCAAGTCACACAAAACCGTGACAGTGAAGTGTCCATTCTTAGAGAAAAGCTGGAAAATGGTTCGGTCGATGGTTTTGTGTTGGAAGATGGCCTGGTGTATCGTTCTGCTGATGGTGATAAGAATCTACTTTACGTTCCAAAAGAAATGGAGACTAAGGGTACGAACACAGTGAGCGCGAAGCGAACTGCGAAGCGAAATATTCATTCACCGGATGAATTTCGCAAGTTCGTTTTTGAAGGCCGGCCACAGTGCACGCGAATTGCGAAGTGGTTCAACACTGAAAAAAACCTTCTGTGTTTTGCAAAAATTATTCACACGTGAAAAAATCTTTGCAAATTTATTTGCAGAATAAAAACTGTGAGCGGGGAATACGTACCGCGCAAAAAAAACCGCGTTAATTCCGCGTTAATTCCGAAAAACCAAGATGGCGAAAATGGCAAAAAAACTGCTGAAATCGCATAAAACACCCATTATGTGGGTATTAGGTGAAAGGAATCAACTAGTAGAAGTCGAATTTTGCAGTCTGACGCTATGAAACGCCATCTTAAAATCCAATTCGGCGGCTTCCGCTCAACTTTAAAATATTTCAAATGACTGCAAATCGCATGAAAACAAATCTACCAAAACTAAGACACAAATATAACAAAATTATGAAAAGATATTTTACAATATTATGACAACAAAAATTACGAAACGCTGACAAAACTTTGTGAAAAATATGGCAAAGGTGATAAAAATATTAGAAAAATATACCAAAACTTTGATAAATTTGACTTTAAAATGGCAAAGCCATGACCAAAATATTAAAAAAAAAGTGTCAAAAATTAATTAAATTGACTAGACTAAATAACAAAAAAATTACAATATTAACAAAACACGAAATAAAAACTTTGACAAATATTTGACAACATTATTGAAAATATAACAAATAAAATATAAATATGACAAATATAATAACATCTTCTCTTCATACTGAAAGTCTTACCCGGTACAACCGTGTTCGATGATTACTCTTGTATTTGAACTCGCCAACTGAGCTACACATATCGCAAGCCCATAGATTTGTCTTTGTCATATTTTGTCATTTTTTCTTCATATTTGCCATATATTTGTAACACATTCTTCATTATATTTTAGGATTTTTGTCATTTTTTGATAAACTTTTGTTATTTTACTGTCGTAATTGTCATCATTTTGTAATTTTTTTACATGTATTTAAAAGTATTTTGTTATCTTTTTATTTCATTCTTTATAATTTTGTCAGATTTTTGTCATTATTTTGTCAAATTTTTGTCATATTTTTTTGAGAACTTTGTCATATTCTAGCCCATTTGTCTTATTTTTTTTCCAATTTAATGTAAAATTTTTGCCATATTTTTACCACCTTTGAAATATTTTTTTTATAGTTTTATATATGTGTCAGTTTTGTTATTTTATTGTTAATTTTCTTTATTACTTTGTCATTTTTGTAAATTAGTTGTCAAATATTTATCCATATATTAGTTCTGTCAGGTCATTTTATTGTCAAATTTTGATTATAATTTTGTCATATTTTTTCATATTTGTCATAGTTTTGCTTTTTATGTGAAATTTTCCTCATATTTTGGTCCAATTTTGTAATATTTATTATATTTTTCGGTATAATTTTTTCAGCACATTAGTCGTGTTTTATTCAAAGTTTTGTCATTTGTCATTATTTTGTTTGTCATATTTTTGTCATAGTGCTTTCAAATTTTTGTCCTTTGTCAAATTGTAGTAATAGTTTTTTATATTTTTACCACAGTTTTGTTATATTTTGGTAATTATTACTTTATTTTTTAACACTTGTCATATTTTTGTTAATTTCTTTCAGTGCTTTTGTTAAATTTTTGTCAATCATTTTTCATCTACTTTTTGAGCCCTTTTACTAATTACCTATACTGTGGATGATTCATGCGATTTTCAGTTATTTACTGCCCTTTGAATTAAGCGGAAACCGCCATCTTTGATTTCAAGATGGCGTCGAACAGCCAAATTCGACTTCTACTTATTGAGCCCTTTCATCGAATACCCAGATGTGGGAGTTTCATGCTTTTCAGTCACTTCCAGCATTTTAAAGTTGAATAGAAGGGGACATATTGAATTTCAAGATGGCGTCGGACAACGAATTCCAACTTCTATCCGTTCAGCCCCTTCGCCCTATACACATATTGTGGCACCGGTCGTTTATTGCCAGTTTAAAACATCAAAACATCAGATTTTGTTTCAATTGAAAAAGACTGACACCGCGTTATTTGTGAAAATCCACGCTAAAAAACCGTGCATTTTTCATAACCAACACAGAAACGGCAATGATAATGAAATAAATAAACATTTGAAAAAGATTTTTTGATAAATAATCATTTGCGATACAAAATATCCGAGAGAATATTTTCAGTGTATGTCCGGATGAACAGGATGAATTCACGCGATCGAGCCGGGTCTTCGCACAAGAATTCGCTTGCACTGTGGCTGGTCGATGTTTTTTTCAACGTGTTTCAATGAGAAGCGGTTTTTCGCGCGAATTAGAAATTCGCTTCGCACTTCGCTTCGCGCTCACTGTGAATTCGACCTAACGTTATACGGCATGCTCATGAGAAGATTGGTCACATGGGTGTGACTAAATGCGTTGAACAGATAAAGATGCACTATTGGTTTCCCAATATGAAGGAAAAGGTGAATAAGTTTATTCAAAACTGTATTCGATGTATAATGTATGCCGTCCCTCCGACTAGTAACCACAAAACTTTACACAATATCCCGAAAATTCCTATTCCTTTTGACACTTTGCATATTGACCACTTTGGGCCGTTGCCATCCATTATTTCGAAAAGGAAGTATATACTAGCCGTCGTGGATGCTTTCACAAAGTATGTTAAGCTGTACGCTGTTAACTCTACCAGCACCAAGGAGGTATGTGCGTGTCTTGAAAAGTACTTTGAACATTACAGTCGGCCAAGACGTATCATCAGTGATCGTGGAACGTGTTTTACATCTCTTGAATTCAGCTCTTTCCTTTTAGAACACAATATCGATCATGTCAAAGTTGAGACTGCGTCTGCTCAAGCCAATGGACAGGTTGAAAGAGTTAATCGAATTATCAAATCCATGCTTGCAAAGATCTCCGAACCGATTCAGCATTCCGATTGGTCAAAAATGTTGATTAAAGTTGAGTACGCATTGAATAATTCTGTTCATTCTACCACTCGTCAGACTCCTTGTATGCTTCTTTTCGGGGTAAATCAACGCGGTCGTGAAGTTGACAGACTAACAGAATTCCTAGAAGAAAACCAAGAGATTAGCAGGGACTTAGTTTCGTTGAGGGAAAAAGCTGCAGAGCATATTCAAACTTCGCAGGAGAAAAACTTG
Organism: Uranotaenia lowii; assembly: GCF_029784155.1. NCBI lineage: Eukaryota > Metazoa > Arthropoda > Insecta > Diptera > Culicidae > Uranotaenia > Uranotaenia lowii. Next base: position 263,468,018 of record NC_073692.1, read on the forward strand.
ACTTACTTTCAGAACAAACATAAACCTGCTATGCGTTTTGAAGTGGACGAATATGTTGTTATGAAGAATGTCGATACGACTCTTGGTACAAACAAGAAATTTGTTCCGAAATATAAAGGACCTTATCGAATTCATAAAGTTTTGCCAAATGATCGGTATGTAATTAGGGATATTGAAAACGCACAGATTTCGCAAATTCCATATGATGGTGTCATTGAAGCTTCTAGATTAAAACGGTGGGCTGATTGGCGGGACTGCTACAATGATATTAACGAATAAGTTGCACGAATATGGATCTGGAAGGGTTGTTACACTTCAACTGTCATTGTTTGTAATCCTTACCCTTTGAACCTTTCCTTGAAATTGTGACCTACTAACCCCGAGAAGGCCACGGGTAATTGGCTTCCCTTACTAACACATAAATATAATCTCTAAAGCATAAATGTGAAATGTCCTGATCGAGACGATCAGATGCCAGGATGGCCGAGTTATAATGATCTATTTGGCCTAACTGACCTAACAAGAATGAGCGTGTAGAATTGAGTGTGTGGGTTACCGTTAATACGAGTGAGCGTGTGTTTTGAGAGTGAAAGGATTGAGTGAATGAGAACTTTCTGCAGTGTGTTAGGAAATGAAAAAACGGTCAGTGTCTAACTACCAGTCAAACGAATTGTACGTCGAATAAAGAAAAAAGTGTTCCGAAAAATCAAATCCGGCTTCCGTTCCGTTCCGTTCCGAAAACCTCTATCGTCTACAGATTATTGTTAAATAAATAAATATAATCTATCAAAACAAAGGTCTGCGGCATAAGAAAACAATATTTTGTTTCAAGATATAATCATTGGATTTTTATTACACATGAATTATGATGATAACATAAACGATTAAAACCGGAACTAAAATTATAAACAAAGATCCTCCGGGATCCACCTTTGGGGAAAAGTATTATTTCTCTAAACGTAGGAGTAAAACCCCGTTGTTTGGAGTACTGTTGACTCAAAACCATCAGATTAACTTACACGATAAGCTGCTATAGATATGGCAGCATCTTCAAACTTTTGTTATATTCAGAAAACAAAATGAAATTATTTAAAATCGACCAGCTTGAAAAAAAATCAGATTCAATTTGAATCAGTCTGAAAATGAATGCATAATGACATTGACTATCAACCAGATTTACTACCCTTATCAAACTTACCGGTACAAATCAGCGGAAGTACGTTCTTCCGCAGCGACGACTGCATCGCAGACCACTCCTCATCTCCGAAGCTTTTCAAATTGTCCGGCATGATCAGAATAACCTTTGTTGTGCAATGGCGATGATGAGTTGGTTGTGTGGTTAGATCAGTATATAGTTAAGTTTGTTGGGGCAAAAGCGAGAGGAATTACCTTCGTAGATTCGATGTTAGGATGATAGGACTTTTGATGAACAACAACGTTGGTTGGGTCTCTGCTGCGATAAAAACACATGTTGCACTGGAAACCGCAATTTGAATGTTCTGAATCGATGTGCGACAAGAGGACGATTGTATTGGCGGCAATCAGGTCACAATATGCGCATTCTAGCCAACATTTGCGAGTTCGACTCTCTGGTCTGGCGTTGTACATTTCTTCGTGTAAAGTGAGATGCTGTTCCATGAAGAACCGATTATTGCTAGTAAAAGCACAATGCCGAGCCATGCATTTGTATAGGCATAACAAACTAATTTCTTGTAGCATACTGCGACAATGATCCTGGTTCTTCGTGGTAACCATGTTGGTCCAGGGTTTCAGACGAACTGTACCTGATGCTTTGATGTTGAAAACTGGCTTGGCGGTTGTATTTATGGCGCTCACAGTAGTTGTACTGTTTACGGAAGCTGTGATATTAGGAACTGCTTGCGAAACAGGAATCGCTGTCACCGTCATTACTGGCCTAATTTGTGCGGCGATTGTGTGTGTGGCTGGTAATATTGTAGATGGTGATGACACTACCGGTGTGATGGTGGTGCCCGATTGAATTATGAAGGGAGCTGGTGGTGGACCAGCTTGCATGGCGGAAAGACCTGCCAAATGCGGATTTTGACCAGCTATAGGAGACAGTATTGGAGCTAGTGGTGGAGGAGCATTTTCCAGAACAGATAGCGTGTCCCCAGGCATTTTACGAATCCGTAGAACGTTTGATATAGAAGGTTGTATATCCGGTACAGGCGTTTTCCTCCTTGCATGAACTTCCAAAAGATGTTGCGCTTCGCTGGATATCGGGATATTATCCATAATTAAAATTTGAGACTGGCAAGGATGGCAATATCCATCCCAGGTAACCTGAGCGTGTTTCCGAGAAATATGTTTGGAAAAATCAAACGCATTTCGGCAGACGAATCGGCATCCAGGCATGAGACAAAGGTACAGTATTTCTGACTCATGTTCAACAAAAGCCACATGTTCAATACGAGTGCTGTCCAGAACCAATTCCACAAAATCAAAGTTTCCTTCGGCAGATTGCGGTTCGTCATCTGCAGGTTCACTTTTAATGACAATATTTTCTAGCGAGGTTGACAAATTTGCATTTGTCTGCTCCTTTTTCTTTTTCTTCTTTTCCTCTTCCGTCTGCTCGTCTTTGATTTTGATAGGAGTTTCAAATACTTCTTTTCTCGGGTTTTTATCCTCATCACCATCACCTGACCCCGAAGCTCCCGCGCTACCACCAGCTGGAACATTAGTTTGTACACCTTCAGCTGACGAATTAGCACTACTTGTGCCCGTTTCATGCGCCGCAGTATCGCTACCTTTTTGTTTTTCTCCACTGTTTGATGTTCCTGCTACCTGACGACCCTCCTCGGCGTTGCAATCCGACATGTCCCAATCGCATGTATCATCAGTGTCATATCCACCTTCATCTGTTTTTTCTTCTTTGCAAAAGATGTTGCTCATATCGAACCCACCTTGCACCGATTGGATTGTTATTACCGGTATGATAGATTCTGCTTCCGATGTTTCCATCATTGGAGTTGCTTCTGGAGACATGGGTGATTCGTTACAAACGACATCACTAGAACTAACTTGTGATCCTTGCAGTTCCTGTTCGAACTTAAATGAGAACGGTCTGTGATCGAGGTTGCTGTGCATATCTCCTACTGATCCTAGATGCACGGATTCGAGTCTCATATGAGAACGATGATTCCGAATTGCGCTACTTTCAGCTTCTGCCGTCTCGTCGTCTTCGGTGAAGGGTAGATTAACAATTTCGCAAGTATCCATCGGCTCTTGTTTTGGATTGAATGGAATGGATACTGTAGCGCAAATGTTCTGTGCCTGCGCTGCGGCAGCCATCGCCATTAGTTTTTCCTCGTCAATGATTGGCTTTGTTTCCACTTTATGATTAAGAATACTGAATCTTGTACAGGTAACATCGGTTGAAGGGTGTTCACGTTTCAAGTGTCGTTCCATGTTTACTCTACGAATTTGAATATAATTGCAGACATCGCAGATAAAACCAAACACGTGATTGTCCTGGAATTCTATATTATTGTAAACCGCTAAGGAAGGTTTCAAACATTTTTTGTCGTGGAAAAAGTCACTTCCTAGTTCCTCTTTTTGGGACATTACCGGACAACTCGTGCATCGATAACGATATTCACCGGTGTGTCCAGCCAAATGCTCAATCCATCCTGCTCGCGTCATTTCCTTCGATTCCAGACAGAAATAACACTTGAATTTTATAGCTTCCTTTTCCGAGTCTTCATTTACTACAATACCGTTGGTAACAAAAGGATCCGTTCGAATGATTTCGGCCATTTTGGGCGATACACGACTCACAAATACTTCGTATTTTTTGTGATCGTACACATAATGATCGACAATTGCTGACCCATTGAAGGAGCACAACGCACAATTGCTCGAATAACTACTATTGTAATGTACAGATTTTTTATCGTTGTACACAATAGTTGTCTCCTTTTGTTTTTGTTTTCCTTTTGTGATTATAGGTGGGGACTTAGCAACGGTTAACAAGGAGTCTTCTTCATCGGATTTATTTTTAGCAACTTGCGGACCAGTCGTGTTTTCTTCATCGGATGAAATAGCCGATCGCGAATTGTCCGATGATTTTTCGACTGCACTCTGGAAAGTTGGGATGGATCCTGAGGAATTTGTTGCGCGACGGCGAGTGTGAGACATTTCTCCTTTTGACATAAAATCGTATGCATTTTCGATGAGAATACTCACTTCACGACATCCACCGGAAGCACGTTTGCCACCTTTGGACTTGGTCTTTTTCTGAGAAACAGATTCATTTTTGTTTATTTCGTCTTCCGAAGACGAACTTTCCGGTTTCGATTGTATACGTTTAAACTTTTTACCCTTCTTGTCTACCTTTTCTTTTTCTTTGTTAGCTTCCTTATTCGATTTCTCTTTATCGGCAGAAACGGATTTTTCGTTGGCATTCGAATTCGATTGTTGTTCATCGACAAAGACTTCTGACTGTATTTTTTTTATCTTATGTTCATCAACTCCATAATTTTTTAACAAAGCCGTAAACAAAGCAAATCCGTCCTCATTTAGTTTATTTTCCAAAACATCATCTTTCTTTGCAGAAACTTCAATTTTATCTTTAGGGTCTGCGCTGTTAGTAGCTTCATGTTGCTTTTCCGTTTTCTCTTCATCAACCGATTTTTCTCGAATTCGAGGATCGCGAACAAGAGGATCTTTTTTACCAAGACGAATTTTGTCTTCGTTGGCATAAATAGGATTGATTTGTTTTTTTGCAGCTTCGGGTTTAGTTGGTCCGGTATTCTTCGTCGGAATACGCGTAGGCTGAACCGACGCTCTTGGGGGAGCTGCAGACTTCGCATCCTTCTCTGTTGCTTTTGTTACAGTTTTGGTTGAGTGTTCAAGGGGTTTCTGCTGTTGTTGTTGCACAACTGGCGTCGATAGTAAATCAACAGTTTTCGGGGTTGTCGACGCAGGAGATTTAATATTTGATTGCGGAGACACCTGAGGTTGTGGAGCTACGAACGGGTGCGCTGTACCTACTATGGTACTACCTTGATGTTGAGCAGGACCTGAACTTAGATTCGAGTGGCGATGACCAAAGTACTGCTGATTCTGATTTTCAAATCTTGTCTGATACTGTTCTCGTCTGCGCTGGCAGTATTCTCCATACGTCCGAGGGTCTCTGTTTGTATATGTTGTCTGAACCTTTGGAGTTAACTGATGACGACGCTGGAATAACGGCCTTTGAGGCTGACGGTTGTCACTGCTCTTGAAAAAGTCCGGATCCATCGGTCTTTTAAAGCTGGACTGTCCAGGCCTCGTATCCAGGAGGGGTTTTTTGAACTGAGTCTCAGAGTCACTTCGTTCATCGCTCGTACGTTTTCTGGGATTATATTTGAGAGCCAATCTTTCTAGCTCCTTTTGGTTGGAAGATTGCCTTTCCCTGTCGGATGCCGATTGACTCTTAGGCGGGTTGGATGTTGCAATCGTTTTTGATTTTTTTTCTTCAACAAAAACTAATCTCTTGGGGCATCGCCAAGGTATTTGTTCCTTTTGTTGAAGTCGCTGTGCTTCTGTTAAAATAACTCTTTGTACTGCCGGTTCCTGGTTTTGGACCTTGTCAACACTAGCAGTAACTTCGACATTATTACTGTCTACAAGAGCCTTGGTAGCTTTTCCTAGAACATGCGTTTCGCCAATTAATTTGTCTGGGGAAGCTGGAACTGCAACATCACCTTTTTGCTTACAGGAACTAGTGTTGTTTTGTTGGTCAGCCGTTACCGAATGAGAGGGAACTGCAGTTGAATGAGTAGGTTCTTCAGAAACTGTGATAACTGGGGTATCCGTTGAAGCTGGAATATTCGATGTAGCTGGACTTGTCGTGGTGTCAGAGGTAGCCGTGGTAGAAAGTGTAGCTGAAGTATTTGTTGTAGCTGGACTTGTTCTGGTGGGAGAGGCAGCCGTGGTAGCAAGTGTAGCTCGAGTAGCTATGGCTGCTGTGGTATCTGTGGAAGCTGGGGTAGCTATCGTAACAGTTGAAGCTGCTGTTACAGGGGACGCTGTCATAGTGGGGCTTGCTGTCGTGACTGGGGTAGCTGTCGTGACTGGGGTAGCTGTCGTGACTGGGATTACCTGAATATTGGTTGGAGCAGCATTGCTAGCAGAGGAGCAGCGAATAGTAGCTGGAGCAGCATTGATAACAGCCAGCTGACTAGTTCTCCTTTCTATCTTTACACGCAGCTCGTTTAAGGTTTTGATGACCATTTGAAGTGTTGACGTTTTTAACCTAAAATATAATTTTAAAAAGGAAAATTGTAGATTTTTTAGTAAAAGAAAAGCATGAAGCAATTGTTAAATCTATTAATAATTAAATTAATGCAAAGATATCCTACATTCCAAAGCCATTCAGCGCTCAAGTTTTATTTTGAACATTCGACTACCTAATTTTAATTGTAGGAACATAAAGTTTTAACATAAACAAAAAAAAACGGAATGGCAAACGAATGTTATCGTCTTGCTTGGGTTGTTTTTCACGAATTATTGACGGATTATCATCATCGTGAAAGTAGAACCTTTCGATTTTATTTTGTAAACGCTTACCTTTTTGTGCGATCTCTGCACATAATCTCAAGTTTTCCATACATACTGTTGTATGATTGTTTCTGTAAATCGCTTCCATTGAACGCGTCAATAGATGCGCGCGTGATTTCTAACAGTTCGTGCGCATCGTTGCGCAGTTCCCTGTTAATCCTTTCTCGCTGTTCCATTTCCGCCGATAGTTCAGCATCATCCTCGGTGCGTTGTGGTAATTCTGCCATGATCTGAAAAAAAACAAATTATAGAAACGTGTGTTAGTATCAATAGCGAATTATTTTATATAACTATTTTTTTAGATTTTAAACCCTAAAAATATACTTTTGTGGAAAATTCATGCAGTAACAAAGTTTGCCGTATCACACAAGATGATCGATCAACTGCTGTTTTATCATCGTGAAATTTTAACAATATAAAACCAGCTTTTGACTCTAATTCGTTTCGAGAACTTTTTTTTCCCTTTGGGACCTAATTTCAAAAACTTATCAAAACGACCGGTGTGTTAAATTTTAGTTGCATTCAACTTGCTTGAAAGAAAATAAAACACTAATGTAAAATTTATTATTGGAAATTAATTACTAACTAAAACATGTTTCTACCATACTATTAATGGCATGATTTGTATTTCACAGTTAATATATAAACCCGACCTTACATAAAAATGGTTTAAAACATGAGATTTAACCAACGCCTTTGATCATCGTATGATTTGCCTCTAAACTAATGTTTGAAATAACGTTTGTTGCAGTTGATTATGATAACCCGCTTCAAAAAGTTATCACGGCTGAGGCTCATCGATTACTTTGAGATTCATTTCTGACAAATACGCCTGAATTTGTACTACACATACCATATCAAGGTTCTTCGATTGAATATAAACGGTATTATGTGTATAGCACCAAACCGAATAGCGACAGTTTTACTAGCGACACTTTTTACTAGCGATATTTCTGTCATTCGCAGGTTTGTTTTTTTTTTTTTTTTTTCAGTCCAGTAGGCGATTTCAATGTAGAACACAAACATTGTTTACGTTATTTACTGTTCATTTCCCTTAGGCCATCATTCGCATGCTTCAAGTCGCCTAGGAAACTCGCGATGCTTCGTTATGATTTTCAACGTCGCGACGTATGCGACGTGTCGCTAATAGGCAAGGCTGCTTTGGTTATTAGCGATCATATTTTGGTTTTTATCTGCATGTATAATATTTAAAACGCCTTTCCGTAGGCAGCATTCGGATCTTGCGATGTTTCTCATGAGAATAATATTAAAGTTTTAAAAAAGTCGTATACAGCATGAATTATGAGTAGTTTTTCTTTTTTCTTTTCTATTTTGAATTTATCTTTCAGATAATCACAATATTTGAATAACATTCATACAAAATGTACTGTGACGCATACGACCTTCTTAAAAGTAAGCCTGATATTATACTGGGAGCGAACTTACGAAAGCAAACACAAATGTGACATGTGAGGCGAGCTCTCTGTTGTTTGCGTTTAATCAGCACCCATGCATCGGGGCTATTTAAATATCACGTAACGCACTAATCCTTGTTACGCAACGCTTTGTTTTTGGGGAAATTATTCCTTTCATTTCTGAACAATGTACTTTTTTCTTTTTTAATGGAATTTTAATAGACAGTTCTATCATTCATTCCGGTATTCAATTCGACGTTAGATCTTTTCTATTCTATTTTTTTTTTGTTTATAGAAGATTTTAACGTAATTTACGCCATTTTTTTTTCAAAACGAGTATACTGATGATGAACGAAAATACTACCTAACGACCAAAAGATAAGATCACTAACCCTTCGTTTCATAAAGTAACAAATTTGCAACAAGTAATGTATGAAAAAAGTGAAAAATCATATTTTATTTTCTTTTTCTTGATGTACACATCATTTCCAACTGTTTAAAATGATTTTTAAGGGAAAATAAAAAATCATGAAATTTAGGGATCACGGCGTGTTCGTAAATTGATTTTTTCTATCGGAAATTTTTTTTTATTGATGCTGGCGTTCGTAAATCAAACAAACTGTATGCAAAAGCATTGAAAGGTGAATTGACATTTACCAAAAAAAACGATGCATCACTCAAAAAAATCAATTTACGAACACGCCGTAAGTTTCGTTTTGCCAAAATCAGTACATTTTTGTTTTTCGTCAAACATACGGATTTGAGCGGTTTGCAATCTGGCAACGCTGATAGGGATGAATCATCCGACAGGATGAAAATCCCAGTATGCCAAGTTGGGCCATAATTGGCCCTAGGCAAAGTCGTGTAAACGCAGACAAATAAAAAAAAAAAAAAAAAAAAATCCCAGTAAAAGTTTTTTTTTGTATCTCACTCGCGCACTAGCAACCATTATTCCAACTCGTCAGCGATTACATCACAAGTCCCCAGAAAACAAGCCCATTTTCCTGGCCCCAACAGAAAATTACATTAAAAATATCAGCTGCCAAGTGTGCAGACTGCATTGCATCCCATTCGCGCAAACGGCAAACCATACATGTGGGAAAGAAACGCGCCAACACCCATCACCGCACAAATTTAATCAACTTTTTCCTTTGCTCAGAGCAGAACATTCTGCCACATCAGCATTCAAAACACACCACCGTTGCCTCGCCGTATGAAACAAACATTTCCCTTCCCACTACACAGCTAACAAAGCAGTCCAGTTTATATAATCCACGTCAGTAATTTTCACATTTGCGCAGCCATAATTCAATCACCGGGCTCAATTATTGGCTATCATATTTAATAACTCAGCAATCAATCAACGCTCATCTCGGTCGCGTATTTATTCCAATTTCTCTACATCAATAATTAACAATTTCACAATATCGATTGATGCTTAACAAAAAAAAAAATTTACCCCACCCGAACCAACTGCTTACAAACGCTATGATAGAAATTGATGAAAATTGCTCCGCAGGAGCACTCAACTGAAAACTAACCTCTCGCTTTGCCCTTTCAATACCAACTGAGAGAAGCGGTAGAAATTTATTCTTTCTCAACCTTGTTCGTCCGTCGCGACGGGTAAACGAAGCCAACGTAACAACTACCGAAACAATCAAATATGTATATACATCCATGTTATAATTGACAAGTATGTATAGGTGTGTAACATAACGTTTGCTGCTGGCTGGTTGGCATGACAGGCAGCGACCAGCAACAGCTTGCGGATCAGCAGCAGGCAAGTGGTTTTTGTTGTAGAAGTTAACACATTCAGCAGGCCTTGCCGTATTCTTTATTTACTTGAGTCTCAACGGTGACAACGTGGGGCAACCTTGCCGTTTTAGCGCATCCACTCAGTCAACTAATTTTTTTGTCTGCCTGGAAGCATTCGATGCTCCTCGAGGAAAACGCGCTCAATAGGCGATAAACAAAAAAAAATGCGCTCTCCCATGGCGTGTAGTAAAGAGTAATCGGGAAAAGGCGATAACAGCGCAAATGGGAAGCATTTAGAATCATATCGAATAGGTACCGGAATCGTTCTAGCTTAGTTATCGCGAAAAATGGTAAGTTAAAACTTTAGTTGTAATTGGGTTCTACGGCTACTTCTTAAAGTAACTAGTGATAATTTATTTTGGGCAAAAGAGTATGCTATCCGTTTCTTTCTTTCACAATTTCTATTCTTTTCTAGGAGATGCGAAAATAATTTAATCTTCGGTAAATAAAGATTAACGAAATTAAGGTCAGCTAATTTCAATTCGGTCCTGTCATTGATGAAACGAATGGAATATTATTATTGCAGTAAGTTTACACGATAAAATCATTTTCCGGAATTATCTCAAGTGAGAATTTTGAATCGTTTGCTGCACAGAAATAATAATGCCTATTATGTAATTTAAAATGATTTCTTGTTAAATAATAGAACCTGTAATTAAAATTTTCTATTGATTTTATGAAAAGTAAATAATCATTAAATATTATAACTAATGTGCTGTAACTAAAAGGAGAATTACGTTTAACAAAGTTGTGAAGGTCAGAAACTATTATTTTTGCTGGGAGCTTATGGAGCTGTCAAAGTTTAAACGCGATTTTCTCGAAACAGCGATGTTGGCGCATTCGCCCTCTACTAAAATCGATACCGATTTGCTGTAATTTTCAATTGTTTTCAATCTAATTACGTACATTCCATTCAGGTAAAAAAATATGGAAAAATAAGCGCGCGAACGGTTTTGTTTCGTTTTGATTGGTGATTGACTTCGTGGCGGCCAGAGAGGTGTTTCATCGTGGTAATAAAAATGCACGGATACGTGAGAAACAATTTGGTCCAGCTATCGACCGGTGGTTCCGAAGCGACTGCCTCTTCTCGTGTCTGTCGATCAAATTATAGATTTTTTTTTTTTTGAAAACAAAAAAATAACCAAGCAAGCAATTTACCTAAGCAATTTAATGCACTAAAATAATAAAGTACTGTTATATGAAACAAGCCTGTAATGGTCCACTTAAAAATTAATATCGAGCGATTTTTTTCAACCTGTTAAATTAAATTTTCTACTCCTTTTTGTTACAGGACGTAATTTAACGGGAAATCGTTTTGCTGTGAAGCATTGGAAGAAATATCCAAAATTCACGACAGTAATTATTTCTAGGCTTACAATAACTATTATTTATATAAATTGATTGAGATAAGTAGTACAGCGGCACTGAGAGTGTAGATTGTGATTATAATACTAGATTGCGTCGATGTTGGGTTAATTTTTTTATTTTTCTAGTCCTAAGGTCAAAACTCTTCCGTGTATGTATGATATTATATGATAAGTGTAATCAAAGTCGTCAAACGCATTTTGGTTATCTATGCATATTTTTGAGGTGGTCAAGCGGATCGCATTCAAGTTAACCGCGTGCCGCAAGACAAGTTTGGCATGCCTGACTTAGAGATTTGGTTTTCGATCACCCCTTATCCCAATAATCCGAACTAACACTAATTTGCAGAAACTGAAACCAACATCGCACGTTCTCTCTACAACAATTCTCTCAAAACGCTTATGTACATCAGCACTCTCTTTTTCATTCTCAGTCCTCAGTCTCAGTCTCAGTAAGCTTTGATTGAACGCTCTCGCAAATTCTCTTCGACGACACATACAAATACATTCAAATTGAAAATTATTATGTATATCAATTTCAGCTTCAGGTAAAGCGATGCGTGAGTAAAATAATTCAAAAGATGGGGATTCGAACGGAATGCGTTTAGGTATTTGACATTGACAAGATGGCGACTTAAAAACTTTGTTTTTGAGTTACCCAAACATCCGCGCAAATGAGATTAAATTCTGTAATACAATTTGATCGCTGTGGTATTTGTGGATTTTCAGCTAGCGGGCCGACTTTTTTAATTAGCCCCGAACACATCACTTTTTTTTTCTTTTCTCAAGTTTCACGACTTTGTCTAAGACCGACTGCGATCCAATTTGGCTAACTTGTATATTTTTTATAGATCTTGTGTACATGTACATATGTGTTACTGATATTGTAACCTGCCATAATGGTACCCGCATGTAACGGTATCATACAACAACTATTCCCATAATCTTCTTCCCAAGACACCAAAAAGATTCCCTCTATAGTTTTTGGATTATAAATGAACGATTGAACAAATCGTTTTTTCACCAAATGGAATCGTTTAGACACAAATAACGATACACTGAACGGGTCAATAAGTAAAATAACGATTCATTTTTTTGCTTTTTTCTACTCGTTCTGAATCGATTTGACCATATGTATTATCTTTATCTAATGATCCTCACATAAAAAGATTACGATAGAGCATATCGTCACCTAACAATGATAAGATTCGAACCTAATTTGGGATTTCGTTGATTTTACTCAATTTCAGTTTGATTTCGAGAAAAAAAAATATAAAGAGGTTTAATTTACATACATTCATTTTATTTTTCCTCTAAAATTTAAAAAAAGCAAACCTTCCGTGACCATCCGCGGATGTTCCCAGGAACAGCTTCCAGAAGTTCCAATACTGCAGCACCAAATTTGCCTGCTGCTGCAGCACTGCCGAGCTATTCTTAACGCTGCTGCTGCTACATAGCGGTTGGCCGCTGGTTATGCCGCTCCTCCATAGAAAAGGTATTTTTTTCAGATTTTTCCTCCAGCCTATGAGCGAGAATAAAAAAAAGAAATTTAAGTTTCTCGCTACAAACAAAAAAAGGCATTTTACTTACCCTCATAGATCATCGTATCTTTCTTCGTATCCTCCATCTTCCACTTCAGCATTCCAGCTACGGAACTAGGCGATCTCTTTAATAATTATTAATGTTCGCCCGAACTCAGCCGGGAGAAACTTTTTTTCACAAAGTTTGGCCACGTGTGATGACGTGACAGCAGAGAAGTTGGTGCGTGTTGCTAAAATAATCTATTAATTCTTAAAAACCATTCATTGTATCTTTTTCAAATAATTCTTTATCATTTGATTACGTTGCTAAATTTATCAATTCGTTCCTTAGAATATTCATCGTATCTTCCGGGAATGATATCTAATACGTTCTAGCGAAGGCACATTAAGCCAAGATGCAATATAGAACGTAACTATTAATGTGATCAGAATAGAATAATACGGAAGATTCAGCGTACGGTTTTTTGTCATGCGGGTAGCTATATACACCAAGGTTTTTTTACGCGGGTTTTTTTACACGGCTTTTTTACACGGTTTTACAGTTTTTCTTACACGGATTTTGCGAATTAACACGGTTTTAGGACAGAAAATAGTCTTTTTGAACGGGAAACACTTAGAAATTTTTGTAGTCGGGAAAATCTTTGCTCTGAGACTAAGAACGTGATACATGAGACCTAAGACCTGGCACCTGAGACCTGAGAATTGAGACATGAGACCTGAGACGTATTCCATATTCCGACATTTCCCAATGATGTTTCAAACTAAAGTTCAAAAACAATAAACTGGATACAGAATCCAAAATCTGATCACACATCGAATTCAAATATTTGTAAGGAAATTTGAAATCACAAAATCTATGAATGATTCTAACCTAAACTTTACTGAAAGTTTTATGAAATTACATATTTAATTTTTTTTTATCAAAATCATGAAAAGAAACGCTTGAAAAAAAAATTCGGTCAATTTTAAATAATATTTTAAGCTTTCAAAAAATCATTCATGATCATTTTGATCAAATTTGCGCAAAAAAATTTCTCGCAAAATACATAATTCTTATTTAAATTATTGTTTGATTTTGCAAATGAAGTGAAAAAAATCGGGCTAAATTAGGGCAATCTGGCAAGCTTAGTCTAATCATATTAAAATTCGACAATCGGTCTTAAGTTTCTTTCAACAAGTGATAATTCTTTTTGAAAAACCGTAGTAGAATTGTGGACCTCGGAAAAAATTTAACGGTTCTAGCTTTAGTTCTGAATCGAGATTATTATTCTTGAATCATTTTGGTAAAAGTTTATTAAGAATTATTTAAGAAGAGAATTCACCGTGAATTTGTTTTATGAAATTAATTTGCGACTTTATCGGTGAGGGTTAAAGAGAGTTGAAATGAAAGACGGATAGAAGATCAGAAAAAAATTATAAGGTGGTGAAAAGAGCGAAGAGCATTTGGAATAGAAGCTTGACCACATACTAAATTCTTTGTCCCGCACCAATTAACTGTATTGAAGAAGTAGTACTCAATAGAGGAGCCACTACATTTCTCGATACAGTTTATTATGGATGGTTCGACCGCCATGTGAGTGCACATTTGTCGAACGGACTGTCCGGTCATGGCCGGACATGGCGGTCGAACCATAGTGGTATAAATACCGCTTTCTGTCTCCAATGGATTCGTTCGTACCTGAACGAAAAGGCGCAATACGTTTGACTGGAGAACGCGTGGTCCAGTACTTTTACGATCAACAGTGGTGTACCACAAGGGAGTCACTTGGGACCCCTTCTCCTCACAACTATTAAGAACGAATTTCCTGAAGTGCTGTATGATGTGTTCGTGCTGGTTTATGATGACGATAAAAAAATGTGTCTGCCTATTCGTCACTCAAAGGATTGTGTTACTCTGCAAAATGCCTTATGCAGGTTCACAGAGTGTTGCATTAGATTCGAGCTAAAAATCAATTACTCCAGATGCAACGTGATAACATTTTCTCGGAAAATAAGCAATATCACTCATGCATGCCGCTTAGAAAATGACTGCATTGTTGCTCGACAAAACTCAGTGAATCTAGACTGAATTAGTTCGGACCGTCATTGAATACGTCAGCATTGTGTGGCGACCGTACTGCAACATTCACAACAACAGACTAGAGAGAGTTTAGAATAAGTTCTTGAAATACGCTTTGAGAAACCTTGGGTGGCGAGCAGAAATTCCGGAGTATCGAGTCTTGTGCATGCTGCTAGGTTTGGACTCGCTGGAAACCCGAAGGAAATGTGTCGATGCACTGTTTTTGAAGGATTTAACCAGTGGGAGATATTTTTTGCGGTATTTATCATCTCTCAAATCTCCTTACGAAGGTCATAGCCGTTTTTTTTAGTAATTTATAACTGAATTATAGCCTTTTCCCTGAAGCATGTTTTTTTATTTTTTTATTCTTCGACTTTGAATAATTTGAGTCACATTATGAACTTTTCAAAACATTTTTTTTTGTAGAAATCGGTTGAGACACAAGAGAGTTTTAGCAGAAAGGGTGTTTGTAGTTAAATTTGGGAAAATAATTATATTGGGCTGGGCAGGTTTTAAAAGGGGAAAATTTCCAGCAAATTCTTCGAATTATCAACGAAAAGGCAAATTTCCTAGTTAATTAACAGATTTTCGTAATTGTGACGAAACAGTCTGCACTACCTTCTTTAAATATTCCTTGAAGACCGATATCTTTTTCACAAACATCAAGTAGACGTGGAGAAGAATTATATTCGTCATATAATGTTGCTTGAATTAAAAATGATATAAATAGCTTGAAGAACTCAAAAATGACAAAAACTGTAAAAAAATACATAGAAATAAAAAAATAAACAAAAAAAGACAAGCTCGACAGAAATTGCGAACAAAACAGAAGATAAAAATCGAAAAAAGAAGGGCATCTATATTGATTAGATTGTACCTCGCTACCATCTTTTGACCGTGTAAGTTGATGAAAAATTTCAATCTCCATCTAGTACCTAGTATGTAATAACAGTAACACCAAGTGAAGAAAAGAAATGAACAAACAGAGGAGGCACTGCGCATGCGTGTTTACCGAAAACGAGAGAAAAAATTTGGAGAGAAAACGCCTACTAGAATTTACGACAGCCTGTATTTTTGTCAAAAATTAGTACCTACATTCGATTGAGGTTTGAACTTTTTTTTTAGGAGAAATAAGACAGAAAAGAAAATTATAACGCACCCAAACAATAATGATTGAACATAAGGTGGTTATAATATTCTTGTTTAGTATATTTTGAATAATTTCCCTTAAATTCATCACGAAAAATATTTTTAAAACATTATTTTTAAGGGAGAATATAATCTTAATCTTCAAATAATAACAATGTTTTTTTCATCTTTTCCACGAGTTATTGAATGAAATCCGGTATTTTAAGCTTGTAAACATATACGAACGACCTCTTTTGAAGACTTTTCAAGATGGATAATCTCCCGTAGATTGGTATATTAGACTGAGTCGATTTGGGGTCATTTTTGAATTTCTCAAACCCTGGGGTCTTAAAAGCTTCGTTTTGGTCCAAAACTCATCCATGATTTTTTGCAGAATTTTTAAGTAACGTTTACATGAGTAAATTTGAACTTTTAGGTTTGTATGGGAAAATTGAATATTTTGTACTGAAAAATCAACAACATTTTTGTTTCTTCTGTGGAACCGAGCCTGCTAATGGTTTTTGTGCCAATTTATGAATTTCTTACAGGAAATTTTCCGCTGAACAATTTTGTCGAATATAACAACATCGTATCTTTTTAGTCAAAAAAGTTATTAGCTGTTTAACAGGTGTATGTCTTTTTGGATTGATAAACCATGAATTCAATTGACACCACTGCTTGTGCCCCACGAAGTATGGCATGAAAAGTGGTCTTGCAATTCTTCGCTAGGCACCCAGCAGTGATGTCAATTGAATTCATGGTTTATCAATCCAAAAAGACATACACCTGTTAAACAGCTAATAACTTTTTTGTCTAAAAAGATATGAAGTTGTGACATTCGACAAAGTTGTTCAGCGGAAAATTTCCTGTAAGAAATTTATAAATTTTCACGAAAACCATTAGCAGGCTCGGTTCCACAGAAGAAACAAAAATGTTGTTGATTTTTCAGTGCAAAATATTCAATTTTCCCATACAAACCTAAAAGTTCAAATTTACTCATGTAAACGTTACTTAAAAATTCTGCAAAAAATCATGGATGAGTTTCGAACCAAAATGAAGCTTTTAAGACCCCAGGGTTTGAGAAATTCAAAAATGACCCCAAATCGACTCAGTCTATTGGTATATTCAAGTTTTATTTACTTAGAAATTCCTAAAAAGACTTCCGCTGAAGTTTTGTTGAAGACTTAATTTGCATGTTTTCAATTGTTTGTGTTTTTTTCGCTGTTCAATTTCTCACTGTTTAATGGTTAGTTTTCTTTTTGAATGTTGAATGTACCACTTATAGTTTTTTGAAAATATCGGAACCGAAATCACCTATTTTATAATGTTACTAGCAGACCCGGTAAACTTCGTCTTACCATGTTAAACTTGGCGTCTATTTTCCATTTTTTCTTTGCTGTTTGATTTTAAAAAAGCATAAAATCTTGAGTTTTTAATCGTCTCGCTTTCTAGGTTTTTTTACATATCCATATTTTCCGTTTGCTCGAATTGTTCCGCCTAATTATCTCGGAATCAAATCTAAGAACTTCAACTCAATTCTATGGGTCTTTTCATAAATTATCAAATAATTTGCTCCAATCAATCTTATTTACATGCATTTTACATGAATACTTTTCATTTACATTTCTTTGATTCGGATGCTTTGAATATTATCGAATGGTATCAGGTATCAGTTTCACGTTGCAAATTCGAATTTTTCAGCACTCAACGTAACCATCAAACTTGGCAAGCCTCATGCTAGAAAAAAACCCACTTTTTGAAACTTGTTCCATATATAAACATATCTTGATTATATCTATGTTTCATTTATTGTATACCATTTAGTTGATTTACTCCGCTTTCCTCGAGTTCACTTTAAGGTTGGAATCAAATTCAAAAGTTTCTCATTTATTGGAATTTATGGCATATGAAACTTTATGGAAGAAGAATTTTGAATATCGCATAATTTTTGGAGTATTTTCCCAACATTCTGCCTAGCGCAGCACTTTTAGCTCCCGAATATTTAGCTTTGGATGGTAAATTTTTAAGAACTGAAGAAATAATTAACATTTGAGAAAATTTTTTAAAAACCATTTTCAAGCAGATTTTTGTTCACTATCCTCACCCTTGGAAGCAGTGGTTATTAATATCCATATTTTCATCAAAATCATGCCCAAAAATAAAAGTTCGCTCTTTTTTTTAAATTGGTTCGAGCAAAGAATGCAAATTAAATTCCTTTGAACATTAACCCAATAAATCAATTAAACGATTAGTTTTGAAATGAGAAAAAATATGTTTAATTTTTTTGTTATTCAACCGAATTACAGCTTTATACTTTCTTTTTTATCCTAAAAGACACACCTGCCAATTTTAACCATTGTTGTCTGATTTAAAATTTTCCTGAACAGTGTTGAAGATGATCTGCGATTTCATTTAAGAATATGTGATATTTTCAAGATTCAATAACATTCAATTGGAAATTAAAATAAAATACATCAAAAAGAACTAACCTGTTGAGGCTACGATGATTTCAATCATTCTATTTTCTGGAAATTTTCATGTAAATTTACCTCGAAACCTTAAAAAACATTTAAGTGTATTTTTTTTATTATAAATTGTTATTTTCATTAAAGAAACATCGGGGCAAGTGCAAATGGATATCATCACAGTTCATCTTTCATATTCTTTAAAAAAAAAGACTTTAAAAAGAATTTAATACTTGTTCCTGTTTGTCATTTTTATCACCGTTCATTGATATATCTGCAGTTTTTCTCCAGAATAAAATAATGGTTGGTACTTCAATTTCACTGAATACTGTTTTACCATAAGACCTTCATTTACAAAGACATTTAATAATGTTGAATATTTTAGAGAAAAGTTAATATATATTTCATGGTAAAAGGCGCGTTGCCACTTGTTTCACCGTGTGAAATGACAGGAGTTAATATTATTTTCAACACTTTCAGGTCGTAATAAAAACTTATAAAAAAAATTCTGCTTCTGCTACCAAACAATTATGCTTCTGGAATATTAATAACAAAAAAAAAATTCAACAAAAAAGCGGATCTAAAGTCTCTTCTATGTAGCCAAAATATGTTATACAAAAACACACGTTAATGTTAAGTCCGTACTTGAATTCTGTGTAAACAAACAGGGAACCTGTAAACAGATTTTCAGTGAACGATTTAAAAAAAGATAAGTTTATTTAGTCAGGTTGTTTATTTAGGCCCTACCTTTTATAAATTAAGAAATAATGTATACATTTTTTGTCAATGTTGAACGTTTGCACTTCTTTTCATAAACATCAATGATGTATAATCCATTTTAAAGGACAGGCTCTTGTACAGTTCATGTGTCTGTTAATTTTCAACGGATTTTGTGGTTGTTTTGTAAATTTAAAGGCGCTTGATACACTTTCAGTAAAGCACATTTGTGCATGTTTAAAACATGTTTCTATGCGTTTTGGATTATAAACCAAATTTTCCACTTTTCTTTTTTTTCAAATGTCCGTAAATAACTATTTTTATTATCATTTACGTTATTTTAAGGCAATTTCCGACCATTTTTAGAATTTCTATGGTTTTTTTTCTCATGTTTTTTATGCATTTCTTTGTTTTTTGTTTTTTTTTTTGCTGTTTTTGTCATCATGTTTCAGTTGACTTTGTCATTTTTAGTCTTTTTATTGTATTTGATTTTGATTTTTTTTTTAATTTTTCAACTTTTTGTAATTTTTGAATACTTTATAACCTTCTAAAAAAACTTTTGTTTTTGTTGTTGTATTCTATCATCATTTTTGAACGAAAAAACGTGTTTTTGGTGTTTGTCTAAATTATATTGGTCCTGTTATAGAGAAAACTAAAAGGTAATGTCGCTTCTAAACCGTTCGGATGTTGCCAAAATCGAATGTTGCCAAAAACGAACGGGGTCTGTATTTCACATGCATTAGTACTAAATTCATATTTTTCAGACAACAATTTCTTCTTTAAATAACACGAATTAAAGTTTAATTTTTTCAGTTTAAATGGTTTTGATTTGATCGGCAAAATATCAATCTGGGTCACATCTAGGCGTCATTCATTACTCTGTGCTGTACAAATAATCTAGAAATCAAGTAGAAAAAAAACACATCTAGGCTTCATATGGCCACCACATGCATTGAAATTATGCTTGGTTGAAAAATGCGCGCCCAAATATTTCCAATCACAATCAGTATGCTATGCCATGGTTACTATCCTCATGCGACGTTGGCTCGCGACGTCTCGACCATGGAGACGAAAAACAAACCGCCCGGCGCCCAAAAGAAAGAAAATGTTGGAAAAAAATGGATGCCATGACTTTGATTTCATTCAAATAACTACAAAATTAATTATTAGGGACAATTGATGCGACTTTTTGTTGTTTTTATTCGATATAAACCGATTCGCATGGCTACAGAATATTCTAAAAATATAATTTCATTTGAATCGGTTGGGTCATTTCGGAGGAGTAGTACTACAAACAACGTTACAAGAGAATTTTATATAATAGATGAAAAATGTGTTATTTGAGTTATATTTCAATTTTTCTATTATTTGAAACAACTGTCCCATTAATTATCGTGAAGAATGAATGGTCTTTGTAAGAATCCTTAGAAATCATTCGTCTGAATTCGCAGTAGTAAACAGTTTTAGTTTTTTCATAATTGGATGGTAATAATAATAATAATATTTATTTATGACCACTTAACATAAATGTCATTCAGGTCAGCAACTGGATGGTAGAACTGACCACATTGATGATCAACTATATAACTCAAAAGTTATGAATTGACCATTGAAATTGAATTGTACAAAACAAAAACTACCAGATTTCATTTCTAAAAAGTTTCATGCGTTTGATTTGGAGAAAACGCATATTTAATTGTCTAATCTCTCGTTTAAATTCATACACGGCTATCGAAGCGTTGAAATCGCAGCTTTCAATTCATAACTCTGAATTTAATCAATTTTTCTTTCCCAATGAGGATTATAAAAAATACATGGTTAGCTCTAAAAGCTGGAACATTAGTTTTCATCAATGCACCCAAAATAATTTTCACTTAAAAAATAAGTGACATCTGTAGTAAATTCTCGCTATACGTAATTTCATTCGTATTTTAAGTGATGGGTCAAGTGAATTCACTTAAGTGACCAGTCAAGTGAATTACACTATGACGTTCGAGTGAAATTGATCTGAATTTCTAAGTAAGTTTCTAGTTAATTATCTCTCGCGTTTTAAATAAAAAACATTTATAGAACACCACTTCGATTTCAAATACTTACATTACGCTTTCGCCATACATTTATTGATTGGAAAATTCCATCGTTATTCCAAGGCAGATCGGTTACTGTGGATAGTGCGACTTCTAAATCTTCCCTGCTGCAAACCAGAAAATCTGTCCGGTTCAACCCAAAAACTGAAACATGATAACACCTTTAAATAACTTTTTCTTACATCACGTTTAACACAAAATACCGCCAAAATCGCCTAGTAAATAATTGGAAAAATTCAAATCCAGCAAAAGCTTTAAACGCTGCTCTTAAGAATTTGCCATTTTGAACTCTGAAAATAAACACAATTACAACCCGATATTCACTTAAAATTCAAGTGATGGGGAAGTGAATATTTTTTCTAGCTTCAAATTCAAGTGACGACTGAAGTGAATGTGGATGAATTCACTTAAAATTTAAGTGACTGCCAAGTGAAATGTATATGTAGCACTTGAATGGAAGAAAATCACTGGATCTCTGTTTTTAAGTGAAAAATCATGTGTATTTTAAGAGTGAATTTGGGTTCAGTGTGAGTCCAAAAAATTATTCAGCTGAATAAAGGATGTTAGGATCAAAAAGTGGCCAAACTTAATTTCGTGTAAATCAATATGTAAAAAAGACGGAAAAAATTCTCAGTTAAGATTCCGGTCGACTTAATCCAAATAAGCGAGCTTTCCGTTTGACGCCTGCCATGAACAGTCACATCCACTTTCTTCTCTGCTTAGTCCTGAATTATCATTAGGATGGATAATAATTACAACTTTCGATCGGATTTGAGTAAAAAACGTGCACTGAAAATCGAATCGGTTCACTAAATTTGTCGCCAAAAAGCAGCAGAAAAATATGGTAGAGTCAAAAATTTCAAATTTTTTCATTTTTTCATCGAGAAATGTTAACAAGCCACTTGTTTTATGTGTAGATTAACTATTTTTTTTCTATTTTTTCCGAGTCAAATAACGGAATTAATTTATTTTTACTGTGAATATTGTGTTGTTTTTGAGTCGTTTTGATCCAATGTTTTGGAGCATCATTTGCTTACACTGGGGCGTTTAACATCCAATGATTTCAAAGGTTGGTTTTAAAGGCGTTTGTAAAAAATTGAATATTTTTATAGTTTTTACAATAAAAACTGATATTATTGACAGAATATGAGAAGAAGATAGTAATACGAAGAACATGTTGCATGCAATGTATTCGGGTGTTTAACTTATGTATTCCGCATACTAGGTCGTTTCCCTTAGCAGGTGCATATTCCCCCGAAATACCCTACGATAGGAATGAGACGCGAGAAGTGAGACGAGAGAAGTGAAACGTGATTAATGAGAAATGAGACCGAATTCATAGGCATGCTGTGTCTCATATCTCACATTTAACATTTATCTTCTCACGTCTCAAATCTCACGCTTCATGTCTCAGAACTCATGTCTCAGGTCTCATATCTGAGGTCTAGTCTCATTTTTCATGTATCATCAAGGGTTTTCAAGAACTAAGAATATTTTCTCTCAGATACCGTGCTATTTGCGAAAACCGCGTTGAAAAACCCTGATAATTCCCAAAAAAGCCGTATGAAAAAAACTTGCACAAAAAAAACCCCGTGTACATTATTTGTCTTACTAAGTGTTCAATTGATTCAAAAAGTTTGCTGGGCAAGTTCCCATATGCTGACAGCGTACATCCGCATCACACCTTCTTGTTCATGCCTATATTTTTGAGCAGTTGTAGAATGTAGATACTCATATCATGTCCACACTCTTTGCCCGTGGAGAAAACTCTCGAAAGAAATATAAGAGAATAACAGCAAACCTAGAGAACACAGTTATTCTTCGATGGAATCGTTTATTTTTCCTCTTTGCCCACACTATGCGCACTCACTCACATATATACCTCCTATATACAATTTTGCTCCAAGCGAATCTTTTCCCAGTCACAGAGAAGGGAGAGATTGGGAAAAAAAATGAGCTAAGGGAAAAATCTATCGACTTTATAGGCTAGCTATCGTGCTGCTATCTAGACCCGTTTTCAGGGGGGCAAAGCAAGTTATGATTTATTTTCTGTGTGAGTATACTCCAAAAAATCTTAATACGTATTATAAAATCTCTGCAAAAAAACCATTAAGCTGAAGCAGCAATTACGCTTTAGCTCAGCTTTTGTTCAGCGAATTTCCGTTCTTAAGCAGCCAAAATGTTTATTGGGTTAGATTTCTATTTTGTTTTTTTCAATGAATTTTGCTATTGCTTTGTATGTTTTCTCTTTAGAATTTAATAATAAGATTCCTAAATCATCGTTTAAAATAAGGCAAGGGAAGTTGTTTCTAGATTGTGTGTATTTATAGCATTTAAAAAGAATATGTTCAATGTCTTCTGTAGATCCACAGATTTCGCATTGGTCATCATCAATTAATTTCCAATTGTAAAGTTTTTGTTTGGTCAGTGTATGAAATGTTCTGAGTCTTCCAATTGTGATTGATTGTTGTGTATTGAGATGCATATTTACAAACCGTGGTTTTAGTGTAGGTTTTTTGTGTATTTTGAAGTGTAGTTTACCTTTTTGATTGGAAATGTTTGTATATTCTTCTTGCCATTTTTTAATAGCTTCTATTTTGGCGATGTTAAGTGAGTCGTTTAGTGGGATTTTTGTATCTATGATTTCTTCTGTTTCACACCCATTCTTTGAAAGCTCGTCAGCTATTTCATTTCCTGGGATGCTGGTATGTCCCGGAACCCATTGATTTTTTTTTGTTTTTATTTGATGCTTGGATTTTTCCGAGAATTTCTTGTATTATGAAGTTATCCTTTGATTTCTATTTTTTAATGTGGTTAGACCTGACATTGAATCTGAACATATGACGAAGTTATTTCCTGTGCTGTATAGCTGTGCTTATTGCCAGTAATTCTACATTCATGATAGAGAGATTATTGTTCACTTGACTACATTTTTTAATTTTACTGGATTATAGATATATTCCTATACCGCATTTTGTGCTCGTTTTTGATCCGTCTGTGTAAACTTTTTCGAAATTTTTAAATCTTTCATTTAACATTGTGTTTACCCTTTCTCTTAATAATTTCAGGTTTTTTTTTCTTTTTTATTGATTCCTTCTATTTCATTATTTATTTCTAGTGACTTGTGTTTCAATATTGTTGTATTTATTGATTTGTTCGATTAAGTTTTTATTCAGGTAACATTCAAGTTCCAGAAGTGTATATTGTTTTGGCATCTTTTCCACTTCTAGGAACTGTTGTAATATTTCTATTATAGGTTTTTGGTTTGCGAAATTTTCAATAACTTCTTTCTTAGCAAGCCACTTTGCTCTTAGTTTTATTGGCATTTTACCAGCTTCTGCGTAAAGAACATTAATGGGTGTTGATTTAAACCGTAATCTATTTGCGACCTAATGATTGCTTTATTGATTTTTAACGCTGTTTTGGGATTTGCTCCATTCTTTTTTTACAGATGACTTTCATGATATTTAGTCTTTTCTTGATTTTTTGGTTTAAGTAATTTACAGGGTGACAAAAAAGTCCTGTCACACTTTTTTGGAGTCACCTGTAGCCTACACGTTGCATCTCTCTGGTGCCATCTATATGTCAAATGAAAAGGCTAACTTCGCTGCCCAAAGTGGCAGAGTTTCGTTTCTGTGCAGTTTGTTTACATTGAGTTGTGAGCTATGGCAGAGTTTAGAGCAGCTGTTATCGCTGAATATGTGAAAGGGTTCAAACCCGAACACATATTCAAACATCTAAAACCGCTTGGAATCAACCGGAAATTCGTGTACCGGACCATAAATCGGTACCTAGAGACCGGAGGGACCGAGGACAAGGCACGATCTGGACGACCAAGGTCTGTGAGAACTCCAAGGCTGATAAAGATTATTCAAGACCGGATTAGACGGAATCCCACCCAATCTGCACGGAAGCTGGCCAGGAACCTCAAAATGAACCGAGAATCAATCCGCCTGCTTCTGCGCAAGGATTTAAAACGTACACCGTACAAAAAACAGGTGGTTCATGGGGTTACCAAAGCTACAATGGACAAGAGGTACCAACGGTCGCGGGAGTTGCTCGGTTGGCGCGCAGATGACGAGATCATTTTTTCGGACGAGAAGCTGTTCGTTTTGGAGCAAACAGTCAATCGTCAAAATGATCGAGTTTGGAGTGTGAGCCTCCAGCAAGCTCCTGCGGACAAGCTGAACGTTTCCCGGTTCCAAAATAAGACGTCAGTGATGGTTTGGGGAGCCATTTGCAAGAGAGGTAAACTGCCTCTTATTTTTATCGATAAATGGGTCAAAATCAACGCAGCGTACTACTTAGACACGGTTTTGAAGAAAAATGTTCTACCTCAAGCTGAACTATTGTTTGTAGATGATTACTACTGCTTCCAGTAAGATGGTGCCCATCCCACACTGCAAAGGTTGTTCAGGCGTGGTGTGAGGAAAATTTGACAGATTTCATTCCAAAGAATGAATGGCCTCCGTCGTCTCCGGATCTGAATCCACTGGATTATTTCGTGTGGGGATATATGATGTCGAAGCTGAACAACTATAAATTAACAAATTTGGAGCAATTCGAGCGAGTTATCAGGAAAATCTGGGATGAGATGCCGATGGAGCACGTGCGCGCCGCCTGCGACGACTTTCCGAGACGTCTGAAGCTGGTTAGATCAGAGAAAGGTGGTGTTATTCCAAGATACCGGCTGTGAAGTATCTTTATGAGTTACTGAATAAAGCTATGAAATCCAGATTCTGATTTTCTTCTTATTCTTTGAAATATTGAGATTTGCGTGTGTGACCGGACTTTTTTGTCACCCTGTATGTGGCCTCTGTGTGATAATTTCTCATCTATCATATAACCTAAATACTTGTGTTTGTCAATTTGTTTTATTGGTGTATTTTTTATTTTTATTTCTATAGTGTCATTTATTTTCCTGTTGTATAGAATTGCTGCTGTTTTTTCTGGATTTATTTCTATTTTTAGTTTATTAAAATGATTTACTAGTTCTTCAATTGCTGTGTTACATTTTTCAACAGTTTCTTCTAACGTTTCTTCTGAAATTGTAAAAACGAAATCATCCGCGAATCGTAATAGATTAATATTTCCTACATTCAATTTGTGTATTTCTCTCGTGTACATGTTGAATAGTGTCGGCGATAGTGGGCATCTCTTGATTATTTTGTTTTGATATTGTTTTATCCATTACCTGTAATGAGACTTTTCAACCATTCGAGTATTTTATTTGGGAGTTTCATTTCATCTAGAATTTCGAAAAGAATTTTTACATCCACTGAGTCGAAGGCTTTCGTTAGATCGATGAAGATAGAGATTGTTTTTAATTTTTTCCTTTTAGCTTCTGTTACGATTGAGTTAAGCTGGTTTATGCAGTCAGTTAAAGAATAATTTGCTCTGAAACCATAAGATAATTTAGGCATGAGGTGGTTTTCTTCGATAAATGTTTGTATTCTGTTTTTGATTTCACAGTTGATGATTTTTAGATTTGTATTAATCAACGCTATGGGTCTATAAGAGGATTCCAGTGTTTTATCTTTATTTGGTTTACATATTGGAACTATTTTGATATTCAACAATTTCTCCGGAATGTTTCCACTCATCCAGACATTGTTTGTTATCTCCATTATTTTAATTTGCAGTTCAGTTTTGATATTTTTAAGCATATAATATGATAATTTAATTTCTCCTGCTGCTGATCTGTCTTTTTGTTCTTTTATTATTTGCATCATTTTTCTAATAGGTATATTTCCAGTGTATTTTTCTTCACTTACATCGTAATTTTTTGAAATGAAATAAAGTATATTTTGTTTTTGAAAAATCAGGTCCATGAATTTATTAGCTAGTTGATCGTTTGTTGTTATTTCTAAATTATTTTTATATTTATAATTGCCTTCTATTCTTCTAACAACATTCCACATTTCTTCTACTTTTGTATCTTCATTTATTTGTTCTAGCATAGTTAAACGATATTCTATTACTTTTTTATTCAGAGTTTTTTTAAATTTGTATTCTGCAGTTTTGTACTCTTTTTTGTTTTCTAAAGTTAGATTTTTCCTAAATTCTATATGTTTTTTATTTTTGATTTCATACAAATTTTTCAAGGTATCATCCCAGTAAGGTCTGATTTTCTTTTATTCATTTTGTTTAATTTTGTAAGCTGCATTTGATATGGCTTCCTCTATTTTTGTGTTTAGATCATTCACATTTTCAATTTTCTTGTGCTCTATTTTGTTGAGGTTTTCTATTGCTTTCTTTTTGTTTACTATTTCCATTGTGGAGTTGATATTAAATTTGTTGTATTGAAATATTTCGCATTCGATGAGCTTATGATCAGAACCTAGGTTTTTATCACTTATTCTCCAATTAACTTTTCCTGCAATGTCTGTTGTTGTCAAAGTTAGGTCAATGGCTGCCGATATTTGATTTATTTCTGGCCATGTGGTGGCAGCACCTGTGTTCAAAAATACTAAATCGTTATTGTCTAAAATTTCGCATATGTATTCTCCTCTACTACCTTTTTTTATTCGAAACATTGTCACAAGCCGGGTGATGGGCAGATGGGCATTTAGGTCTCCACCGAGTAATACCGGAATTCTACTATTTTGGATGAAGTCAAAAAGGTTTTTTAAAGGTTGTTTAATTTTTTGGAGATTCTCATTTGGTGCTATGTATAAAGGTATAGAAATAATCGGATTTTTAATATTTTTGATTCTCACTGCTATTACTTCCAGATCTACGTTTGGGATATTAATTTTCTCGAAAATGAGAAAAGGGTGGATAAGTATGCATCCATCTGGTCGACATTTTTTAACTATTTTGTAATTGTAAAATTTGTATTGTTCTTCATTTCTAATCAATATTTCCTGAAGAAGAAATATATGAATTTCATTTTTCGTTCATTCGTTCATTCATATTGTTTAATGGCTTCTCTTTTGTGAAGAGCTCTTAAACTTCTGATATTAAGCTGTGCTATTTTTTAGGTCAAATTTGAAATTATCCATTATGTAAGGGATTTTCAATTGTTGTTTTTAATTTAATGATTTTTGTCTTCACTTTGAAAGTTTGAATAGTTTTTTTTATTGGTTTTATTCATCTGGGGGTTTAGTGAGTTCTTGAATAGCCTTGTTTATTGTGGCACCTACTTCTATTTCAATAATATCAGATGTGATTCCAGTAGTATCGTTTTTGAAGTTTGTTTTGGCGAAAATATTCATAAGTTGTTTTGTTATTTCTTGAATGAATTCTGCGGTTATTTTTTCTGTGATTGTAGTTTTGTGTGGGTTATTTTGTATTTGTTTTTCGTGTATAGTGACTTGTTCTCCGATTATGAGTTGTTTTGTTTTATTTAATTTTGGCTGTTGATTATTTTCACAATTTTTTTGATAATTATTTATTATTTTGTTGTATTGTAATGTTTTTTTTTTTGTTCAAAAGGTCTGTAACCATCGAGTGTTCTACTTGGACGTTTCAGCTGAGGAAATCCGTCGGTAGATTCGAGAGTTTGAAATCTGTTTTGGATTTTTGGAAACATTGCCTGTGCTTCCATAAAGGTCATTTTATTCAAAACCATCGATTTATTAATTCTCTGTCTCCTGATTTTTTCAGGACAATCTTTATTATTTGGTAAATGTTCACCCTTACAATTAATGCATATTGGTTTATTTTTATTACAATTCTGATGCTTTTCATCAAGTATTAGTCCACAATGTTCGCAGTTTTGTTTTCCCTTACATGCCGCCTCTTTGTGACCAAAGCGCCAGCATTTTTTGCAAAGTCTAACCGGGTATACGTACATTTCGAGGTTTGCAAATACACCATATATTTGTATGTTTCTTGGAAGTTCCTTACCTTCAAATGTTATTTTAATAGTTCTCGTATCAATCAAAGCTTCTCCTGGTTTCCTTTTAATCCTTTCAGCCTTTAATATTGTTTTGGGACCGGAACACTTTTTCGGAACTAAATTAGAATTCGCGGCGATTTAACTTAACTCAAAAAACACCAACTTTATTTCGATTCGATTAGCGGGGGGTTTTATTGTCGCGATATGTATAGCACGGCGGATTGGTTTGGACTGTGTTACAAACTGTGTTGTGTACAAAGTGGCGAATCTAAGCACAAAGTAAACTGAAAAACCTATTGGTACATACAGTTTCATTTTGTATAAGTGTTTGTTTAATTTTGTATAAGTGTTGTGATCAGAAAACGAAAAGCTCCTGTTCGAGCAGTGAACAGAGCTTATATCCATCCGAAAGCCTTTTTAGATCACTTTCGGATGGATCTAACTTTGACGTTCTGCGATGTTTTTCTATTTCTATACTAACACTTATGAGCGGGGAGATTTTACACAAACATATGCCGCCCGCCTTGAAATATTATCATTTCAACATTTTCAAACGGTACCTACTTGTTTACATTGATAAGATGTGTGTTGGAATGGCTGTGCAAATCCGTTCTTATATTCTAACGGTAAACTTTAATTTTCTGTTCTGTTTTGCTCACTGTTCGCATATCTAATAATGCTGTTCTAGTGGTTTGTGTGCGTATGTGTTTGGAGACAACTAAATAGAATTAATTCTACTGCATGAGGAGGATGGAAGTGATGTCGTTGTTGCTGGAGCACAGGAATGGTGCCGCTCGCTGGATGGTATTTTCGCCTGTTCTTGAAGAAATTTGTTTTGCTGCCGACCGCTGCTGATGATGTGATGGAACCAGGAACTGCTGAGGTGAGTACCAAGTGTATTATAACCCGTGCAGTTTCGTGCAAAGACACAGCGATGCAAGTTTTTATCTGCCCATTCACGATAGCGAACACCTTCAGTGATGATTTTGTTTTTGCTCTCTCCCCCAGCGTGTGGAACCGCTCAAGTGCAATGGTTTGTCTGCTAAATTCGGCCTTTCCTGCAAGCCTACTGTGGCTGGATTACTACGATAGAGCCGCTGGAGCCGAAGATGTGTTCGTTCACCTGGAGAGAACGATGTTGCTGATTGCTGCTGCCCACGGGAACATATAACCGGAATATCCAAGGTAGGTATCGGATACATCGTTTGTTCAGTGCAATAGTAAACAACAACCAACCGCAGATTTGCAAACTGTTGTTTTCGTTGATGGTGTTTCTTGTTCGACTGTAGTGGCAATAACGATGAATTTTATTTTCCAGTCAGCTTTACCAGTGGGGAGATTGACCCAGTTGACCACAGGAACCATGGTGATGGAATTTAGTTGCGAAACTTCCCGTCGGACACGGAAATTCTCGATTGGGGTGGTGACTCCTGTGCTTGTTTCTTGCTGACTATTTTGACCAGGTAAGCATGAACAACATAAACTGTCGAATTCTGGATTCTGCTCAATGATGATGATTTACTCTTCTCAGGTGAATCATGCTTTCCCACCCGATTTGTGGAATAGTGGAATCGACCAACTCGGTTTTCGGTGACTTCCCACAAGTACGAATTCCGGCTCAAGAGATGTGTTGTTGACCAAACCGGCTGCTCACAGAGTTCCTTGCGAATGTGGTACCTGGTATGGATCCTTGTTGACCTGGAGGTACAGATACGTTCGACTTAGCTTTGGGAACCGATTGTCCTGAGATTTGTACGCCGTTAACAATCGGTTGGATTAGGTGCTCGATCCGTGCAGCGATGATGGCGAAGATTGACCTGATTGAAGGAAGGTGCTTAATTTTTGGAAATCTATAAAATAGAATAGGGACTTTCCTGAATGCGGAGGCGCTGGGCCTCCGCACATGCTCCATTGGCGCCTGATGACTATTTTTGAATTATGGTGACATCCTTCAAAAGGTCTTCGTGCAGCTTTCATGAACATTAAATCTTTGCCACCTTTTGGCATACTAAGAACTGGGTGTAGCTTGTATTTCCTCTTGTACGACATACGACATTTTTCAAAGTATTATGATTTAAGGCGAACAATAAGCATGTGGACTTAACTACCCATTGATCACAGCGGAAATTTCATGTGTTCATGCATCAATGAATAAAGCATAGCAACTCTTAAAGTGTTATCGATTTTGATTGGAGTGGAAGTTTTTATTCAAATTTAGGAGCCTTGATGCGAGATGAGTTCCCAAATGAAAGATTTTTCAAAAAGCTTCAAAAGATATGATTCAGCGAACTTAAGATTACTTCAAACGATCTGATTGAGACATGATACTTCATGGACATGTTTCTTCAAAATATTGAGTACTTAATACATATGATTTTTTAAACGAAATGGAGTACTTCAGTCGATTTGGTGGAACTTCAAGCGATAAGATTATGTGTTGTTATCAGTCCTGCTGACCTGAACATATATTCCGTTGGATCCTCCATGCTCTCATTCAACACGGATAGCTTAGAGTGAATCTTAAAGTGAAATGAGGTTAGGTTCGAATTAGGGTTAGGGTTAGACTTCTTGAGAATGATCAGGGATACTTAAAGTGTTAGCAACATAAGTCTCATTCTTCGAAACCTTTTTCAATTAATTCTCAAACTCAATTCATTAATTCTGACAGCATATCTGACGCAAACTGACACATTCTTGGATAGGGTACTGACAAAAAGTTCTGCTTCATTTCTGACTGTGGGTTCTTCAATTCAGTTTGTGGTCTCAACGTGACATGTTTCCAGCTCCTATAGCCATATGAGCTGCTTCTGTAGGTGCTTGACGAACAGACTGGGGTATGGGAAACTTTTTGTGGAGATTCGACCACTCGACCTGACACAATCCAACCAAAAACAGAGTTGTGAAGCATGGGACCATTCTTCGTGACTTTTCTTCGTTCATTCTTCAACAAATCCAAGTAATACTCGGCACCAATGACGACATCGACCCGCTTTGATTCGTGGAAGTAAGGATCAGCTAGCAAAGAGGAATCGGGAATCGACATGGGCGGAGGATGAAACGATGACGAAGGTAGCTGCAGCGTGAGTTTGGGCAACACAAAGAACTGCATAGTTTCTCGGAAACCAGATATTTTTGGTGAACGTGAGCAGACTTCAGAACGTATGGTTTTCGTTGACACTGACTCAGACGACCCAATACCCTGGACTGACAAAAACGTGGGTGTTTCTTCGAGCTTCAGCTTTCTGGAAAACTCTTCTGTCATTAGACAATGTTGCGAGCAAGAGTCCAGCAGGGCTCTAGCAATCAGAGCGTTACCATAGCGGTCTTTGATTTTGACAAGAGCGGTAGGAAGCAGAGTATTCGATGCAGGCTTAACAGATAGTGCTACGTAGCTTTGGCTTGTGCTTGGCATAGTTGAATTGATTTGTGTGGTTGTGTTTGGTGAATTGTGTGTTGCATTTAGTGGTTGATTGTGTGTTTCCGTAACTATTGGCATGGTTTGCTGTCTTTGCTGTTGATATGCTTGCTGTGGATTAATATGGGTGCTTTCTTGATTAATAGGTTGTGCATTTGACAGTTGACTGAGTCTCGGATTCGACGGATTTGGAACGGAGGATCGCGTAGCATGCAACATAGTGTGATGCTTTTGTTGACACAACCGACAACTGCTACGAGTGCAGTTCGTCGCAAAATGACCTGGTTGCAGGCAATTTCTGCAGACTCGACTTCGATTGGCGGCTTCAACACGTTCTGATATCTTCAATCGAAGGAATCTTTGGCAGTGAAATGGTGAGTGCCACATTTCGCTACAGAATGGACACTGGTTTGAAGACTTAAACGTTGTGTAGCTCACTGATTGGCCTCTTGGCTGATGATGATCTGCGACATTGTAGCGGGGTTCAGTGGCTGGAACAACTGACTGAAGAACGGAACAATAGCTGCGCAGAAACTTCTTCATGTCCTCGTATCTTGGCACCTCTTTACTGTTGTGTTGAGTTTCCCAGTTTTTCAAAGTGACAGGGTCTAGTCGCGTGTGCAGCATGTGCGCTAGAATGGTGCTCCAGCCATCTGTGTCTTCGCCAACCTTCTGCAGCATCAACAGATTCTTCTCGAATTCTGTAATGAGGTTGTTGATGCTTTCGTAGCCTTCTTTTTTTATCGGTTCGAGTAAAAATAGTGCGTCTAGGTACGCTTTCACTATGAGCTTCTTGTTCTCGTATCGTTCTGTCAGAATCTCCCAAGCGACAGAGTAATTTGCGTCTGACAGCTCGATAGAGAGAACATCCTTAAGAGCTTCGCCGGAAAGGGATGACTTCAGGTACGTAAATTTCTCCATGGACGCAAGTTGTTCGTTATTATGGATCAGGGTTCGAAAACTATCGCGGAATGAAACCCATTCGCGAAGTTTTCCACTGAAACTCGGCAATCGGATTTCTGGCAGCTTAACTCTCGACCCCATGGAGGCATGGCCTTGGTTGTGTGAAGAGTCGTTTACGTTCGGAGCTCGCTCAGGTTTGTTTTGAAGTTTTGACAGTGCACCCTTCAACTGGAAGAAACGGTCTTCAAAACTCAGCAGCAGCCTGTCGTTTTCTTCCTCACGTTGTGCTTCAGCTTCATCTTTGGCGTCACCGTAGAGCTCCTTGGCCTTCTTCTCTTCACTTTCATAAAAGATCAGCTCGATTTTACTGCGCACTTCATGAAACTCATTAAACACAGGTTCTAAGGCCTCAAGCCTATAGAACTAATCTGACACTCATCACGTCCTGGTTCGTAATTCTGTATGAATCGGTCCACACTGTCCATGAGAAGCACTATTTGCCGTTCTCTTTTCTGCAACAACTTCAACTGAACATTTTTCGCCATTCTGACCGGAAACTTTGTCCACTTCTAACTTAAATTCAAACACTCTGACCTTTCAGAGCTGAAAAAGCAGCGATTGAACCCAACTTTCCAATTTCCAAAATATCTGACAAACTTGGACCAAATTTGTCCAAAACTGACGAATTTCTGACTCAAATACTGACGTAGGCGAATTAATTGTTGAAGTTCAGGAGTTTATTTTCAAATTTTGACAAAATATCGAACGATTTTCGATTTCTGACAAATCAGACACCCTTGGACTCGATTCGTTCAATACAGAATTACTAATAACTGACTCAGGCTTCCAATTTCTGACAAAATCAAACTTGTACCTTCAGACAAGTTCTTAAACTGACACGTTGTTTCTTACTCAAGCTTAATTTCTGATAGTTTTTCAGATGATTTGTTAACTGACTCAATTTCTGACAAGTTTCAGACCAAATTTTACTAACTCAATTTCTGACAATATTTCGGACGAGATTTCCGACAATATTCAGACAAGATTTCTGACAAAGCTTATTGTGAGACTCAGACTCCACTCTGACTAGTTTCAGAAAAGATTTCCGAAAATATTCACTTAAGAATTCCGACACAAACTGATTCAGACTTAACTCTGACAAGATTTCCGACTCAAACTTAATTTCTGACCATTCAGACTTAATTCTGACAAGTTTCAAACTCAAACTTCAATTCAGGTTCAAATTCTGAAACAATTTTAAATTCTTAAACAAACTTGTGATTTTCCGACAAATTCCAACACCTTGGACCCAATCCGTCCAGTATCGAATAGTTCTGACCAAAAAATCTGACTTGCACCTTTTGTGCTTCTGACTTGCACCTTAATGTGCTCTGACATGCACCTTATGTGCTTCTGACTTAGGGTATATGCACCTAAATTTGATCAACTCGACGTTCCATCCGATCGCGACGCGAATTTGTGAGACTAGCAACCCGATATTGACAGCAGCGAGTGAGCACAACCAATGTGTAAAGCAAAGTAAAAATGCCAATAAGAAATCCAAGACCAATTATAGTTAACGGACAGGGCACACACTTCATGCAACTTAAAACAGCAATTCAATTTCAATTCTTTATTTTTATTTGCACTATTTTGGCCTCATGCACCAAGCCTTCTTCAATACTTCCTGCTCTTAAGATTCCAAAGAACTGCTCCTTCAGACGTTGCGTCGTTGCTGGTTGTAAATCAGCTGGGTTGCTGGCCGATCAGCTGTCCTCTGCCTTGTTGCTGCTAGATCAGCTGAACTTTCGTTGCTTTAGTTCACGAGTATGCTTCTGGTATTCGCACTTCAAGGATTTCGCGATGGCTGACAACTGTTGTCCGATGCACTTAATTGCATCCAAGCCAAGCGTAAATGGCGAACGATGCACTTTTATTGTTCTTAAGTACAATCACTTCACTTTGATAGAGTTCAACTGCGATGGCGATTTTACAAGTCCAAAATGGTTCGCAGTTTGGCTGCTGTCGGTCTTCACTTAATTGTCCAAATTTATGTTCCAGAACCACTTCCGGACGGTCATCCGGCTCTAAGGACCAAATGTTTTGGGACCGGAACACTTTTTCGGAACTAAATTAGAATTCGCGGCGATTTAACTTAACTCAAAAAACACCAACTTTATTTCGATTCGATTAGCGGGGGGTTTTATTGTCGCGATATGTATAGCACGGCGGATTGGTTTGGACTGTGTTACAAACTGTGTTGTGTACAAAGTGGCGAATCTAAGCACAAAGTAAACTGAAAAACCTATTGGTACATACAGTTTCATTTTGTATAAGTGTTTGTTTAATTTTCTATAAGTGTTGTGATCAGAAAACGAAAAGCTCCTGTTCGAGCAGTGAACAGAGCTTATATCCATCCGAAAGCCTTTTTAGATCACTTTCGGATGGATCTAACTTTGACGTTCTGCGATGTTTTTCTATTTCTATACTAACACTTATGAGCGGGGAGATTTTACACAAACAAATATCTTTTTCCCTGAAATAGCATATTTAAAAATCTCCTCTTCCGAAATGGATGCGGATATGTTTTTAATAATTCCAATTGTTTCGCGTAGCATTCGTGGAATAAATGCTGTATAATTGTTTGCTTTTAAAATATCTGTTGCGTTTAATATCTTTTCCGAATCTTGTGGTTTTTTGTATGTAAGTTTGTATCTATAAAAACCGGCCTTTTTTATTTCTGCAAATTGATTCAGTTTCAGTTCGAACAAGAATTTTCCTATTTCCATAGGTTCAAGAAGATTGTAAGTGTTTTTGGTGGAAATTGGTTCCAAAAAAATGATGTTAAAAGAATCGTTTTTTATCCAAACTTTATTATTGGCATCACTGCTTTTTGAGAGGGTGTTGTTTTCATTTGTGTTTGTTTTTTGGGATTTTGATCTGGTGTTATGTGTATTATTTGGTGGTGGTGTTGAGTGTGTGTAGATATCTTTTGATGTTTGTGGTGTATCACTTCTAGAATCTGTGTGTTCGTGAGATGTATCTCTGTCACTATCTGATTGTGTTTGTGTGTTATCTGGTTTAGTTTTTTTGTTAGCGTTTCCGGTTTTCTTTATTGGCCTTTTTCTAGAACTTTCCAATGGCGTCGATTTTATTTGATCTGCGAAACCGTGGAATTGTTCTACGTCTATGTCTTCATCGGTTGTTGGAATGTCTGGAAGTGACATAGCTTTGCCTTTGTCCGGTGGGACGTCCAGGTCTATTTTTCTGGGGTCGGCGTCCATGTCATAGAAAGGAAAATTACGACTTACCTTATTTTAAACTTCTATAAACTATTATCTAAAACTATTTTTCTCTTTTAACTTAATCTAACACTATTGCTCTTTTCTATTATTTACAAATTATTTACAGCTATCATACAGGAATTCAATAAAAAACTGTCCATTTTAGCAATTTCGCGACGAAATGAAAAGTACAGTTGTGTTCACTACGCTTGACTTTGGCTCTTAAGGTTGTGGCCGTTTGTCTTGCGACGGTTGCGAGCAGAATGTTACGCTTAAGTTAAAATTCATTGACATGTTGACGAAAGTTGCTAATTTAAAAAAAAATGTGTTCAATATCGAAACCTCAGAACCTGCCATCAGAAAATAAAAACTAAAATAAAACTTTTGTAACTTTTTCTTTGAAGTCAAAATTACAAGCGGCTGTCGAAAAAGTTATTCCTTGAATTGAGAATGTTCAATTTTGCCCTACCTATTTTTGAACCTTCCTTTGCGGTTAGAGTCTATATGACCCGAGCTATACCTTCTTGATACGATATCTCAGGAACGGTTAAGGCTAGAATTATGAGATTTTCTGACTTTTCATAAAATGAGATGCTCTACAATTTCTTATTATTTAGATTTTATAATAGGGTTACCAGAGTCACCCAGCAAAAAGGACCATTAGCCGGTTTGGGTCATTTAGACCCGGATTATTGTTTTGGATATGAAATCAAAAGTACTGACCCGATTGTTTTAAAATGCACGTGTACCATTTTAAAATTGTTAAAATGTTTGCTATTAGATGCTTTTTTTCAAAAATTTGGGTATGTTTTTTGATGTCTTTAAGAACCGACCTTAAAGTAAATAAGTCCTAAAAAATGGGTGTTTGGCAACAAAAATAATTTGTTTAGCTGAAAAACTTTTGATTGATATGAATTCTGATAGATTGAAAGCTCATATTTAAACAATGAAAGTGCTTGCATTTACAGACCACAGCTGGTTAGTTAAAATTTCTTGGAAAGTCTTTAATTGTAATTGTTTCTTTATTCAGTGACGATAACCTAATTGCAAAATTACATTGTATCAGGTCAAGGAGATTTCAGTGGGAAAGAAAAAAGAACAATGGCACACTATTTTTAGCTAACAATGAATTGAAACCTAATCAAACAAAAAAAAAAAGAATTGAAGATATTTGAAAATAACAAACAAAACGAAAAAAAGATGATTATTGCAGCAAGAGTTTTTAAACTATTTTTTTTGTAATTTTTTTATTTGAAACGGCTCATACCTTGAAGCTTTAAGGAGTCAAATCCGTTTTGTATGTTTACAATTGTTTGCTGAGGTCTAGATAATCACTTTTTGTAGAGAACAGGAAATAGATAGGGGAATATGAAAATGAAATAAATTATAAACGAAGATCAACAGCTTTCAGGAAAAGGTATATTCCGAACATGTAATCTAATCTATGCCTATCACAGCTATTACATCTCTTACTGGGGTGCAGGGTGGGCTTCCTAGGGCACGAAGAGAGTCTATTATATTCGTTCTAGCGGCCAGGTGGAACTCATATGAGTCATGACCAAACGATATGCTTGATGTCGTGATAACCTTGGCCACAGCCACACAAATTGCTGCCAGCAATATTTATACGATAGAGTACCGCATTCAAGAAATAATGATTGAAAATGAGACGGGAAAATACGAAAAAAAAATCTCGACTCAGGTCCAATCTTCTAAACCAGGGCTTAAGGCTTACTCATGGGATAATCGAGCGGAGCCACTCAGAACATTTTTAAACTACGATTTTTGTACTTTAATTTCATGAGAATTATGAGCTTTGGATTGAAAAAATTGCTTAAATGGAAAATAAGCTCTTATGATCGTTAAATCCTCTTGATCTATAATGTAAGCACTGAAACATGATTCCACAATTTTCACTATCATTTATTTTTTTATTTTTCACTGTAACCAGTTTTAAAACGCGTTTTTACTATAATTTGATGACTCGGGGCAAACAGAGCAATTCTAATCGGGGCACGATGACCATTTTCTGCCGTAGAATCTAGCAGCGAATTCATCTCGAAGAAGTCAACTGAATTATAAAGCTATAACTTGACAAGTTGTACACCTGACGGTTTGGGCTATTGTTAAGGTGTCGGAGAGATAATCAGAAGACTTGAGTTCGATTCCTGGTCAAGACAATGTTTTTCAATGTTGTTCATTCATGATCGATTATTTTAATTATTGCATTATTCGGCTAGTAGCATCATCCGCCAAACAAAGCAGCAGAAAAAATAATGTATGAGTCACACATACATGAATTATTTGTATTCTACAACAGACATACATTATTTCTTAATTGATTTGCTTTGTGAATCTACGACTTCCGTTTAGGGCAAAATCCATCGATCATGAAAAGTAAACGAAAAAAAAAATCGCTTCGACCAGGAATCGAACTCGAGTCATCTGATTATCTCTCCGACACCTCACCAATAGGCCAAATCGTCAGATAATACAGTTGACTTCTTCGGATTGAATTCGCTGCTAGATTCTACGTCAGAAAACGCTCATCGTGCCCTGATTAATGGTGCTTATACTGCCCCAGGGGGGGGTTCATTATGCCCCTATAGTGACTGGTTTTCAGCTTTCGGCAAAATTTTTAAAAATATATTTTTTAAAGTTTTTATCTTCTTTTTCAAGTTTCAACCAGTTCGAAACTAGGCTTTTTTGTGTGTAATCACGAAGCAATGATGTCACATAATATATCTGTTTTCTAAGGTTAAATAAACGCTTTTCTTAACCTCCCAAAGCTGTTCGCTAAATATCCGTTTCGGGGAATTTGAGTTGTTGTTTTATTTCGTTCTCCTGGCTGTAGATGTTAACCGATTTTGATGATATAATATTCATTGTGTAGGTTATTTATCCTAATTGCTCAACATTTAAAAATAAAGTTGATATGTATTACCAGGTTATCAAGAACTGGTTCAGAAAGTTGAAAGTCCGAAAAATTTATTTTATTTTAAAATACACATAACTTTTGACAGCTTTTCTGTATTTAAGTCTTTTATTGATGTTTATGTTGAGGTCCAATGAAAGTTTTGACCGCTATCTCAGATCTTCCGGTTAAAGAAAAAATCTTACTTTACAAAAACGACATCTAATTTTATCTTTGCTTAGCTCTATTTTATTTCCCAATTAACGGATTTTCAAAACTCAAATTTTAATTTTTTGTCGTTATTGATTTTATTTGTTATTTGTTCATTATTTTCATAGAACATACTTGGTCTGTCAAAATTCCCAGTTCTTCAGTATATTGGAATGATGATAAAGATGTTTGAAATGTGTGCTTCGGGTTATATTGACCCGAACAGCTTTGGAGGGTTAAGGTGGCCATTATGCCCTAATCTCCCCTACATGAAGTCATTTTTGCCATCTTTTTTTATTTTTTCATAACTTTTGTGGTTTTTTTTGGTATTTTGTTCGAAATCCGACAATTTTTTCCACAAAACAAGACCAATTCCCTACATTTTATGGATTTTTAATCGTTTGGCATCAACAAAATTTCTATCATAAATGAGTGTCCCCTCTCTCTCTCTCTCTCTTTGGCGATTACGAGGTAAAAAAATAAAAACTTCGAGGCACCCCTTCCTTAATCAAGTCCGATAATGCTTATTTTTCCAAACATTGCCACCCTAATGTTCCACTAATCCATGGCTCTCTGGAGAAAGTGCCAAAAAGAATAAGAGAGAAACAAAACAAACTGTGCATAAACCTACAAAACCCATAGCGTGAACCCTCTACTGCATGAATTACGATAACATTTAAAAAAAAATGATTTGGTGGAAAGAGCTTAATTTATTGCTAGTTAAAAAAAATTGCCAAAAAAGATTTTTGTTTTTATGTTTCTAATTATTTATAGTGTAAGTATTTTTTTTTTATTTAAATTTTTGAGGCAAAATAATTTCAAATTTTAAGAAACACTAATTAAGATTGCGGCCAATTTGTATGGATGAAAATTAAACCAGTTTGGCACTCAAAACCTAAAAACAGCGCATAAAAGTTATTTTGAGTACATACATGGAATATTTTTATTCACATTTTTCAAAGTTATATTTTCGAATTAACAATAAAATATATAATTTTGCAAAGTCAGATACCATAGTTTTGCAACTAATTTTAACATTGGTCTGCATTCATACGACTTTGCCTAGAACCAATTGAGGCCCAACTTGGCATTCAGACATTTACTTCAATTTTGATTTAAGGTTATAGAACAACAAACAACAAAAACAATAAATTACACTCACCACTTTACTCAGTTCATTGTAGCAAACATCCAATTGCTGTATTAGTTCTAATCTCTGGCACTTTTCGTCGATAATTTTCGTACGCAGGCCCCGCTTGCAACGACTCGGATTATAACCATTGCTCTTCTTTACCGACCAACACTGCGGGCGCCTGACGTCACACAGTATTGGTGAGCACGGAACTCTACCCACTATTGAATGCATGGCTGAAAAGAGAGAAAAGAAGAAAAAAAATATTTTAGATAATTATTCAATTTGCTATCAGATAATCAAATAGATCAAGAAAACATTAATCTGCAATAGACATTTACCATTGAAATGTTTAAATCGTTAATTAATCGCAAACGAAAGCAATAAATCAATTTGCAATATGAAAACGCATGGATTACGAATCGCGACGGGTCACACTTCTTAAACGAACCGCACAAGAAAATAGACTGAACGCACACCGGCCAACAGTTGAACAAGGTTTCAGATCTCTTTGTGTGTGTGCATTCCAATAAACACTCAAGAGCAACTCGAAGAGAATGTACCGGTGATGATCAATTGCACTACATAACCCACATCGAACAAACGCCACGCCACGAGAGCGAGAGAATCCGGTCGGAAAGCTAAGAAAACCGCTCGTCAACTTTACTTCTCTCTGGGTAGTTTTTGTTTGTTGGTTTATCCTGCTTCGATCGTAGCAAGCTGGTCTGAAAGCAAGCCGAACAAAACGAGCGACCGCCAGTTTATTGCTGAAGCATAGCCGACTGCAAAAAAAAAATTCCTCCGTTCGAGTTTCACGAGAGGGAAAAAAGCTGCCGTATATGAACTCTTTCGCTTATGTACAATCGAGGGAAAAGATGGGAGAGTGAGCGCTTAACTGCTCGCTCGTTTCGTGTACAGTTACCGTTGGCAGATATTATACCCATGGCAGATATTATACAATATATTCTCGGTCGTTTCGATGAGACGGGGGTGAAGATGAAGCAATAACAATTAATGGGAGTGCGGGGAATGTATATAAGGCATAGAATAGTCTGGATTTGATTTTTTTCTCTTTATATGTAGAGGTGACACTGATTAATATTCTGCTGGGTTCGATTTCACCAACATTATTGAACCTTTATATACTTTTGAAGACAGGATTTTTAATTAATTGATATTTAGAGGAACTAACATTCATTGCGATTATTTACAAGAACACTTTTCAATGAAATATTTCAAAAACTTTCCGAGGAATACTATCGATAATGAAGCTGTTTTCAATATAATTTCATGTTTAAAAAAAAGTGCAGTACAGAAAGTAAGTCAAGTTTAGAAAAATAATACAATGCATGTAAAACATAATCTAAATGTAAACGTTTAGGATAAATGTAAAAAAAAATTCCGCTCCTGGCGGGACTCGAACCAGCAATGTCCGGATATATGCATGCCGGCTTACAGTTGGATGTAATATAACGCTTATCCAACGACACAGTTTGGGCGTGTCAGAACTGATTCGTTTTGCTTTCCATTGAAACAGCGCATCAAAACTGAAGCCGATTTGTTCTGACGCTTTGTTCTACGTTGAAGATG
Source organism: Uranotaenia lowii (assembly GCF_029784155.1). Lineage (NCBI taxonomy): Eukaryota > Metazoa > Arthropoda > Insecta > Diptera > Culicidae > Uranotaenia > Uranotaenia lowii. Next base: position 263,510,464 of record NC_073692.1, read on the forward strand.
TGATGTTTTAAAATGAAAATTCCGACGCAAATTTTCAACAACTTCTTAGTTCTTTTAACCTTCTCTCCGTCTATAATGTTCAAAATCTTGAAATTTGATTACAAAAAGAAAATAACTTTCACCATTTTTATGTTTTTTTTTTCGTAATTGCGAGTGATCTATAAGAATTGACATACAATATCATAACTCGCTCCAAACCACATCTTAACCATCAAAATGTTTATGATGCGCCTCAGAAAAGTTTTATTTATTATAAATTTATTAAAATACAAAAAAAAATGGTTAGAATAAATTTTAAATGACAAATTACATCGAGTTCTTAGACAGAATATCAAACATGCCAGAAATTATAAAATAAAAAGAAATTAATTTGTAGTAACATTAAAAAAAAATTTTTTTTGTTTAAAAAAGGTATATGTTTTGGGTATTTTAATAACCGTAGGATCACCCTAGTAAAAATAATTTTAAGAGGTTTATAGATATTTCAAAGGGTTACAAGAAGTATGAAGCGGAATGTGATTTATTTTACTTTTTTTTAATTCTAAAACATTCCATAGAAATCCATCGGTTTTTTTCCGGTAAAGTCTTAGTCCCAAAGTCTCAAACAGTAAATGTTCAGTCAATTATTAGTTTTCCGAGGTAACACGTTTAATGCAGTTTTGAATCATTTGGCATAATAAAATGTTCCTTTACCTACTCCCCTTTTAGGATAAAAAAAAATCGACCGCTGAACCGTAATTCTTGCGTGAGCTTTCAATATGTTGTATGAAACATCTTAAGAATTCACAGTGGACTGCTGCAACAGTTATCAAAATAATTTTAAAATTTGTATTTTACATATAGAATATGTTGTGTAGGCTACAAATATTTTAAATGTAACAGGGTGGCCACAGAACCGGGAAAAAACCGGGAATTGAAAATCGAACCGGGAAAACCAGGAAAAAACCGGGAATTCAGACCCAAAACCGGGAAAATCAACAGAAAGAAATCAAAATTTAGTTTTGGTTCCAAGACCCGGGATTCATCCCAAAATTCAAAATTAGGAATTATTATTTTAATTTGCAAGAATACAAACGTTCAAAAAATGTGTGGTAAGAAAATCAAAAGTTGTGAAATTTAAAAACTACTACGATCTCGTCAATTAACTTTGAATTGGAATCTCAATTATCACCGGAACCCAGAGTCCAAAACTGTCTTGAAGAATGAAATAAGAAATTCGAAAAGTCTCTTAAAATTTGTTCAAGTATCGCATGTCACTATGTACATTCATTTAAAAAAAAACCATTGATCATATTAAAACAAATGAATTGAAGTCAAATTAAGAATTCAGATCTCTTTGTTGTAAACTTGGAAATGTAAAAAGAGGCTAATATTATAACTTTCCAGTGATAGTGTTTAATTCAAGAGTTAAAAACAACACAGAAATTAAAAACAAATCTTCATATCATCTTTGCGCATTTTTGTAGCATAATAACAACAAATTAAACATCTCTTAAAATTTGAGGAAACGATCTCCTTTCACAAGCCCTGTTTGGGAAAAAAATTCATCCGTGAACTATTTTTAAAGTTGATTTTAAAAATTCAATTTTCTCGAAACAAATTAGTAGTCATAATTTATCCAAAACACTTCAAATTACACTTTATAAAGCTTAAATATGTTACGAATTCAATAAAAATTTAGAAAAATTTCAGTTAAAATTTACTTGAAATGGCCTTGAAATAGGACTTTTAGTTACACTGTAAAGAATTTATAAGTGCTTTTGATGAAATTATTTTACAACTATTCAACATCGATACTTTTCTCAAAATATGTTTGTATTTCAAGTGAAGTACTTAAGGAAAATATCATTGTATTTAACTGTTTAACAGAAATTTTGTTTAATTAAATTATTGCATTCGAATTGACTGTTTTACTTCGTTTTTTTGTTAGATTCACAAGGCAACAAAATTCGTGGTGCCAAAGGTTTACGAGCTGTCCAAATATGCTTTTTTTTTTCTTTCTACCAGCTACAATTTTAAAGATTCAAAAGTTAACTTTTGAACAAAAAGGTAAATTTAAAAAAAAAATCTTTTATGAAAAATTAGAAAATTTATATGATACTCGAAACAAGTTTTGAACTACATAATGATCAACTTTTTGAAGGCCACGTGTAATTTTAATTAACTTTTAACAAGACCGGTGTTTTCTTTTAGTTTATGTTATTTATTTCTCTGAAACTAGAATGGTTAGTTTATATCTTAATCCTTGATCAAATGGGGGATAATACCAAGATTTGAAATCAGTTTTTATTTTAGTAGAGGATTGTCGGTTCATTTGTTATCAATGATTGATTGTAATCGAAACTTAATGGTTTTTTAATTTAAAAGCAATACCATAAGAGCCAGAGGTTTTAGACAGAATCTGACAAATACTTCGAATTCAAAACGGTATAATTTTTGAAAATAAATTTTCGAAACAAAGACAAAACTGTTCCTTGCTGATGCCCTAATAATTTCTAGTTCCGTTGCTTTACAGATTTGAAAACATTTTCACTGAAATAAAATTTACATGTTTCTGCATAACAAAGCTTACCCTCTACTGCATGAATTATGAATAAGTTTAGAATAAAAAGTGTCGATGGAAATAACTTGATTCACCTTTTAGGTCGCGGTACACCTCAGGTAAAAATGATAATGAAAAATCTTATTTTGTCAATAACTCAAAAAAGCGACACATATTGGTTTTGTAACATGGTTGAATGAATGGGGAATAGTGAAAAGCTGAATTTTGAATCGGTCTCAGTCTTTAAAGCTTCTTTAAAGTAAATTGATTTTTTTTTTCGATTCCCAATTCCAATCCCATTATGAGAAAATTTCCGCGGTTAAAATCGGGGATTCGAAATTCAAACATTTTTAAGAGGTTTAGAACACTCAAATTCCTGGCAAAAAAAAGGTTTTGAACACTGAGACCAGTTCAAAATCCTTCCCCATCAATTTCACCATGTTACAAAATCGCCCGAATCGGCCCGAATATCCGGTACAGTTTTATACTGAATCACTGATTGAAAAAACTGATCTCTGAATCTCATGGGTTCTGAATTTAGTGTTTAAAAACACAGTTAAATTCGAGTTTCAATCGATTAAAACGTCAAAATTACAATATTACCATGCTATGAAATCAATCATTAAATGTTTTCTAATGTTTATTTGTCTATGAACTTTGATTTTAGTATCAATAATTTAAAACCATAATTGATTCGGAGTTCGGCATTCGTCGGAAGCAGACGTGGTTTATCGTCGTTCTTGTGCTGCTCTGCTAGATTTGTTTTTTTTCATCGATTTGTTTTGTGTGTTCAGATGAAGCGGAGTAAAGTGAAGTTGGCCCAAATGGGGGCTTTTCTGGGCGGTTTCAGGCGGTTTTGGATGAAATGGAGAAATCCTGATACGGTTGCATTTGCCAGATTGCGTACACGGAAGGGAAAAGGTTTTTGCAGCGCGAACGCGATTTCGATGTTTTATATTTGGGTGTGCGTGGCCTACTAAGTTTTTCGTGCGATGTTTTGGTCAGGAGGGGGGTGTAGTGTACGAAACGCTCTGCGAATCTTTTTTTTATTCGCGCGCCGTCAATTGGGAGACGAAATGTTTTAAAACCTAAGTATTTTTTAAACTTATTCGAACAGTGGAATATTGCGGTGTAGTTCGATTATTGTGAGAAGTGATAAGTGTTAATTGGGAGTGGAAATACCAGCGATACACGACTAAAGCGGGCCATAGACTACACAAATTGGCCTGTACAAATTCGATGATTCCGCGTCGATTGTTTGATCTATGCTCGCCCACACACTATACAAACATATTTCACGCGAACACAAATGATTGCTGGCGAAAACAGCAACAGCAACAAAAACAACCATCTCCACCCCGGCTGGGAGAATGTTTTGTACAAAATATTTCGATCCCGACCGATTTTACTCCAACCGTTTGGGCGCTCATTCAAGCAGTGCCATACACTATGCAAATCGTGCTCACAGCGACAAAATTTCATCGAATTTCATCGCATTTGTACAAATGTTGTGTAGTCTGTGGCCCGCTTAAAGCATTGCGTTGGACAAACCTTTTTCTGAAACAAATCTTTTATTTTGCTCGCATATGAATATTCTATAATAACCTAGTAAACCGTTCGAATTCAATTGTAAAATGGAAATAGATTTTTAATATTTGATTGAATTGGTTGTTACAATAATAACCTAGTAAATTTGTAAAATGAAAATAGTTACTAATTGATTAAAATTGATTGATTTTGCAAACTGCCGAAAAGTTCATAGGTTCCTCTTAATCATTATTTCACAATTGTTTCAAATTAACATTTTGGTTTCAAGCAGTTTTATATTTATTCAAAGGCCAATCCAGTTAATATGCTTTTTTTATTTTATCAAACAAACAAATAACAAAAATAGCGACGAAATAACGCGATTTCGATTTTGAATTCGTAAAATTTATTTTATTACTAATTATTTAATTTTTTCAGCTTAAACAACAGGTAATTGGTGATTTAAATGTTATTTATAATTTGTCATTTATCAAAACAAATTCGGGGAGGGGGGTTCCATCCGGGCATCCAATTGAAGCGGTTCTTTGAGGAGAGCATTGGGCTACCTCATTCATAAGGAATCGTGGATTGAGGACGGGCTCGTCTCCACACCCAGTGGAGCACTCTTCTTTTTAATGGCTCGAATCAGAAACTTTATGATTTCACAATGTTCTTTCGATGGAGAAATTTTGATCCTCCCCCAAAAAAGATTTGTAAGTGCCTCTGCTCGCATATCTTATCCTTTGTAATAGTCCATTCAAAGGCATTTGGGTTCATAAAAGTTTTTGAATCTTGATCAAGTTATTAAGAAACAGTTGCTCGCTGCTACTGGCTGCGCCTTGCTAGCTGGGTGGTAGTTATACATACATACAATAATTTAAAACCATAATTTTTAATACCTTTTCCTTAAATTTGTATTTTGGAATAAAAATTCTTTGACTAAAAAAAATACAGTGGGTGAATCTAAATTGGTTCTTATATTTTGATACCTCAAACTTTGATATCGTATTGAATAATCCCCATAACTGTAAATCTAGTCTGTGTGACTTGTTGCCCATATTTATTTTTTTTTTTCAATTTTGCAATAAGAATTCTTAATTGAAATCGTGATTTCCAAGTTCTGAAATGAGAACTTGGCCGAGATGACAAGTGCGACTGTGCGACCGTATGCATTTTTTGTTGTGCCAGATAAACGTAAATTTTTAATGTGAAAAACGAATATTCAGTGAAGTTACAAGTTTTCAGTTGAGTGTTAAACATCGGTGCCACCTTTTTCCATCGGATGACATCGAGTTTTCATCGCGGGAGACCTGTTCCAAGGCGAATACAATATTTTATATTGTCCGAATACCGCAGCTAAGTATCATTTTGTTGTTGTTTTTTGTGCTGTTTCGCATGCAAAAATTGATCGCTGGTGATCACCGACGGGGTGTAGACAAAAGCGGCTCGCCGCTTTGGTTTTGTTTGCAAAAGTTGGGTATGCGTGTGAGATGGATGAATGCGAGAGAATGAGTTCCGCGTTGTGTTCTCGGTGCTGTGGCAGAATTACAACGTCAGATCTGGTTCTCTGTTTTGGAAGTTGCAAAAAAGCTTTCCACATCAGCTGTTTGCCACCTGCGGTGTCTGACAATTATGACTTTTTTCAAAAAAATAAAAATGCTGTGTTTGTATGTGATGATTGTTTAGAAAATCCAGGTGCGGATAAAAATTTTGATAATTTAATGGAGATTATTAAAAATATTAATGATAAATTCGATAAATTGAAATCCCAAGTATTAGTACCTTCAAATTTGAAAAAACAAATTCAGGAAATTGTTCGTGAAGAAATAAGTCTAGCCTCTAAATCTGAAAATGAACGTAGTAATGAAACTGTCAGATATCATTTGCGTTCAAATTCAAAACGAAAATTGAATGATAACGAAAAAACGCCAAATATGTCCTACTCTAAAGTGGTAAAGACATCAATAGCACAAAATGCAGTTTTATCAAACGTGAGCAATCTAACAGTGAATAACAACACTCCTGTGAAATTGTACAATGTAGAAAGTTCGAGCAAAAGCAGAATTTCTTCTCTAGTTAAATTGGAAGAAACAGTTCGTGTCAAACCGAAAACTGAACAGGATATTAGTATCACGCGGAAAGATATAAAATCGCATTTTGATCCGGTAGCAATGGGTGTTACTTCAGCTCGTTATATAGAAACCACAGGTGAAGTATTGATACGATGCGCTACGAAAGAAAAAGCGGAAAATTTCATGGTGCATTCTTCAAAAGTATTGGGTAAAAAATATTCTGTTGAAATTAAACAACCAGCTAAACCAAAGGTGAAAGTAGTGGGATTTGAAGAATCCAAAGATTTTAAGGATAACGATTTTGTCGAGCTTTTAAAAAAGCAAAATAATTTAAATGACTCTGTAATTACGGTAGTTAAAATCGAGAAGAATAAGAAGTGGACAAACAATCCCATGATTGCTACCCTAGAAGTTGATTCTCAAACTTTTACTACTTTAATAAGTCGTGGAAAAGTTAATGTAGGGTGGGAGCGCTGCAAAATTTTTGAGGCCATCAATGTTTTAAGATGTTACAAATGTTGGAGATATGGTCATAAAGCTGAATTTTGTAAGGAACCGATCTGTTGCGCTAAGTGCAGCGAAGAACACGAAATTAATGAGTGCAAAGCTCAATTTGAAAAATGTATAAACTGCGTTAACTTCAATAGTACAACTACTTCGAGTTCGGAGAAAATAATAGATATAAGTCATCCAGCTTGGAGCTATGATTGCGAGATTTATAAACGTAAAGTTGCAAATGCAAAAAAATTTATTGACTACGGTAAGTAGCAATCAAAACCTGATGTTTTGTATCTTAATGTGTGCGGTTTGATAAATAATTTCGATGAAGTTTGCATAGTTATCCAGGAACTAAAACCGGCCGTTGTAGTTTTGGTTGAAACTCATCTTACTGAAGATTTGAATTCGGATTCATTTAATATTATAGGCTACGAAACGGTACATTGTTTTTCTCATTCAAGGCACACTGGAGGAATTTCAATGTTCGTCCGAAACATCTTTAAAATCGACACCTTGCTCAATTCAAACTTAGAAATGAATTGGATACTGGCAGTAAAACTAAATGATGGAAAAAGAAAGGCAATCGTTGGAGGAATTTATCATTCACCCAGCGCAAGTAATCTTCGCTTTATGGATATTCTAGAAAATCATTGGCTTAATGAAATTGTAGAAGATGAAATCGACAACATCTTCTGTGGTGATTTCAATATCAACTTCAACAAAGAAGCAGAGTGCCGAGAATTGAAACGTGTTATGGAAGCATGCGGTTTTCGACAAATTGTCACTGAAAACACGCGGATAACGGTATCCAGCAGTACTAGGATAGATTTGGTTTTCACAAATGTGGACAGAGCTGAAGCGACTATCATTTCAGATTACCGCGTATCGGACCACGAGTCAATAAATATTTATGCTGGGTTTGGGCTTGACGATGTCGAACCAGATACCCTTCAAATAGTGAATGATTGGAGTCGGTATAATAGCAATGTATTACGCCAGCTTCTTGAGGAAGGTTTGCCAACTTTGAGATGCGCAGACTTTAATGAGTTGGTAAGACGTATCGATCTATTGTTAAAAAATAGTGTTAATGCACTAGTAGGGCTAAAAAGTGTACGTAAAAAACTGGCACTAAATGGTACTGGTTCGGGTACTAACTGGTACTCCAGAGAGCTTAGAGCAACAAAAAAACAAAGAGATAAACTTTATCGACAATTTTTAAGAACTAAAAGCGAACAAAGTTGGCGTAATTACACAGTTATGAGAAATGAATACTCGCGTAAAATAAAAGAAGCAAAAAACCAATCTATTCAAGATGAGCTAGAAAGAAACAAATACAATGGTAAACAACTATGGAAATCGATAAAACGTTTGATAAGTTCAAATGGGACCAAAACTGGATCGATCTCGTTCAACGGAGTTGAAATCACAAATGAATCTGAAATTGCTGAGAAGTTCAATGACTTCTTTATCGATAGCGTCATAGATATTCATGATAGTATTCCGGCAGGCTCTAATGGCTGCTTGGATCAGATTATTTATAACGGCGGAGACTTTCGCACATTCGAAGCAATAAGTTGTCAAGAATTTGATGAAATAATAAACAACATGAAACCCACGGCTGGTATAGAAAATGTTTCATTACGTGTTTTTAAAGATTCTTTACCTGTACTAGGAAATCCTTTGAGAGATATTATTAACACAAGTCTTCAATCAGGGAGAATACCAGAAACATGGAAATGTTCAACTGTAGTTCCGATTGAAAAACAAAATAAGGCACGAGATGCAACATTATATCGTCCTATAAACATGATGGAAATTCAGGAAAAAGTGCTAGAATTAGCAGTGAAAAGGCAGTTTTTAGGCTTTATTGAAGACGAAGAAATACTAATTGCCGAACAGTCTGGATTCAGGAAGCAACATTCAACAGAATCTGCAGTGAATTTGGTACTACGAAATTGGAAGATCAACATCGAAAATGGTAACTATACAGTTGCTGTGTTTCTGGACTTCAAAAGAGCTTTTGAAACAATTGATCGAGAAATTCTGATTGATGTGTTAACAAGAATTGGCATCAGTGGGACAGTTCTTAACTGGTTCAAGGACTATTTGGGTAACAGAATGCAAAGAACAAAATTTGGTTCATCTTACTCGCGATACAGAGAAAACAACTTAGGTGTCCCACAAGGAAGTGTATTGGGTCCTTTGTTGTTCATACTTTACATCAATGACATGAAAAAATGTTTACAGTATGGTCGTCTGAAGCTATTTGCGGATGACTCAGTCTCCTATTGGAGTGGCAAGGATTTGGAACACGTCATACAAGAAGCAAATGCGGATTTAAAAAATATTGCTAATTTTTTAAAACATCGAAAATTGTGTCTGAACCTCAATAAAACTAGCTGGATGATTATTGGAAATCGCAAAATCGGAGTCTGTTCAAACCTATATATTGATGGTTGTGCAATCGAAAGAGTACGTCAAGTCAAATACCTGGGAGTACAAATCGATGAAAAGCTAAATTTTGTAGCTCACATCGACTATACTATTAAGAAGATTGCTATGAAATACGGAGTTCTTTGCCGAATAAGTAGATACATGACATTCTGGTCAAAAATAATCTACGTGAAATCAGTGATAACGCCACACTTTGACTATTGCGCTACAATACTGCTACATGCATCAGATACGCAGACAAAGCGGCTACAAAGAATTCAAAACAAGATAATGAGAGTGATAATACGATGCAACCGATATACTCCTAGTGCTTTTATGCTTGATATGCTGCAATGGTTGTCAGTTAAGCAGAGGATTACATACAACAGTTTAATTTTTATATTCAAAATGAAGAAAGGAATGTTACCAACTTATTTGTTGGATGGCCTGCAGTACGGAATCGATATCCACAGATACAGTACAAGGAGAGCTCAAGATTTTAGATTGCCGAACACGAAAAAAGAGATGAGCAAACGATCTATTTTCTACAACGGATTGAAGATGTATAATGATCTACCGATGAACATCAAAGACAGTTCAAACTTGAATGTTTTTAAGAAGCTGACAATACAATATGTCAAACAGACAATTTGATACAAAGACTAATCCTAAAAAGGATCATATCAATGTGATGAAGTTCTGACGAAGCATCAGACAGAAAATTGTACGGTGATGGACATACGCGGGAGTAAGACGAACAAGTCGTACAGAAATTGAACTATCAATGTTAATATAATTATCCAGAGGATAAAACAGTCCCTCCCACTCCTAAAGAAGCGTATGGGGTGGAGGTTGGACCCAAATGGGCCAATGGGACCATCACATTAAAAAAACTTTGGAATTATGATGCAATAACAATGTTTGATAAATTTTTTACTACTTTAAAAAGGAGTTAAAAATGATCTAGATTTTTTTAAATTGATGGGCTTTTTCAAAATAGAAAAAAAATCTTTACTGAATTGTATAGAAAATAGTTTTCGTTTTGAGACTCGGGTTAATAAACAGAAGACAAGAATGTCGGAAAATGGTAGGGTCATCTTAGGTAATTATGATCATTATTACTTTGATTTCTTGTTAGGTTATAATTTTAAGTATTGGCAGTATTTCTAGAGCATTTTTTCACTGCGTCTAGATACGATTTGTGTTCTTTCTAATATTACCATTGATTAGTCATGGGGTATTTTCCTTTTGACATTTCATACGTTATGTAGAACGGTTTATTTTCAAAATCTTGATGGTTATTGGTTTTTTAATCATAAAAGGTAAATTTCCAGAGAAATGAATCTTGTGAACTGTAATGACACACTTGGTATCTGTAACTTAAAAAAATGATCGAATATCACATTTGATTCATTTGATTTCTTTTTGGTTTTCACCATAGCCATAATGACGACTGATTAATTGTAAAAATTGTTTAGCACACCATTTTTAAATTTTTTGTGAACATGATTTTAACTTATCCATCGAAAATATGTTTTAAATGCATCATAGTGTCGTCGACAACAGCTTTTCTATTCCCATAACGATTTTGTGTACGGTGTTTTTTAATCATTTTGATAAAAGGTGATAAAAAACTGAAAATAGAATCGAGTTCGTCTAAATGTTCAATGGTATGAATGTGATGAAATTAGTTGAAAATATTGCTTTTCGTCAATGAAGTTGGACCATCAATACCTGGGAAATCTTGAATTCGAAAACCGGGAAAACCGGGAATTTCAAAATGAAAAAGTTGTGGCCACCCTGTGTAAGGAAGTTGTGACTAGGTTATGTCAGTTTTCGTATTTTTTCCGTAATAAAACTGTTTGTTTTCATTTGGTTTTAATACGACGTAATGAAAACAAACGCGAGAATTATACCATTTTGAAATGATCCATATTTTGCTATCAGATGCTGCTGTGGTCTTTAGATAAACCGACCACAAAGTCAAGTGTCCTTAAAAATGGGTGGCTGGATATAATCTTGAAAAACTTTTCACAGCTGGTAATATACGAAGCTCCAAACAAGTTTTGAAACTTTTATACCATAACTATAATTTCATTAAAAAAAAAAGGTTTTTTCTTCAAAAATTCGATTTTCTGTTCAATTACATCCACCTCTAATGAAAGTAATCAATTAAATATGTAAGGATTGATAGGGTGATCAATTTAAGTATTAAATCTTAGGCTCTCAACATATTTAGGACTAAATGTAAGGTATATAAATTTTGTTCACTGAACAGAACTACTCAAAAACTAAAAATATATAATTATGAAACAATATTATAAGAAATCAAATACAAGCCCCATTAGTTTTTGGCTAAATGCCCAAACATTTTTTGTTGCCAAAATCGAACAGTTCGTTCCTTAAATTTGTTTCTCTTATTTTTACAAAAAAAAAAAACTATTTTTTTATCATTATCGTAATTTTAAGTCAATTTCCGACCATTTTTGTTTTGTTTATGTTTTCCGGTTTTTGTCATTCTTCATCATTTTTAAGTTGATTTTTATCATTTTTAGTCTTCTGTATTTGTTTTATATTTTTTTATTTTTTTACCTTTTTGTAATTTTTAAGGAGTATAATTTTAAAAAAACTTTTGCTTTTTTGTTGTATTCTATAACCATTACTGAACGTAGAAACGTATTTTTGGTGTTTGTCTAAATTATACTCGTCCTGTTATAGCGAAAACTAAAGGTAATATTGTGTGCCAAAATCGGATGTTGCCAAAAACGAACGGGGTCTGTACGACTCTCTGAATAATTGAAGAATATCAAAAACAAACGTACGTTCACTGGCACTGGTTCTAAATAACTGAACCTTTTATTCTACAGAAGCTTTGAAGGAACGATTTGTTCCAGTATATAATTCCATTATTCAATTCTTTATTTTCAACCTTCCACTTTATTTTGATTTATTTTTAAAAGCATAGTTTTGAGTTCCATTTATTGAAAATTTAAAAAAAAAGTTTTTTTAGCACTCAAAGGACCAACCTCAAGAAAGTCGGTACCGTCAAACGGGGCATCATGCAACAGTGGAGTTAGATGCAACATGTGTATTCCACAGCACTGATATATTTTTAAATTCTATATAATGTGATCAAATAACCTTTTAATGACTACAAAATGATGATGGCATAATTTCTCACATCTTACGCTAGAATTTTAAAGTTTTTTCATTTTCATTCAAAATTTTAAAGAAATCCACCTACAAATGAACAAATTTTAACATTTTTCGATGCCGGTAAAAAGGTCCAGCTATGTCTGTATGGCTTGGCCTTCGAATTGCTTCTCAGGCTTCCACAGCCGATGGTTCGTCGAGGGAAGACATCCAACCTTTAGAGACCTACAATGGTTGGCAAACCACTCCGCTTGCAACAGTCTCTTGAGATTAACCCTAGATGCATTCCCTCTGGATTATTTAGTTATAAAGGGTGTCCCCGATGAAATTGCCACACTATGAAATTGCTCTAAGTTTTTAACCGTTGGGCAGAATTTAATGAAAATCTGGGTGAGTTTAATTCATAGTGCATTGTTTACATCCTGCAAGTTTTTAAGTCCTGTGAGCAGAGATGCCAATGTGTCTGATTTTTCAGGTATTGCCTGATTTTTCGAGGCTCTCCCTAACAACCTGATAAGCCATTGAATTTGCCTGATTTTTCAAAATATGTCTGATTTTGGCGAATGTCATGAAAAATGGGTGGGTTGCTGAAGTGAAAAGTGGAAATGTGGCTGAATCAAAGCAATCGAAAGATTCCCTTGAGTTCTTATTTAAAAAAGGGAATTAAAGGGAATATTTCGATGGCTTTGATTCAGTAGAATTATTCAACCAAGTATGCTCACAACACATACAAGAGAGAAAATGAGGAGCGGTGACCAAAAAAAGGTCATCACTTTTAGCGAAATTTCCGTTACCCAAGACGAGAAGCAGAACAAGTCTGCCAAAACCCGTGCCAGGAAGTTGTACCTTAACATGCTGCATCATGGACGACGAAATATATGTGAAGGCCGACCACAAACAGATCCCCGGCAACCTGTTTTTCACGGCCAAGGATAGGTTTAGCGTTCCGGAGCATGTCTCCACTCAGAAGATGTCCAAATTTGCAAATGAATTTCTGGTTTAGCAAGCCTTCTGCACGTGCGGGAAGCGGAGTGCACCTTTCGTGACCCAGGACACGATGAACGGACAGATGTACATGAAAGAGTGCCTTCCTCTCCTGAAGGCACACAAGGTCTTCTGGCCGGATTTGGCTTCACGCCACTACTCCAAGGACGTGCTGAAGTGGTATCGGACAACAAGGTCAATTTCGTGCCGAAAATTTTTAACCCTCCCAACACTTAAACGACCTAAGGCAGTGAAGACAGTCGAGGAACTGAAGAAAGTATGGGTTTACATGCAAAAAACGGTTGATTCACAGGTTGTGCAGAATCTTATAGCCGGGGTTAAGCCCAAGGTGCGGGTATTTGCGTATGGACTGTAAATAAAATACGAGTAAGATGGTAAAATGAAGTTAATAGCTATTTTTAAATCCCTAAAAATTTGATGGCAATTGGATGAAAACTCGAATTTTGCGAATCAATTTTGTGTGTGGCAATTTCATCGTGGACACCCTTTATATACAGAACCTTTCATAATTGTATAGAAATTGGAAGCACGCGCACTGTCACTTTGACTTTGAACTTCCATAACTTTTAACTCTGATAATATTTTCTGCGTAAGATAGATCAACTATCACACTTTTATATCCCTAAATATGAGCTTTCTAAAGATTGTGTGACCAGAGATACAGTAATTTATTTATTTATTCCGCCAAACAGTGTAGGCTACATATATATAATAACTTAAACCTAGAGATTACAATGTTCAAATAAGCTTAATAATAATAATTTTTCTTTACATTTACAAAGTCAGGTTCTTCGGTGCCTGTTACCGTAAAAACCTTTTTTCAGCTGCTGTTTTGACATAGTTAAGTCTATATTCTCATAATGTTTATTATAACTATACATTAAACAATTAACAGGACTATATTTTCCATAATCAGTTCGAGTAGAGGTTATAGTGAAAAGATTTCTTGTTCTTAAATGACGGCAAGGACAATAAAAGTTTAATTGATTTAGTAGATAAGCAGACTGAACGCGCTGATTAATTATGTCGTTTACAAAACAGATTGCAGCAAACTCTCTTCTTACACTTAATGTTTCCATGTTTATAAGCAGGCAACGTGATTCATAGCTAGGTAATTGGTTCTGAGACCATCCTAAATTTCGTAAAGCGAATAGAACAAATTGTTTCTGGACTGATTCCAAACGGTTTTTATGTAAAATTTGAAAAGGCGACCACACAACGCTACAATACTCAAGAATAGATCTAACATAAGCTGTGTACAATGTTTTTATTGTGTATGGGTCTTTAAAATTATAACTGAAACGTTTTATAAATGCTAACATACCGTTTGATTTCTGGATTATTGAGTTATAGTGATCTACAAAGGTAAGTTTTGAGTCCAATATAACTCCAAGGTCTCTAATCTTGTTGACTCTCTCGACAGGATCATCTCCCAATTTGACAATTTCATATGACTGACATTTTCTTCTGGTAAATACAATATTTGAACATTTTGCCACGTTAAGTTTGAGCAGACTTTTAATGCACCATTTGTTAAATACATTAACTTCGTTTTGAAAGATTCTAAAGTCTTCTTCGCTATTCACTTTCATATAAAGTTTCATATCATCAGCATAAATTAGCACATTTGACTGCTTGAGAAGACAAGTTATATCATTTACGTATAAAATAAATAATAAGGGGCCGAGATGGGAGCCTTGAGGCACACCAGAAGTAACGGAGATACTTTTTGAAAGTGAACCATTAAATCTAACAACTTGTGAGCGGTTCGTTAAATAGGACCTTATCCATTTCAGTAGGTGTGAACTGAAACCCTGTTTATTTAATTTAAAAATTAACATGGGGATGTCAATTCTGTCAAAAGCTTTACTGAAGTCCGTGTATAAAGCCTGTACAGAATTACCGCGATCCATACAGCTAATATTATAGGTAACAAACTCGAGTAAATTAGTGGCTGTAGATCTTCCTTTAACAAATCCATGTTGCTTTTCAGTAATGAGTGTTTTAATTTGGTTATATATTTTTGCATTCACTATAGCTTCGAAAAGTTTTGGTATGCACGATAAAATGGCTATGCCCCTGTAATTGTTTATGTCAGATTTTTTTCCTGACTTGAATATGGGTACAAGAAATGATTCTTTCCATACTTGAGGAAAAACACCTGATTTCAATGAAGAGTTAAATAGAAGAAACAATGGCATACTCAGTTCATTTACTAGATTTTTTAAAAGAAGTGGAGGAATTCCATCAGGCCCGGGCCCTTTAGTGCTGTCTAAGGAAGAAATGGTTTTACATATTTCTTCAAAGGAAATTGATTCTACTACAGTAAGTACCGTTGAATCAGAGAGATAACTAAAAAACGAAGTATCACGATCTTGCTCGGAAAAACTAGTGTAAACATTTTGGAAAAAGTCGGCGAATAGATTACAAATTTCGTCGGAATTTTGACCTTCTACGCTGCCAAAGTGCATGCGAGATGGAAAACTATTATTTTTTAATTTTGTATTGACATATCTAAAAAAGTTTCTTGGGTTCGATTTTATGTTTTGCTCAATTTTTATATTATAGTCTTGGAAAGAAGTATTTAAGCGTATTGCTAGTCGATTACTGGCTTCTTGGTGTTCTAACTTAGTGACTAATGATGGATTCTTTTTCCAGTTTTTATGTGCCTTCTGCTTTTTATTTCTTAAATGCACAAGCTCTTTCGTGAACCATGGCGGATTTTTGTTATTATTTGTTCGTCGCTTTAATTTTGTTGGAACGTATTCATTGAGAATATTACCAAGAATTTTGTAAAAAATCTCCACTTGATTGTCTGTTGAGTTTTCAGCTCGGAATATTGTTTGCCAATCAACAACTTGTAATTTTGTTTTAATCATATTATAGTTTGCATGAAAAAAGTCAAACGTCTCTATAAACTCGTAATCATCTGGTAAACGTTTTTGATCAGGACATATGATTGAGAATTCGATAGCAGTGTGGAAGACCTCGTTTTTCCAGATTGGATCTG
The DNA here is from genome assembly GCF_029784155.1 of Uranotaenia lowii. Lineage (NCBI taxonomy): Eukaryota > Metazoa > Arthropoda > Insecta > Diptera > Culicidae > Uranotaenia > Uranotaenia lowii. Next base: position 263,526,704 of record NC_073692.1, read on the forward strand.
AAGCTTCTACAACACAAAAATCATCAGTCAAATTGGAAAATAATAAGTCCAGATATCGACTACAGGCATTTTTTACATGATTTATTTGATTAAGACACAAAGAAGCCAGATTATCAAAAAGAATTTGCAGTGTTTCATTATCACCACAGATCGGCAAGAGAATGCTTTCATTATCTTCATCAATTAAGAATTGGAGACTTGATTGGTTAAAGTCGCCATAAAGGTGTATTTTAAATTCGGGCTCAAAATTTGCGAACATTTCAGTAATGTCAAACAGAAACTTTTGAAAATATTCTTTAATGGCATATTCTGGCGGAAAGTAAATCGACCCAAAAATATGCGTTTCATTGAAGATGCGGGCTTTGACCCACACCTGCTCGAATTCTTTGTGTTTAGTCGTAGGAATGAGCTCAGAATCGAAGACAGAGCTGATTGCCACAACCACACCACCGCCAGATTTCTTGTCAGAAAGAAGAAAGTTTCTATCATCTCTAAACACGTTGAAACTAGAACCAAAAACTTCTTCGCTCTTTATGTTTACATCCCAGCTTGTTTCTGTTCCCAAAATTATAGTATAACTACTAGCTGCTAAATTTTTATAAATTATATTCAATTTCGATGCACTTCGCATTCTGTTAAAATTTTGACAATAAGCCACAATTTCATTATTATTTACTATAGCGGATGTATTCAGGGCAGAAGATGTTCTATGGTCGCGCGAACGAATTGTAACGCGATCCGCTTGGTCAACATTAATCAAAGAGCTAGTACCTATAGTGGCACGCGTCGATGGGGCAGAAAATATGGATACATTACCGGGTTGTTGAAATCAAATGCATTAGGGCCATGGTGGTAGCAGGGGCCGGCAAAGGGTGCACTGAATGAAGTGGGACACGGATTGAACGTTGCATATGGCGGCATGGAAGTCGATGGATGATGTGTGCACATATTTGCTTGGTACGGTGAAGTCGTTGCCGCAGCAGTAGTCGGGAACCTAGCCGGTAGCCTATCATGATGTGGTGGCGTATTAGGTGACACAGAAGAGGGTCCAGAGTCCAGTGGTGGTGTATTTGATGATACAGTAGAGGGTCCAGGGTTTAGAGTATCTCCACGTTGAAAATTGATGAAGGTCGGGATCTTTGTTTTCGGCTGAGGTTTCCTATTAAACGTGACCTTGGCGGCAGCAAGCAGCTTCCACTGATAAGCTGATATAACTCCCCCTGCGTAGGAGAAAATTATCCATCGCCCAGAGCTCCTGGCGCCAACTAGCTCATCATAGCCTAAGCTTCGTTTCCCGATCATATAATGATACTAATAGCTAAATTTCGATTTTTTCGTAAATCATTCAATTTTCATTTGACAATTCGAAAATATTTTTTATCAAGAGCTATGTAACTCAGTTAGTTTAAATTTTAGTTTCAATATATCGGATCATTTCCATTCTTATTGAAGAAGAGTGTATGATCTTTTGAAAATTTTATCCGAAGGGGAAATTTGAGTAAATTTCAGATGATCTAAAAAGTATATTCTCTTATAAAACGTCTGGACTAAATCGTTCAGCAGAAGATCCTTTTTTAAAGAACTGCGTTTTTTTCTCAATAAGATCAAGAATATATTCGCTTTGAAAGTCTTTAAATCAACAACTTTTATTCATTTGCTAAAATTGATACTTAAAAACTGTTAAACTTTAATTCAATAATATTATGAAATTATTTTTTAAATTTGAATATCCCATTAATTGGAATAGTTTTTATTAAATATGAAGAATTGATTTTCATATGTGACACGTTTCAAATTTTGTTCCTCAAATTTCGAAGCTCAATGAATCTAGTATATTTCAACCATCGGGACCTTTTTTCACCGGTAGGAAAACATAACACAAATTGAACACCATATAGCAACTTATACTTTTGCACGCAGAAAAATTGAAGCAGGCTAAAAATACTTGGTAGATAATGAAATTTCTATATATTTTTCTACGTGTCATTCGAACACGTGGAGTATATCAGTTATATCAGTTTTTCAGTGGTAGGTGGTTAGCCTAAGGTCCCTATCCCGCGACTATCTTTGACTTAGCTGACTTAATTTTAAAACTATCCCTCAATAGTTTGAGACAATTTCGGTAGCATTTAATGGAAAGTAGACCTACTACTTTGCTGTTTGCAGATTCATTAGCCAAGCAATGATAGACCTTTTACAATAAAGCAATCCTAGTTTCATGGCTTTTTGCGACTGGTTACTTGAGAGAACGTTTGATATTATCCTGCGCGGTTGATCCGTTTGAAGTGAGCTTATGCCAATTGCATGTACCACAACCGCAATTTTTTTAATTTATACCTGAACAGGGTGGAATAAATTGAGACAATTTCGGTCTCCTTGTACGACGGAAGTAAGGACATGGTACGACAATGTTTGATTTTTTTTAAGTGCACTAGATTAAAGATCGATTCTTCAGGTTCATTGGAATTTGATTTTAATTGAATTTTTGGATCTCAACCATTGATAATGACCTTTCCAAATAAATTTTCGTCGCGTCCCTCTTTGTTGAAACCTAGCAATGTCATATTTTTGTTTAACTAATATACTTTTTGTGATAACAAGTTGATTTGCATTCGATCCGCGTTAGTCGTTCAGAACGGTTGTTCTTTTTTATCCTCTGACAAGTGCATCGTTAAGCCGAAGTGAAAGACTAGTTTTTTGACTGTAACTATTTATTTTTAATAAAATTTCCTAAAGCTTAATTCTCCTCTTGTGCCTATTAGCTTGGAAAGTTACCGGCTGATGGTTGACGAAGGCGAGGGAGGCAAAGAGCCTCCCATCAGGGAGGACAATATTTCGCAGGAAAAAATTTCGGAGGAAAATGATTCCGAAGAAACGGAACTCAAAAACAAAATACATGTGCCAATGTACGTTTCGGACACCGAAAACACCCCCGTTCCCTCTCCCCAACCCCATATGTTACCAATTTCACCGAAACCTTTTACATTCGGTAACTCTTCATCCCCTCAACATCAAACTCCCCTCTTGAAAAAACCAACGAGCTGCCTGAAGCTGCCCCTCGCCGTCGGGTTTACCAAGCTGAATCGAAGGGACCTTGGGTGGTTTACATCCGGTCCAAAACTAATGGGAAATCACCCAACGTGATTTCAATCGCTCAGGATCGATCGATCTTACCCTTCCGATCTTACCCTTCCGTAATAAGCTACCAGCCTATGAGACCGCACAAGATGCGCATTGTTGTTGGTAGCTTGAAGGAAGCAAATGCCATTGCTTGTGACCCGAAATTTACGATCGAGTATCGCGTTTACGTTCCCGCTCGTTACGTGGAAATCGACGGAGTGGTAACGGAAGAGGGTTTGACCCTCGATGATCTGGTGAAGTCCGGGGTTGGCCGATTCAAAGATCCTGGTCTTCCCACGGTCAAGGTGCTGGATGCGCGTCAACTGAAATCAGCATCTGGCGAGGGGGAAAAGAGAAAATTTTCCCTGTCAAACTCTTTTCGAGTTACCTTTTCCGGTACTGCACTTCCTGATTACGTTGCGATCGGGAAGTTTCGTCTACCTGTGAGACTTTATTTGCCTTCATGTTCTGTCAGAATTGCAAGCAGTTGGATCATACGGCCGCCTTTGCAATCAGGCACGCTACTCTGAGTTCGGGGAGAAACATGAGGAAGCTTCGTGCACAATACAAGCAGTCTTCCGGGTTTTAATCCGTCCCCGACGGACTTCCCTCCACTTTCTGGAAAAACCCCAGGCTTTCCTTCAGAATTCAGGCCCATCAGCAGCTAACATGAATGCAACAATTCCCAGAGCAACTGCACCTGATCCATCATCGAATAGTTTTCCAAGCTTTCCGGCTGATGGTAAGATAAAATTCTCGAAAATTGTTGCATTTATTCTGGACTTTATCAGCGTACCAGCAGGTTGGAAGACTATGATTAATATGTTTGTACTCCATTTGAGAGAATTCTTGAAAAAGAAAGCTCTCACCATGACCCTCATCGCAGAAGCAATTTCTTTCGATGGATAATTCATCCAATGAGGGGAGAGAAATTGTTTCTGTATTTATTTTAAGAAAATTAGACTCATTTAAAGTATTGGTACACAATTTGAATTGCGATGTGTTCGCCTTATGCGAAACTTGGCTCCCTCCAAACGTAGATTTCTCCTTCCAAAGCCACAACATTATTCGCCTGGATCGTGATGGTCAAAGAGGGTGCGGCGTTCTTTTGGGGATCAAGAAATGCCACTCTTTCTATCGTATTCCATTACAACCATCCCCAGGTATTGAAGTCGTTAGTTGCCAAGCTAGAATAAAAGGTCAAGACCTTTGTCTAGCCTTGGTTTATATTCCGCCATCTTCAAGCGTGACCCGGAACCAATTGGCGAATATTATTTCACTTCTCCCAGAACCCCGGCTAGTTCTGGGAGATTTTAACTCCCATGGCGTGGGCTGGGGTAGCTCACGTGATGATGAAAGTGCTAACATTATTTATGAGCTGTGCGACGACTTCAACATGACTGTCTTAAACAATGGGGAAGTGACTCGAATTAATGGATCCCAATCACAGCATAGTATTTTAGACCTTTCTTTAGCTTCTTCCTCTCTGAGCTTGGATTGTACGTGGAAGGTAATCCAGGACCCCCAGGGAACCGATCATTTTCCTATTAATATTTCTATCACCAGTGGTCGTAGTCCACCCGACGAAATCAATATTCCTTATGACCTCACAAGGAATATAGATCGGAAAAAGTATGCAGCATGCCCTCGCCCCCATTAAAGCCCTCGCGACTCAACGGATGAACTGCCTCCGGAGGCAGAGTACAGTTTCATTTCCGGGACAATTGAGGACTGTGCAATCGGTGCACAGGTCAGACGGATTGACAATTCGACGATACAGAAACGGCCTCCCACTCCGTGGTGGGATGGAGATTGTTTGCGCGCGCGAGCTGAAAAGTGCAAGGCGTTTGTTGAGTTTCGCAGAACCGGATTGCCAGAGAAGTTCCAACGTTATTTGGCCTTGGAACGCAAGTTCAAGAACTTGATCAGGGGCAAGAAACGTGGGTACTGGCGGCGATTCGTGGATGGGTTGTCTCGAGAAACGTCTCTGCACACGCTTTGGAGAACAGCACGAAACATGCGAAATCACACACCTTCGAACGAAACTGAAGAAAGTTCTAGTCGATGGCTGATACAGTTCGCGAAAAAGGTCTGCCCGGACGCAGCATAAGCTCAGAAAAACTAAAGGGATACAGAGAATAGTTTTGAAACAGAGCGCTTGAATTTATTCAATAAGTGTATGGAACTGAACATTGTTCCGCAGAACTGGAGACAAGTGAAAGTCATCGCCATCCAAAAACCGGGAAAACCAGCTTCTGAGTACAATTCGTATAGGCCGATTGCTATGCTCTCGTGTCTCCGGAAATTGATTCTCTTCTTTCGGCTGGACAAATGGGTTGAATCAAACAATCTGTTGTCAAGTACACAATTTGGATTCCGTAGAGGCAAGGGTACGAACGACTGTCTAGCATTACTTTCATCAGACATTCAATTGGCGTTTGCCTAAAAAGAGTATTTCTGGACTTCAAAGGGGCATTCAATTCGGTGTCCATAGAAGTGCTATCTAGTAATCTCAACTCTTGCGGACTTTCACCAATTTTGAACAATTTTCTATATAACCTGTTGTCTGAAAGAATCATGCGTTTTATCCATGAAGAAACCAAAGTTGAACGAATTAGTTACATGGGCCTACCCCAAGGCTCATGTTTAAGCCCCCTGCTATACAACTTTTATGTCCGAGAAATCGATGCTTGTATGGCACAAAATTGTACGCTAAGACAGCTTGCGGATGACTACGTTATAAAACAGACACTCAAATAAAACCTCCGTTACAAGAAACTCTAAATAATTTATCACATTGGGCCAGGAATCTAGGCATCGAGTTTTCGCCTAGTAAAACCGAGTTAGTAGTTTTTTCAAGGAAGCATTCCCCTCCTCAAATAGAGCTCCTTATGATGGGTAGAACTCTAACTCAATCTCTTAGTTTTAAATATTTGGGTGTCTGGTTCGACTCTAAATGCCTGGGGTGCTCATCCACAGGACCTCATCAGGTTATACCAAACAACGATACTGTCGGTCATATAATATGGAAGCTTTTGCTTTGGGTCCGCCGCGCAAACCCACTTGATTGAACTAGAACGAATACAGTATCGTTGTTTGCGTATTGCCATAAGTTGTAAAGGGTGATACGGTCAAAATTTGGTCAAGGGAAAACGCGTGTAAATCGGTGAAATCATTTATTTAAAAAATCAAATTAAATTTCTTTTTCAAGTTTAATTAGTATGAAATTCAGGAAAAATATTCAGTTAGACTTCCGCTTTTCCAAATCCGAATTGCCGGGCCTTACGCTTAACCCCTGCCATCAGATTTTGTACAGCCACCTTGTCCACCTTCTTCGCCGCAGAAAGCCAGTTTGCCTTGAACTGCTGCTCGTCCTTAGCAGTTTTTTGATCTTATTCAGATTCCGCTTGACAATAGCCCAGTATTTCTCAATTGGGCGGAGCTCTGGCGTGTTGGGAGGGTTCTTGTCCTTGGGAACCACCTGCACGTTGTTGGCGGCGTACCACTCCATGGCCTTTTTACCGTAATGGCAAGATGCCAAATCCGGCCAAAACAGTACGAAACAACCGTGGTCCTTCAGGAAAGGCAGCAGATGTTTATTCAAACACTCTTTCACGTAAATTTCTTGGTTGACAGTCCCGGAAGCTATGAAAATTATGCTTTTCAAGCCACAGGTACAGATGGCTTGCCAAACCAGATATTTCTTCGCGAACTTTGACAGTTTCATGTGCTTGAAAATATCTGCTACCTTTCCCCTTCCTTTTGCCGTATAAAACTCCTGTCCCGGAAGCTGCTTGTAGTCGGCTTTGACGTAGGTTTCGTCGTCCATTACCACGCAGTCAAACTTCGTCAGCATCGTCGTGTACAGCCTCCGGGATCGCGCTTTGGCCGTCGTATTCTGTTTATCATCGCGATTTGGAGTCACTGCCTTCTTGTAAGTCGATAGTCCGGCTCGTTTTTTGGCTCGATGCACGGTTGTAGACAGTGCTGCAAATTTTCAGTGTCAGTGAGAAATTAACAGCTGACTTTATTGCAGTGTATCGGTCAGTTCAATTCCAACTAGATTCATATGAGAATGAACAGAAAGCTCAGTCTTGAAAGCTCTCTGCACACTCATTCACCAATCGGCAACATCGGTGCTTAGTATACATTCAGGCTCTTTGCAGGTTCATGAGGTTATCCAATCTTCATTTTCAGTTTGAAGCAAACATTGCTGAAAGTGAAAAAAGCTTCCTTCTATTATCATTAAGTTTAGTTGAATGGTGACAAAGATTGTTCGACTCGCTAAACATGCGCAAATTTCAGAATTACTGCTGAGATCGCTGTTTTTGAAGGATTCTGATAAAAAATACGTCTTTTTCATATGGTGTGAAGAAGTGGGAAGGTTTAGAAATGAGTGTTCGGGTTGGCGAGACGAACGCTGGCGAGGGAGCGTGTAGACGAATCTGGGGGGGGGGAGGGGGGTGGGGACAAAATTATGACAATAAAATGACAAAACATGACAAATGTGGTCAAAGTATGACAAAATTATGACAAAAAAAAATTGACAAATAGGACTAAAATTTACAATACAATGGAAAAATATTTACTAACACAACTCTGTGGAAAATATGTTAAATCTGATTAAAATATGACAATATTTGAACAAAAATATGACAAACAAGACAAAATCATGGCATAAAAAATGACAAATGTCGTTAACAATTGAAAAAAATATGACAAATATAACAAAATTATGACAAGCGTGGTAAAAATATGATAATAAATTGACAAAATCATGACATGAAATTGTGATAAAATCAGACAAATTTATATATTTGAAAATTTGATATCAAAAGAACAAGAATACGACTATGTCGTCAAACTATCAAAAAATTTGACAAAATGATTAAATATTACAAATGTGGTATCTTCCAGATTGTTGTCATTTTTTAACCACATATATCATTTTATTGTCATTTTTTTGTGATAATTTTGTTTTAATAATAAGATTTATGTCATAATGTTCTCTTATTTTCATCACATAAGACATGTTTTTGACAAAGGTTTCTCGAAGTTTAATCATCTTATTGTTAAATTTATGTCATATTTCACGGTGTGTTTCTAGAAAATGTTTAAAATAAAAAAAACAGTAACTCTATTTTTTCAGAAATTGAAAATTTAGGCTTTTCTAAGTCATTTCCAGGCAAAATTAAAATATTTGGTCGGTGAGTCCCCATACGATTTGTTTTTTTTGAAGATTTATAGTCCATATTCATAAATTTTCAATCTGAAAAATTACTCCAGTGCGATGGAATTGCAATCTTTAGCCTTAAAACATATTTTTTTTATTTTTTATTCAAGTTTTTGTCATTCTGAAACATAAAAATATTTCAACGCCTATTAATATTAGTGATTTCGACTAAAAAGCTTATTTTATATGAACATTTTATTTGAAATTTATTATTTGGAATATCCTTGTTATAATTGGTGATATCCAAATGAAACCTAAATTTACATTCATATGTGTATATCTTGTAAAACTATTTCTGATTCAATGAAATTTTAAGATAAATGAATAAGAATAGTCCAACATCCATTGATAGGTTTCTAAAGAAATATTTTAAAAAAAATTTTTTCAACCTTGTTTTTTGAATAAATTCCAAAATACTTGTATGCATAGAAATACGCATTTTAGAAAAAAAAAATATATGTTTGATACCACTCGTTCTAGTATTTTTCAATTTCTTTTACCTAAGATTAAAATTTAAACAAATCTCAGCAGACCAGTTTTCAATAGAATTTAAAATACAAAATTTAGTTAAAAGTAAAAGTAATTGCACTGAAATCCGTACATCTTTGGCTTCAAAAAAATCAATTTAAAATTACTTTTCCTCATATTGAAGGTGAATAAATTTTCTATCAATCATCTGAACTTCATTTTTGCGTAAGACTTTATACACCGTTGATAATTTTGAATAAATGGATTAAAGATGAAAAAGAAAAAAATTCAGGAGAAGTTTCAATTTCCTCGACAGTTTTAGACCAGATTTTTGCACTTTATATTTTTTTTAGTTTTTACGGATTTCTATGGTTAATTCAAAATTATGATTTCTAGAGGTTTTTACCACAACTGGTATAAAATTGAAAAAATTATGATTTTTTTTTTCTGTTACATTAATGCTTCATTACTGTTTTTTTTAAATAATAGAAAAGGACTGCAGTGATCAGTAGAAAAACTAAAATAAGTATGGGAAGAAAAAAACATGATGAATCTAACGCGTTTCAGGCTAGTTCGCTGTCGATCATTTTCAATTCACTTTTGCCAACAATACTAATGATTTTTGTAAATTTAAGATCGACAAATAGATAGAAATGCATTTTTTGGGTAATTTCAAATTTATCACTGTTTTAGATTAGATTCATCCATTTAAAAAAAAATCCTAAAAACTTCAAAATTCAATTTAAAATAAAGAATACACCTAGGTTTTTTTTTACACGGTTTTTTTTTACGCGGTTTTTTTTTACACGGCTTTTTTTACACGGTTTTCGGGAATTAACACGGTTTTTTTTACACGGTTTTCGCAAATTAACACGGTTTTTGAGAGAAAATATTCTAAGTCCTTTTCAAAGGAAAACACTTAGAATCTTTTTGAAGTTAGGAAAATCTTATCTCTTAGACTAAGAACATGATACATGAGACCTGTGACCTGGGATATGAGACCTGGGATTTGAGACCTGAGACCTGAGATTTGAGACCTGAGACCTGAGACCTGAGACCTGAGACTTGAGACCTGCGACATGAGACATGAGACCTGAGACATAAACATTAGAAATTAGACATGAGACCTGAGACCTGGAAACTGAGACAGGGGATATTAGACTTGAGACCTCAGCATGAGACATGAGACCTGAGACCTGAGACCTGAGACATGAGACAAGAGCCATGAAACATGAGACTTTAGACCTGAGACATGGGACATGACACATGAGGCATGAGACATAAGACATGAGACCTGAGGCATGAGACAAGAGCCATGAAACATGAGACCTGAGACCTGAGACACGAGACTTTGGACCTGAGACCGGAGACAAGCTACTTGAATTAGTACCGCGAGAAATAAGTTTAGCTTAGATTTCAACATGCGACCCCTCTAATGAAAGGGTTTGACTTGTGGGTGACGAAAAATAGTGTTGCGAGTTCGCTAGTACAAGCTACTAGTGTTAGTACCGCGAGAAATTAGTTATACTCCGATTTCAACTTGCGACCCCTCTAGTGAAAGGGTTTGACTTGCTGGTGACGAAAAATAGTATCGCGACTTTGCTAGTACAAGCTACTAGTGCTAGTACCGCGAAAAATTAGTTAAGCTCCGATTTCAACTTTCGACCCCTCTAGTGAAAGGGTTTGACTTGTTGTGGACGAAAAATAGTGTCGCGACTTCGCTAGTACAAGCTACTAGTGTTAGTACCGCGATTAATTAGTTAAGCTCCGATTTCAACTTGCGACCCCTCTAGTGAAAGGGTTTGACTTGTAGGTGACGAAAAATAGTGTCGCGACTTCGTTAGTACAAGCTACTAGGGTTAGTACCGCGAGAAATTGGTTAAGCTCCGATTTAGACTTGCGACCCCTCTAGTGAAAGGGTTTGACTTGTTGGTGACGAAAAATAGTGTCGCGACTTCGTTAGTACAAGCTACTAGGGTTAGTACCGATAGAAATTATATTAGCTCCGATTTCAACTTGCGACCCCTCTAGTGAAAGGGTTCGACTTGTTGGTGACGAAAAATAGTATCGCGACTTCGCTAGTACAAGCTACTAGTGCTAGTACCGTGAAAAATTAGTTAAGCTCCGATTTCAACTTTCGACCGGTCAAATGTAATGGTTTGACTTGTAGGTAACGAAAAATAGTGTCGCGACTTCGCTAGTACAAGCTACTAGGGTAAGTACCGGTAGAAATTAGATTAGCTCCGATTTCAACTTTCGATCGTTCGAGTGAAAGGGCTTCACTTTTAGGTGATGAAAAATAGTGTCGCGAGCTCGCTAGTACAAGCTCTAGGGTTGAAACTGATATCTACCTGTACAAACCCTAGTAGCTTGTACTAGCGAAGTCGCGACATTATTTTTCGTCACCTACAAGTCAAACCCTTTCATTTGACCGGTCGAAAGTTGAAATCGGAGCTAATCTTATTTCTATCGGTACTAACCCTAGTAGCTTGTACTAGCAAAGTCGCGACACTATTTTTCGTCACCAACAAGTCGAACCCTTTCACTAGAGGGGTCGCAAGTCTAAATCGGAGCTTAACCAGTTTCTCGCGGTACTAGCCCTAGTAGATTGTACTAGCGAACTCGCGACACTATTTTTCGTCATCTACAAGTCAAACCCTTTCACTTGACCGGTCGAAAGTTGAAATCGGAGCTAAACTAATTTCTCGCTGTACTAAAACTAGTAGCTTGTACTAGCGATGTCGCGACACTAATTTTCGTCACCCACAAGTCAAACCCTTTCACTAGAGGGGTCGCAAGTTGAAATCGGAGCTAATATAATTTCTATCGGTACTAACCCTAGTAGCTTGTACTAGCGATTTCGCGACACTATTTTTCGTCCCCAGTAAGTCAAACCCTTTCACTAGAGGGGTCGCAAGTCTAAATCGGAGCTTAACCAATTTATCGCGGTACTAACACTAGTAGCTTGTACTAGCGAACTCGCGACACTATTTTTCGTCCCCTACAAGTCAAACCCTTTCACTAGAGGGGTCGCAAGTTGAAATCGGAGCTAATATAATTTTTCGCGGTACTAACCCTAGTAGCTTGTACTAGCGAAGTCGCGACACTATTTTTCGTCATCTACAAGTCAAACCCTTTCACTTGACCGGTCGAAAGTTGAAATCGGAGCTAAACTAATTTATCGCGGTACTAAAACTAGTAGCTTGTACTAGCGATGTCGCGACACTATTTTTCGTCACCCACAAGTCAAACCCTTTCACTAGAGGGGTCGCAAGTTGAAATCGGAGCTAATATAATTTTTCACGGTAATAACACTAGTAGCTTGTCTCAGGTCTAAAGTCTCATGTCTCAGGTCTAATCTTCCATGGCTCTTGTCTCATACCTCAGGTCTCATGTCTTATGTCTCATATTTCATGTGTCAGGTCTCATATCTCATGTCTCATTTCTCATGTCTCAGGTCTCAGGTGTCATGTCTCAGGTCCCATGTCTCATGTCTCAGGTCTCAGGTCTCGTGTTTTATGTCTTAGGTTTCTAGTCTCAGGTCTTAGGTCTAATGTCCCATGTCTTTGGTCTCATTCTTCAGGTCTCAGGTCTCATGTCTCAGATCTCAGGTCCCTGGACTCAGGTCTCAGGTGTCACGTCTAAAGTCTCAGGTCTCATGTCTCTAGTCTACATTCTCAAGTCCGGGTCTCAAGTCTCAAGTCTCAGGTCTCAGGTCTTAAGTGTCAGTACTTCAGAGCTGCAGAATTCGAATGGTCTTTTTTTACACGGTTTTCGGGAATTAACACGGTTTTTTTTTACACGGTTTTCGGGAATTAGCACGGTTTTTTTTTACACGGTTTTCGGGAATTAACACGGTTTTTTTTTACACGGTTTTTTTTTACGCGGTACGTATATCAGTGTAAAAAAAAACCTTACTGTACAAGAGATTATTGTAATAGTATAGTGGGTTGAGAACTGTAAGAGCTAGGATTATTTAACCTTAAAAGTAAATGAATAAAATGTGAGAATCACAGAGTACAGGAGAGTTACTAAAATCGGCACTCAAAATAGAAATAAAATGACTTATAAAACAAAACACTCCAGCTTGATAATAATCATTTTATGAAAAGAAAATAACATGCAAAATTTGAGCAAGATTAATCAGTGATTAAACTGCTGAATTGTTTTGCATTGAGTCTGAAGTGCGAATGAGATTTTGGACATTTTTCTCAGGAAAAGTATAAAAACTGAATTCTTATCACAAATTGTTTTTAACAAATCATTTACTTTTGAATATTAATTTTTTTTTTTTTTTTTTAAAGGCTTAAATTAAGACCAACGTTTCTACTCCAGAGCGCAACACCATAAGCGTTATCACAAAAAAGTTATAGCAGTTTCTTGTATTAACTGATTTTCTTAATTCTTTTTAAATGAAATACTCTCCAGTGTTTCCACAATCAGAATATATAAAGTTAATGGATTCAAATAGATTCAAATTATTCCAGATAATTTTTAAATTTTCAGATAATTTCACCCCCTCAGACTGCTGACAGGATTTGCTTGCTGTTTATAAATTTCAGGATTAAAAGATATTTTTATGCAATTTTCTTCGTTTTAATAGCTCTGTAACTAGTTTGAAATAATTTTTAAAATTTTTCAAAGTTTTCGATATGATTGTTGAGTTTAATTTAAAAACATTGAAAGTTAGAACTAAGGGAATAAGCACCTCTGAAATTAAAAAACACTAGAAATATATGTAAATTTGATAAAGATTTCAAATAGAAAATTTTGAAAAAAAAATTTGTATGGGGGTTCACCGACCAAATATTTTAATTTCTGGTGGAAATGAACCGGGAAAAGCTCTACTTTCTGCCCATGCAAAAATTAGCGTTACTGTATTTTTTTTCTTTAATTCCTTCTACGAAACACACCGTGATTTGTCAGACTTTGTCATAATTTTGTAATTTTGTTGTCATGTTTTGTCATTGTATTGTAAATGATTTGTTTCATTTTTGTGTTATTTTTCATATTATTATCACATTTGTCAAATGTTTGTCTCATTTGTCGGATATGTGTCTTATTTTTGTTATGTTTTGTCATTTTATTGTCAATTTTTTGTCATATTTATGACATAATTGTTTGATTGATGTCATTTTATTGTCAAATTTTAGTCATAATTGTCAGATTTTTCTCATACTTTTGTCAAAATTTTATCATGTTTTCAACATATTTATCACATTGTGCAATGGGATTGACACGAATGCCAAAGCGTTGGTAAAGTGTCACAAATAAACAAAAAAAAAAAACATTGTGTAATAATTTTGTCATTTTTTGACCACATTTTGTCATATTTTTGTCATTATTAATTACCATAAATTCAATTCTCATGAATTTTATATTCATCCATCCTCTTGTCCCCCCTTCAAATAATCGTATAGTCTCAGCGATTTTCAATTCGCGTTTTCTTTTTGAATCCCAATTCATAATTTGCAAAAATGGCAAAAACAAATGCTTACTGAAATTATCAGCAACTTTCGCTGACACTGATTGAATGCTTAAGCTGCAGTCACTGATCAAAAACAGTGAGCGACAGAAATGCCTAAGCGAAAGACGCTTTCGTAGCTTTCGAGTGAAACAAGTTAGTTCGGGTTTACGAGTGAGCTTTCTACTGACTGATAGACACACTCACATAGCTTTCTGTAGGCACGAGGATGACCGAGCCGATCAGAAGCTTTTATATTTGTTGACTTTTCAATTCCGTTCATTTCAGTTGAAGCTTTTTACACTGATAGAAAATCACAGTCAGTATCATTTGTGCTTTAAGAAAATTTGCAGCACTGGTTGTAGACGATACACCCAGCTTATTTGCGGCATCTCGGAGAGAGAGGTTAGGGTTTCGCTTGAAACTACCGGCAACTCTCTTTGTCGTCTCAGCGGCTTTCGGCTTTCGATTTTCCCCCTGATCCAGACTTCCTGACTGTCGACAAACGTTCCCCAAACACTTTAATTGCATTTGTAACGGTTGATTTGGCAACTTTTGGCGATTTTGCCAGCTTTGTGTGCGAGTAGCTCGGATTTTCGCGATGCGCGAGCAAAATTTTGATACGCTGCTCTTCTTCTTTGAACGGCATTTTGACAACTGAAGAGTGAATTCCAAAATCAAAATAGGAGCTAAGTTTCCTAATGCGAAGTGAAACTATGAATCCTTTGGTGATAGCAAATTTGGAAAGGCTTATGAATATTAATTCGCAAGTAAAATATGTATATAAATATCATACTTTTAGTCAATTAGAAATAAATCCTTCTTTATTAAATTCGGACACGAGTCACTTTTACCCGAGCCCGAGTAGCAGTTCCTTGATAAAATTCGATCTATCCATGACCGCTGACATCCGTGGAATACCAGATCACGTCCGACCCAACATTATCCCTTCAATCTTTGCTTCAAAAGTACACTCAGGCAAATTCTTATTAAAATTTTCATAAGATGCGTCTCATGAACCGCTTTCTAGAGCGCAAAATTGTGTTTTATAAGAGTCTTATGAAATACTTTCAGTTTTCATAAGAACATCTTATGAAAAATAGAAGAAACGGCTTTGTGAAAATATAATGAACACATTCATTCTTTCCATCAGTTTTCCATCGTCTAACGGTACGAAGCATTCGCTAGTTGTTAGTTATTAGTTTTCCTAAACAGTGAAAAATTATTGTGATCTTCTGAGTGGTAAATTTGAGTTGATGGTTTTGATGTGAACGATTAATATATTTGTAAACCAAAATATTTTTTTGTTTGCTTTTCAGTACGCGGACCGGAAAAACACAAGGCCAAAGAATCGGATGCGACAAAAAAAATTGTTGGAGCCGGGTGTTGAGGTGTTGCTGATGGTGGCCATGGAAAATTAAATTTCAAACAAATCCGGAAAACAATAAAGTGAATGTTTTCAACATAAAATTTCTTAAATTGTTCTTATTAGAAGTGACTTCCTGTTTCCATAAGAGCCTCTTATAAAAACCATCAAACCCCCATTACATTAGGTGTTCATCTTCAGAATTCATTCGCGTCATAAGACAATCTTATGAATTTCAATGATTTCTCTTATGGCGCCACTTCATAAGAGAATCCAGGGCTAGAAGCGACCATGCAGTAAAAAAGTAGGGCAAAATAGTTACTTTGAAGTGAAATTAGGGTAAAATTAGTGACCAGAACAAAACGAAAACTAATTAAAAAATGACATTAAAAACTAAAACCAAAAGCTTTAAAGACAATTCTGTTAAATGAAAAACGTTTTTTGGAAGGCTCTTGGCCTCACTTTCAGAAAAGCAATATGTTGGACAAAAGAGGAACATTTTAAATGAGCTTAGATAATTTAAGAATAGCGACCGCAGAAACCTAAAGTTCTACAGAAACAATGGGCGGGAACCAAAAGGTCGTCGTACTGTAAAAACTAGGACAACTTAGCCCGACAAGAACTTCGAGTTTATCCATTTTCCTTGAAAAAAAAATTCATTGTATAGTGTTACACCATCAGATTTTTTTCAATGTCACTAAAAGAGTTGAAAAAGTCTAAAATTATATTAAAAAAAAGTCAACAATTCGAAATAAATTTACAAAAACTGAAATTTTCAACAAAACTGTAAGATATATGTTAGAGATTCAAGAGTGCAAATAAAACACCAGCACATGATTAACGAAAAGTTTAAAGAATTTACTCGAAATTGAGTTAAGATTTACATTTATAGAAATTTCATTTCATGAATGAGCCATGAAATTAAAAATTGGGAGGTCCTTATGAAAAAATGACAAAACAATGATAGAGGATTGAAAAAAGATAAAGGACAAAATGTTGACAGAAGATTGACAATGACTTAAAGAAGCTTAGCGAAAAAGTTGACTTAGGATGACAATAACACAAAAAGGCTAAATAATTTTACGAAACTTATCTTCGAGGTAGAATATAATTTTTCAAATTTAAAACTTACTTAAAGATTACTTACATTTTATTTACAAAAATGGAACATTTCCAAAGAGATTCACTGCAGACTTTATTGCATGATTCACATATCAATCATTAGAAAGATTTACTAGGAAAAAAATGATGTTCAAAAAGGAATAAATTTAAAAAAAATATTCATAAATGATTTAACACGACAATTTCTTAAAAAAAACAGATCCAAGAAACTCCTCAGAAATGTTGTATCCATCCAAGAAACACCTATTGGAATATTGTAGAAAATATATCAGCAAACCTCTAAAAAGGTACAAAAATTATTGAAAGTTATCGACAACTTCAAAAAGGGTTCGAAATCTATGAATAACTACCAATCTTTCAAATGATTCGAAAATGATTTCATTTAATACAACCAAGAGCATTGAAAGCATGGAATATTTCCTGTCATGTGATTAAGTGCACTTTACAGATTTTGATTGATTTTTTTTTAAATTAAGTTGCGAATTATTTTTAACAAATTCAAGATTCAAATTTTGGTAAAACATGTAGTAATAGTGTCACTTTAGAAAATATTTTTTCTTGACAAGGTTGGTAAAGTGTCACAAATAAACAAAAAACTACATATTTTTTAAGCGAAAAACTATTTTTGTTTAAATTGCAATTGTCATCCATATAATGTTTAAGTGTAAGCGATATATCAAAGCAAAACAAAACAATAATCTTCCTTACTGAATCTGAGCCATTCTCTCAATTTAAGTCGTGTGAATTCCCACAGGACTCGAAAGGATAGAAAAGGAACCCATCAAATAATTAATTAACGAATAACCTAATAATGAACTAATGAAAACATACCACTTGTCGTGAAACAATACAATGTTTTTAATAATGAGTAGAAAAAGTTAAAAAAAAAAATAAGCTCAGTTTTAAGATAATTATATAAAAAATAGTGACTTTAGGGACCAAATTTCAAAAAAAGTAACTTGTGAGTGACCAGCTTGAAAAAAGTGACAAAGTTACTAAAAAGTGACCAACTTCTAGCCCTGAGAATCTTATGGCATACATAATAGTATTTTTCTGAGTGTACGTGAAATTGATCCTATAAAAATGTTCTTTACTGATAATTCTAGAATCGACAACGCGACTGGCCTCGCAGTGCATAATAAGCGCTTGAAGCTCCGTTTACACTGCTGAGTTAGCCGCTATTTACTGCACCTTGGAACACATTCGCACACTGCCCGTAGACCACTATTTCATCTATTCGGATAGTCTCAGTTCCGTTGAGGCGATTCAATCGATGAAACTGATGAAGCGCTCTTCCCATTTTTTGCTGGAAATTTCAGGGATATTGGGCGTTCTGATAAAAAATTCGTATATGATTACCTTAGCTTGGATCCCGTCTCATTGTCTTATACAAGGCAATGAGAAGGCGGACTCATTGGCTAAGATGGGCGCGTTACAAGGTGAAATCTTTGAGAGGATCATAACTTACAATGAATATTTTACAATACCTCGCACTTTAGTGATTAACGCTTGGCAGTCTGGCTGGGATAATGGCACTCTGGGACGTTGGCTCCATACGATTATCCCTAAGGTTCCGACGAAGGCATGGTTTAACCATTTTAACTTGAGTCGCGACCTCATTCCCGTGATTTCTCGGCTCATGTCAAATCACTACCGGCTTGACGCGCACTCGTTTCGTATTAGTCTCGCTGCAACCAATGTTTGCGTTTGTGGGGATGGCTACCACGACATCGATCATGTTGTATCATGTTGTCCGCATACCCACGTAAACTCTCCCCTTGTGTGTTCTTCATTTAATGTTTGTTTTGTTTATTTATTAGTACCACCTCTCATCCAACGGGTTCGACACGAACGTATTGAAGGCTGGCCAGAAGGATGGAAACCGATACCAAACCGTAGCTATCGAAACTACTGCTACAGGAGGCCACCACCGAACCCTAATGGAAAACTGTTATCGAAGGATACCCCCCTATAAACCCCCTCCTTTCCCTAATTTTAAGATTTCTAACAGTTGAGTCGCCGCGACTATTACGGCTCCCTTTCCTACTAACCTAGTGAAACAAATACACTCGGCACATTAAAACTTTGTAAAAGTAAAAGACCTTTAATAAACTAGTTTTAAATAATAAAAAAAAATTAAGACAAGAATATCATCAAATTTTCGTTTTATTCCGTCAAAAAAGCCCATTGCACCTTTAGCTTTGCCCAAAAACAGGTTAATACTGTTTACCGGAAAACCATTTACCGGAAATTCACTAACCGGAATAAAACGTTTACCGAACTGCTATTTCCGGAATGAACCATTTACCGGACTGACATTAACTGGATTCAAAGATGCTGTTGTGCAGCACTTTGGGCAGTGGAAAGAAGAGACTTTACTACTTGAGGGTAGAAACTGGAATACTTTATTTGACTATCCTAACATCCTATTTATAGGAAAGCCATCCCTATGGTTACATATTTGATTGTTTATTTATTATGTGTATGTTGTTATTTGTCCCATCGATTGCTTCGATTGGACAAATCTCAACACTCCTCCTCAACATACACATTCGCAGTCTTTTAACTACCTCCGGCGGCTCCTCCTGAAGTTGGGACTACTTCTTTTCAACGCACGCACCGGAACACGTTCGTAATGCAACTCGATGAGCTTCTATGGCACCAGTTCGACGACCTTCCCGGATCTGGCACGACGACCTCCAATGGCTTCCGCTCCGACGACCTCCCAATGGCTCTGGCCCGACGACCTTCCATGGCTCTGGTCTCGGCACTCTTCCTGCGGCTCGAAGCATTCTCCTTCGCCTCGACGCCTTTCCCGAGGCCTGCGCCTCCCAGTGGTTCCAGCCCGACGACCTCCACTTGGCTTTCCGGTCCGACGACCTTCCATGGCACCGGCTCGGCGACCTTCCGTGGTATCCCGCTCGCAAGTCCTCCAGTGGCTCCTGGTCCAACGACCACCACCTGGTTCATGACTTGACGATGTTCCATGATACCGGCCCGCCTACTTTCCATGGCTTCCGGTACGACGACCTACCAGTGAACCGGCTCGACGCTCTTCTATTGGCCCGACGCCTCACCAATGGCACGACGACCTTCCTCTGGCTCCCGGCTCACCGACCTTCCGATGGATTCCGGGCAGCTCGCAATGCATTCGGCCCAACGACCTCCCTTGGCACCTGTCCGACGGCCACCGTTTTTCCTGGCTTGTCGACCTCTACCTGGCTTCCCGGTCCGACGACCTTCCAGATGGCCCCTGGTCCTACAACCTTCCACGGTTCCCGGCTCGTTGACCTCTCTTGGTTTCGGCTCGTTGTCCTTCCATCGGCTTCCTGGCTGGATGACTGTCCACTTTTGATTCCGCTCCTCCTCCTTTCCACTAGTGCTGGGCCCATAACCTGTTGGACAGGGAGCACTTTCGGAGTGGAAAGGAGAGAACAAACTAACTGTTTGAAGGTCAAAACTGGAATACTTTATTTGACTATCCTAACATCCTATTTATAGGAAAACCATCCCTATGGTTACATATTTGATTGTTTATTTATTATGTGCATGTTGTTATTTGTCCCATCGATTGCTTCGATTGGACAAATCTCAACAGATGCACTATTTATCGGAATGCCATCTACCGCATTAAGAATTTCAAAGTACAATTATCTATGATTGTATCCCGGTTACCAGAAAACTTTTGCCCAGAATTATTTTTGGGCGAGGTTTGGGTACTTCAATCACTGTTTAATTAATTTAATGCTAACCAGTGTGGCTTTTTAAAATCGTTTTGGAAGCCACTCCTCACGTTGCGATCCAGATAATCACATAAATGCGTTAAACTCTTTATTTTACATCCGAAAATATGATCTTCTTTTAATTTTTCTTATTTTAGTGAAGTTAAATTTATTTTTTTAAATAAGGCGAATAGCTTTTTTTATGAGTTTGTAATCCCACAGTTCATTCGCCCATTTCCCCTCAAAATTTCGTCGCGAACAAAAAGGCCAATAGTTATTGCTGATCCACTCTTTTTTTCTATTTCTGCGATAGCTGATTTAGGCTCCCGTAGGGTACCACTGTAAAAAAAATTACAGTATTCAAGAAAAAAATGAGCACTGTTCTACATAAGGATTATTTATCGACTGAAATTAAATCGGATGAACAAGCGGAAAACATTGAAAGATGATTTAATAAAAAGTTGTCAAACAAACATGTATACCAAATATTATTATCGGATTATCTATTGTTTATAAAACAAAAAATTGTGTTTGCCTTGAGCTTGGTCAATCAGCGGTCAAAATCACGGAAAAATGAATAATAAAAAAAACCTGTTTGCGATGGGGTCAACCAGCGGACAAATTCATGAAAAAAAAAATGAAAACCTGTAGTTGTTTAAATAAGTTTAGAGTTCAACGACACGGTAGCGATCATTCATTGAATATTGGATTTCGTGCTATGTTTTGCAGTCGGAGTTATCCGTATAAAGTTTAACTGAAAAGCGGTTAGCGTGTATAAAACTGTCAGATTTTATACTGATTTGACAGATCGCACAAATTTCGCAGTTATGAGTGCGCAGTTCTATTTTTTGCGATGCGAATGGTATTATTTCCAATAATAGACTATTCACCGTACACAACTCCTTTTTTTAACTTCTCATATACGATTTGTTACATTTTAACGACAACATAATTGAATTCGACCAGCATATAAAGTATCAAAGACGCATTTATCGCATCAAAAATCTTCGTCATGCCAAATTAGTTAATTCTCAGGCTATGGAAAAATGTGTTTTCAATAATGTAGATTGTTTTTTGTTTTGTCTGGGATTTTAACGCTCGTAATTAATTCAATCTCAATGAATACTAAGAATAATAATATTTCATTCCGATGACTTCATGTTTTGTCCTCTCTTGCAAAATAATGATTTGAAGATTGATTCAAGAATTTACTTCTTAACTTTTCAATGAAATTAGTGAGTAAGAGTGAATTTTTTAACTGTGTTTACTGCTCCGGCTAGCCTACCGCACGGAAGGCTACCGTCGCGCGATTAGAAATTTTCCCAGTAACCGCAATATTTCGAGATAGAAAAAGGGCATTGAAGTTTTTGAAATTTGTTTTCCAGGACGAGGAGATGCACAAATCAGTATTTATAAGTTCGTTGAATGTGCTAATGTTTTAATGTGATCATTTGGACTCGCTTTCAAGCCGAAATTTTATTGAATATTGCTTCTTTAATGAGTGATCCAAAAGGCGAACAGTCATTCTGCAATTCAAAAGGGCACTCCAATTTGGCGAATGAACAAAATGAGAGCACCAGTTTGTGGTAAAATGGCCCACAGTTGTATTTATTAATTGTTTGAAGTAATTAGTACGGAAAAGCTATATTTATCGATCGGGTGATGAAATTAAATCAATTTGAAAGCATTTTAGCGACTTATTTAGGAAAATGATTGTACGCAGCTGACGGCGTGTTCGTAAACTGATTTGTTTGGGTGATGCATCGATTTGTTTGGTAGATGTCAAATCACCTTCCAATGCTTTTGCATACAGTTTGTTTAATTTACGAACGCCAGCATCGATAGAAAAAATCACTTCGATAGAACAAATCAATTTACGAACACGCCGTAAATAGGAAATTGATTTTATTTTCTGAAACTTGGAATGCGAATGGCCATGAGGCCCCTGTAGATCTAGACCAACGTAATAAGGGCGTCGCTTCCGACGGCAGGTCGGCGGCCACCTCGGATTAGGGAGCCTCGGCGGCTTTGGACCGCATCACCCCCTGCATCCTCGATGTTTACGGCAATGAAGATTGCGGCAATGAAGATTGCGGCAATGAAGACGGCAATCGCAAAACTCAAGTAAAGAAAACTCGAAACCTTGCCCGAAAAATAAATCTCAACGTGACCACACAAAAAGATGAAATTATGCCAAATGGCTCTCTGACAATTTGCACGTTATGTCAAATGGCCTTTATGCCAAATGACTTTTAAGCCAAATGGCATTACGCCAAATGACTTTTAAGCCAAATAGCTTCATGCCAAATGTAATACTTCCCCCAAATTTATACGAATTAAAGAAAATCCGGTAGGTAAGTCCGGTAAATGGAATTCCGGTAAATAATACAGTCCGGTAAATAGTACTTCCGGTTAATGGAATTCCGGTAAACAGTATACAACCCGAAAAATATAATATTGTTTATTACATACATTCATAATATACATCAGTGCATCAGTTTTTATTTATCTCAAGCATAGACTTGCAACAAGAAAACATAAAATATGTACTCACCTACTGTTTATTTCAGCTAACCAGCTGGGCCAAAAAACACTTCATAAACTGATAAACTGATCAAGCTTTGAATAGACTATTTTGGCATTTATTGAATGTGATCAACTTTTGGAAAATACGCAAAACAAGTTTCAAAATTAAAAACTTTCACTAACCGACATCGAAAAACAACCGGCTTAACGGTGACGGATAACAAACTGAAGGTGACAAACAAAAATGAAAACTGGCTGCGTACTTTTTATTTTCAACCCTATAGGAAATTAACAGATATTCCGATCGAATCAATTTCCAAAAATCGTACCCACGTGTAATAAACATTAACATAAAATTAAAGCGTCAGAGAACTTACTGTGTTGATATCTGGCAGAGGTAACGAATCCTTCGTAAAATATACCTTCCCCAGATAAGCACAAAAAAGGAAAACAGGATTGTCAGTAAAAAAAACCGTTTCACACAGTAGTAGCAAACTGTGTCCACTTGGGTGCGCTGATATTGCATAGAATACACGCAAACATACACTGTTTAAACTGATACGAATATAACATTTTCAAAAGTAATGTTTTCTAATTCACCCATTTCTGTGTAATATTCCACCTCAGGGCGAGTCGAGTGATGTGACCGCCGGACTCGTCAAATTTCGTAATGTGAATTTCGGCGAGTCACATAATAAGCAACGCCACCTTTCTTCTTACTTGAAGACCGCGATGAGGTAAAGTTATTTCGTTTGAAGTGGCATGCAGAGTATTTTGATTATATTTTTTTTTAAATTTACAAATGGTTTTATTCAGGCATTTTACTTATAAAGTTTTTATGTGCCGGGAGTATTTTTCCTAACTTTGGGTTAGTAAGAGGGGGGCCGTAATCGTCGCGGCTACTCAACTGTTAATTCAAATCTTATTATAGGAAAGGGAAGGAGATTAACTGGGGTCATTTCCAAGAACATTTTCCGTCAGGGTCCGGTGGTGGCTTCCTGTAGCTGTGGTTTCGATTTTAAGTAGATATATTGAGAGGAAATTGATTAAGAATTATATTTTGCGTGGCGGACTTAAGATGAGATGAGATGGTTTTTTTTTGTATGTTATGTAAGTATAGCTTTTGTGATATGTTGTACGTAACATTAAATCAATTTACACTTTCCTATTAAAAAAAGAGAATCCTTCTTTTTGTTCCCTAAGACAATAAAAACACATTCTATTCAATCACCTATTTAAGATTTATTACACCTTAAATAATAAACTTTCTTTCATTTGTAATTTCTAATGTAGGCAAACAAAATTTGTTATTACATCATAGCTTACAACTAATGTAGACAAAACTAGTGGATCTTTAAGATACAGTTTGACGTTAAAAGTTAGTTTAAAGGTTTTTTTTTTTTTTTGAAACTAAGGGTATTGCAATAAACACAAATTTCTCACTGGGACTAAGTTAGGCAGTTTTCCCCGGACTGTGAAGAAACATATATATGTACAGATATGTACTAATAATAAAAGTTCCATTAGTATGTGTGTTACTCTCTATCCTGATAAGGGTGCGTTTCTCAACACATCAAAATTTAATATTATTTTTCATGGTGACAAAACGGATACAAGCTTTCGTAACGTAAAGCCAATCACTTCGATTAGAAATATCAATAACGAAGTCTGCTTTAGAATGGAGTTCATTTTGGTTTCAGTTGACCAACGGAAATCATGAATATTGATGGAAATAAACATTATAGAAGTTAGGCAAAATACTTATGGAACTATTTTTAAAAAAAAGTCACAATTTTTTAATACATATTTACAAATGTGACAGTAGGTAGTCACGTTGAGCCCACAAAAAGCGATAGTGTTTTTTTTAGACACGTGTAACTAAGTGATTCATATTTAATAATAGTTGGGTTGTTTCTACACTTAAAACTATGCTTGTTAATATAAATTACTTAAATAGCATGAGTTAGCTCAACAACAGATTTATCGCAAATTTCGTTAACATACTTCGATACATCACTATTGATACCGAAACGATTGTTAGCTAGACGGGCATCCTCCAACGTCATAACGAATCCATTCCAAAATTGGACAGAAACCATTCGCAACACTGTATGGTACTCATTCGGTGTTTTCAACGCATATTTAAGATCTTGATTCGGGTGAGTTGTCCTGTAGTGCTGAACTAACATGGAGAAGTATCTGAAGCTAGCATTACATGGTGGATCACAGCAGCACTTGAACATGGGAACATGAACCATCAGGTGATTCGCAAGGTCCCGTGGTTTTGTGAATGTTAATTTACAGTTGTTGAAAGAGCAGTGATACTTAATTTGTTTTTCCGCAACATATTCGCTGAATTCCAATGACTGCCCCGGATGAACTGCCGCAAAATGTGAAGCGAAGTCTGTGCTGGTGTCCGTTGAAAATTCACATTTGTCACAACGGAATGTGATGGAATTGAGTTCTAGAATTTTATTCAGTACGTGGTCATTCAAATAGCTGATCCATCCTTTGGCGTATTCATTCTCCTGTTGATGATGTTTAAAGTAATGTGCTACCATTTCCTGCTTTTGATTTGTAGGATAGTCGCACTCAGCACATTGTTTGGGGTTACGGAAATCCAGATAAATCGGTTGCATATTAGGATGACATTGAGCAAAGTGAGATTTTATTTCTGGCATAACGGATCCTTTTCGACAGTAGAAGCACAGAACAATTTTGACCGTTTTAAATAGAAAAGGTTTCTCGGGATTTGGAATACCATTAACGGTGTGGTTTTTTTTCCAATGATCTTTTAGTTCACTTAGGGTATCCGCTTTCTTGATACAATAGAAGCAAGCATATTTTAAAAAATAATCGAACCGAGATTCTGCAGGATTAGCCAAAGCATTTCTTAGTACAGACGGTTTTTCACCTGGATGTGCTGTTTTGAAATGTGCGACTATACCTGAACCAAAATCATTTACAAATGTACAAGCTCTAAATCCACATTTGAATGCTTTCACTGTGGAATCTTCATCCAGTTTCGATATAGCATCACTTGTACACAATCCGCTAGGGCCTGCTGGCTCCGGTGAGTCACTTAACATAACCGTTTCAACATCATCATTATCATCATCGTCATCTTCGACCTCTATACCTCGGATACTTTTAGTTCTGCCAGTTTCTCTACGCCAAAGGGGAGTTGTATCTGTTTTACTATCGTCGCCATCGATTGGTTTATACAATGAAACGATAACTATTTTACAACCCGAGTGTTTTTCCTCAAAATGATTCGTAAACGCAGCTTTGTTGGATGCACCAAACAAGCATTTTGCACATCGGTATCTCATCGTCATATTATGCACATCCACCATATGGCTTTTGATTTCGGAAACAGTAACACATTTAAATTTGCAGATGTCGCATTTCCATTTGAAAGCTATTCCTTCCACCAAAGCACCACCCGCAGTGCTGCCATCGCGGATAACAAAAACGGTGGCCTCACTTATGTTCTTGTGGTTTTCTCGAATATGGCGTTCCATATTTGTTTTGTTGTTCAAGAATATACAGCATATACTGCAACGGTACAGTTCTTTATCGTGCAGCTTCAGGTGTTCCACAATTCTCATTGCATCAAACTTGCCAGATGAAAAAACTTGAACCGCCGGGCAGTGTGGGCACTTGTATTCATCGATATCGCAGTGCAAAGTGCTAAGGTGACTCTGGAGCATGCATTCGTTAATGGTCAGGTAACGACAACCTTGAGCGCCACATATGTAACGTTTGTTTTCCTGAACAAAACAAAGTGATTGAATGACATCGTCATCTTCCTGTGAGCTAGCTGCCGGATTTCTCATGCGATCAAAATGCTTTTCACCTTGTCCCCAACAAGGTACCGGATTTTTAGGGTCAACATTCGCTACGGGAATATCATTCAAATGCCCTTTCAAATGTCGGTACATGTTCAAGCGAACTTTCGTTCCGTAGTGACACTTGTTGCAGTAAACCAACTGGCTGAAAATAGCTTGCTTGGGCAGCATCTCGCACTCTTCTGGTGAAAACTGTGTCTTTTGCTGGATGAGAGCTTCTTGTAGCTTGTGATTGTACAGATCGATCAACTTTTGATAATATGCTTTCCGTTCAGCTTCGGTCGGTTGGCCAGGAGCAAAAACGATGATGTCACTGTTCGGATCATTTTTCTTCGGGTTTAGAAATAGAATAGTAGGTTTGTTAGTTTTGTGCACTTCTTTGACATGTTTGATAACCTCGGGTGGGAATGATCCTTTATAGTCACATACAAAACAAAATATCCTTTGCGTCTCGTGACTTTTCAAATGTTGTGTGAATGTGAGGACACTGGGAAAAGTAGTTTTACTCTTGCAATGAACACAGTTATACTGAGTAGATGCCATGTGTGTGAACATCAGATGCTTTCGCATTCCATAGCCATCGGGAAGTACTGAATTACAACCCTTGAATACGCACTTGTATATTACATTACGAGGTAAACCTGTATCCTTGATCATTTCCATGGCGACACGTTCAGCTTCTAACATCAAAGCTTCATCTTCAGAAGCACTTTGAACTTGCTTGGAAGTCGAAGGTGCTATGCTGCAAACATTTGTAATTATTGGAAAACCCTTATTAGGTGATATGATTATTTTTGTTCCAATCAAAGAAGAGGCAGGTCGAATCGTAACTGAATTATCTACACCGCCTTCAACTCTGGTAATGATAGGCATAGAAGAACTAGATTGGGCATCCGTCACTCCACCCATGACTTGAGTGATAACCGGAAAATTCGTACTAGACGTCGCTGGTTGATAGTTGCCTTGCACCGATGTTATGATGGGAACGGAACCAGATTCCACCAATTCATACCTTTCAGCTATTTTCGAGAGAGTTGGTACTTGGATACTCCCACCGCCATCCGCATTAACAACGACAGATTGTCTGTCAATTTTATCTGAGTCATTGACGGTAGGAATATGCGCACTCAGTAATATATTTGCGTCTCCAACACGAATCGGTGGCAACTGCAAAGGTATTATGGTCGGTTTCGTAACATCTTGATTGGCATTGATGATATCTGGTGATTTGTAGTTAAGTTCATTGATAGTGAAGTTACATCGCGTAAACACGCTTTCTTCAATAGATTGTTCGAAAAGCGATTTAAGGGTGGCAAGTTTTCTCTAAAATATGGAAAACAAAGTTAGAATTTATAAGCTATTTGCGTGAAGGTGGAATATATTTACCTTTTCCGGGCCCTTGTTGAACCTGACACAGCAATAAAATGGTTCTGATGGATGCTTGTTGCAGACGTGGGTTTGAACTGATTCCACAGTATTGCTACCAAACTGGCAATAGAGGCACTCGTAAATGCCAATCTTATGAATCAACAGATGGCGTGGCATTTTGAGCTTTTGTATTTCTTCCTTACAACACTGACAAGCGATCGTCGTTGATTCGGGATGATCATCCTTCAAGTGTGTCATGTAAGCATCTAACACAAAGAACTCTTCTTCACACACTGAAAGACAAAAGAAAGCAGATAAAGAGAACAATACGATACTAAATTTGTACATGGAAAACGTTAAAAAGCAACTAAAATGTTCTTTGTTAGTGGTCTGTAGGTAGGTAGGTAAATTCCAATAAAAATTCTTTTTAAACTTTCTTGTTTAAGGAGGTAATTAGTAACTTTGCAAACTTTCGTTGTTTAAATGGCATGTAGTCCAGGATTCTGGACTATGCATGCACGAGTTTTTTCGACAGAAAGACTAAAAGAATAATCGAAGAGCTCGGTAGCAGTTGCCTGTCTACGAAGCGTGAACTTGAAAAGGAAATTAAACTATCTTTTAAACGATACAAGAGAACTTGGCCACATTACCTAGCTGAGGAGTAGAAAGGGAAATCAATAGGAACTATGAAAAAAATTTATACTAATGTATGCGAAAGCAATAAGCTATAGATTAAGTTCCGGGAGATCATCAGTTACGCAATGAAAAATACTTTAGCAAATCAATTACAGGACTATTACTGGTGTTCATTGATTCCGAAAAATACATTCGAATTTCAGAGTAGGATTTCGGAGTAGAAGTTGAGTACCTACTGATTTTAACAATTTACAAGCACAACCCCACATATAGGATCTTAGATCAATTGTATCTTCTCTTGAAAAGATCCGTACATGTTTATGTAGGTACTCAAATGTATAACTATTTTTGCAGCAAAGCGTTACCAGCTTTCGTCCACCCTATACGACTGAGATAAAAATAAGCCGGGAGGCGACAGATAGCTCAGGCGATGTTACGGTTTTGCTCTCTCAATGTGTTATGGGAAAATTGCGTTCGGCTTTCAATAATTGGGAGGAATTTTTGTCACACTGCTTGTTATCATTTATCCTAGACATGAGAAAAGCCTTCAAGAACGTCAGTTGGACAGCGATAGTATCGTCGATCACTCGAACATATCCAACAAGATATCACAGTATATAATCAACAAGTAAAAAGCGAACATGAAACTATTGCGACACATTCAAAAAGGGATAAACTTTTTCACGATTGCATTGCACACTTTCTCATTGATGTGTATTGTTTACATGTTGTCAAACTCGAAGTCGTGTTTTTCGATTCAACGAAAATGGAGGTGAACTAACGCGAGTCGAGAGAACAAATTCTTTCAAACACCTGGACCTGGAATTTTCTGACCTGTCGCACCGGCAGTTGTAAAAAATGTTGAACATTCACCATTTAACCGCCTCCAGAGTGTTGAAGAAAACGGGACCGGAGAACTAAAAGACAGAGGGGAAAGGTGAAGCGGATGATTAAAGCAAATCCCACACAGTAAACGAAAATTACCGAGTTCGGTAATTTTTTTACCGAAATCCTAACATGTGTAAATCGTTAAAGTGTTCGGTAATTTTTTCGGTAAAAAACAAACGAACATCGGTAAATGAAGAATCGATTTACCGATGTTCGTTTATTTTTTACCGAAAAAGTTACCGAACAGTTTAACGATTTACACATGTTAGGATTTCGGTAAAAAAATTACCGAACTCGGTAATTTTCGTTTACTGTGCAACGTCTCAAGCCGAAATTTGACTAAAAATATCGGCATGTCGCAGAGCTACGTCCTACGGCTAAAAATATTCATTGTAACTTATTATCCTCTCAAAGATTTCACCTTGTAACGCGCCCACCTTAGCCAATGAGTCTACCTTCTCATTGCCTTGTATAAGACAATGAGACGGGATCCAAGCTAAGTTAATCCTATACGAATTTTCGATCAAAGCGCCCAATACCCCTGAAATTTCCAGCAAGAAATGGGAAGAGCGCTTCATCAGTTTCATCGATCGAATTGCCTCAACGGAGCTGAGACTATCCGAATAGATGAAACAGTGGTCTACGGGCAGTGTGCGAATGTGTTCCAAGGTGCATTAAATAGCGGCTAGCTCAGCAGTGTAAACGGAGCATGGCTCTCGGAGCTTGAACGAAGCTTAAAAGCCCTCATTATACACTGCGAAGCCAGTCGCGTTGTCGATTCTAGAACCATCAGTAAAGAACATTTTTATAGGATCAATTTCACGTACTTTTGAAGCAAAGATTGAAGGAATAATGTTGGGTCGGACGTGTTCTAGTATTCCACGGATGTCAGCTGTCATGGACAGATCGAATTTTATCAAGGAACTGCTACTCGGGTAAAAGTGACTCGTGTCCGAATTTAATAAAGAAGAATTTATTTCTAATTGACTAAAAGTATGATATTTATTTACACATTTTACTTGCGGATTAATATTCTTAAGCCTTTCCAAATTTTCTAGCACCAAAGGATTCATAGTTTCACTTCGAATTAGGAAACGTAGCGATAAATCGAAGAACCGATTTTTCAACGGCATTACTCCCGACAGTACTTCGAGACTCATCGTATGTGTCGATTACATACAACCCATGGCAATACGCAAACAACGATACTGTATTCGTTCTAGTTTAATCAGGTGGGTTTTCGCGGCGGACCCAAAACAAAAGCTTCCGTATTCTATGACCGACAGTATCGTTGTTTGGTATAACCTGATGAGGTCCTGTGGATGAGCACCCCACCAGGTTCCAGTAATCGTTCGAAGAAAATTGATTCTCTTTTGGCATTTTTGTGTCAAGTACCTAATATATTTTCCCCAGAGGCATTTAGAGTCGAACCAGACACCCAAATATTTAAAACTGAGAGATTGAGTTAGAGTTCTACCCATCATAAGGAGCTCTATTTGAGGAGGGGAATGCTTCGTTGAAAAACTACTAACTCGGTTTTACTAGGCGAAAACTCGATGCCTAGATTCCTGGCCCAATGTGATAAATTATTTAGAGTTTCTTGTAACGGAGGTTTTATTTGAGTGTCTGTTTTACCTGTGATATGAACAATACAGTCATCCGCAAGCTGTCTTAGCGTGCAATTTTGTGCCATACAAGCATCGATTTCTCGGACATAAAAGTTGTATAGCAGGGGGCTTAAACATGAGCCTTGGGACAGACCCATGTAACTAATTCGTTTAACGATGGTTTCTCCATGACTAAAATTTATGATTTTTTCAAACAACAGGTTATATAAAAAATTGTTCAATATTGGTGAAAGTCCGCAAGAGTTAAGATTACTAGATAGCACTTTTGTGGACACCGAATGGAATGCCCCTTTGATGTCCAGAAATACTGCCCCCATCTTTTTGGGCAAACGCCAATTGAATGTCTGATGAAAGTAATGCTAGACAGTCGTTCGTACCCTTGCCTCTACGGAATCCAAATTGTGTACTTGACAACAGGTTGTTTGATTCAACCCATTTATCCAGCCGAAAGAGAATCATTTTTTCGAGCAATTACCGGAGACACGAGAGCATTGCAATCGGCCTGTACGAATTGTAATCAGAAGCTGGTTTTCCCGGTTTTTGGATGGTAATGACTTTCACTTGTCTCCAGTCATGCAGAACAATGATAAGTTCCAAACACTTATTGAATAAATTTAATAAACGTTTTTAAGCGGAATCTGGCAGATTCTTCAACAAGTTGAATTTGATTCTGTCCAGTCCGGGAGCTGAATTGTTGCAGGACCAGAGTGCAAGGGAAAGTTCGACCATCGAGAATTTATCCTCGGTTTCGGAACTATTCTCTGTATCCCGATATATTTTCAGAGCTGGTGCTGCGTCCGGGCAGACCTTTTTCGCGAACTTTAATAGCCATCGACTCGAACTTTCCTCACTTTCGTTCGTGTGATTACGCATGTTTCGTGCTGTTTGCCAAAGTGTGCGCAGAGACGTTCCTCGAAATAACCCATCAACGAATCGCCTCCAATACCCACGTTTCTTGGCCCTGATCAAGTTCTTGAACTTGCGTTCCAAAGCCAAATAACGTTGGAACTACTCTGGCAATCCGGTTCTGCGAAACTCGACAAACGCCTTGCTCTTTTCAGCTCGCGCGCGAGAACACTCACCGTCCCACCACGGAGTAGGAGGTCTTTTCAGGATCGTCGAGTTTTCGTTTCGTCTGACCTGTGCCCCGATTGCACAGTCCACAATCGTCCCGGAGATGAAACAATACTCTGCCTCCAGAGGCAGTTCGTCCGTTGAGTTGATGGCGTCGCTAACACCCGATGCATACTTTTTCCAGACTATATTCTTTGTGAGGTCATAAGGAATATTTATTTCTTCGGGTGGACTACGAGTAATAGAAATATGAATAGGCAAATGATCACTTCCCTGAGGGTCCTGGATTACCTTCCACGTACAATCCAAGTTCAGAGAGGAAGAAGCTAAAGAAAGGTCTAAAATACTATGCTGTGATTGTGATCCATTAATTCGAGTCACTTCCCCAATGTTTAAGACAGTCATGTTGAAGTCGTCGCACAGCTCATAAATAATGTTAGCACGTTCATCATCACGTGAGCTACCCCTAGCTTCTGGGAGAAGTGAAATAATATTCGCCAATTGGTTCCGGCTCACGCTTGAAGATGGCGGATTATAAACCGAGGCTAGACAAAGGTCTTGACCTTTTATTCTAGCTTGGCAACTAACTACTTCAATACCTAGAGATGGTTGTAGTGGAATACGATAGAAAGAGTGGCATTTCTTGATCCCCAAAGGAACGCCACCCCCTCTTTGACCATCGCGATCCAGGCGAATTATGTTGTGGCTATGGAAGGTGAAATCTACGTTTGGAGAGAGCCAAGTTTCGCATAGACGAACACATCACAATTCAAATTGTGTATCAATATTTTAAATGGGTCTAATTTTGGTAAAATACTTCTGCAGTTCCATTGCAACACAGAAACAATTTCTCTCCCCTCATTGGATGAATTATCCATCGAAAGAAATTGCTTCTGCGATGAGGGTCATAGTGAGAGCTTTCTTTTTCAAGAATTCTCTCAAAAGGGGAACAAACATATTAATCATATTCCTCCATCCTACTGGCACACTGAAAAAGTCCAGGATGAACGCAACAATTTCCGAGAATTTCATCTTACCATCAGCCGAAAAGCTGGGAAAACCATTTGACGATGGATCAGATGCAGTTTCTCTGGGAATTGTTGCATTCCTGTTAGCTACTGATGGGCCTTGATCCTGAAGGAAAGCCTGGGGTTTTGACTTCCCAGAAAGTGGAGGAAAGTCTTTCGAGGACGGATTAAAACCCGGAGGACTTTGAATAGGAGGGTTAGAATTACTATTTCCACTCTGAGGATTTCTTTTAGTATTAAGTTTGCTGGCAGCTACTCTGGTTTGGGTTTTAGTGATGCGTTTCCTTTTTGGAGCCTGTGAAACATTATTTTGGATCCTCCCCTTCGGATTCATACTCACTTAGAAGGTCAAACTGGTTCTCTGAGACGATTGGCAAAGACTTCAGAACCATGTCTCTATAGGACATTTTTACACGATTTTTCAAAGAAGTCTTGATTTTTTCCCGGCGCGATATGTACTTCGGACACGCCGAGAGAGCATGAGATGCTTCACCAGTGCAATACAAACACGTGCTTGCTGCTTGTATTGTACACGAAGCTTCCTCAATCCTCATGCTTCTCCCCGCACTTAGAGCAGCGTGCCTGATTGCAGCAGTAGGCGGCCGTAGTATCCAACTGCTTGCACTTCTGGCAGAACATGACCGAAGGCACATAAAGTCTCACAGGTAGACGAACCTTCCCGATCGCAACGTAATCAGGAAGTGCAGTGCCGGAAAAGGTAACCCGAAAAGAGTTCGACAGGGAAAACTTTCGTTTTTCCCCCTCGCCTGATGCTGATTTTAGTTGACGCGCGTCCAACACCTTGACCGTTGGAAGAGCAGGATCCTTGAATCGGCCAACCCCTGATTCCATTAGGTCATCGACGGTCAAACCCTCTTCGGTTACCACTCCGTCGATTTCCGCGTCACGAGCGGGAACGTAAACGCGATACTCGATCGTAAACCTCTCGTCACAAGCAATGGCGTTTGCTTCCTTCAAGCTACCAACAACAACGCGCATTTTGTTCCGACTCATCGGCTGGTAGCTGACTACGGAAGAGTACGATTGGTCGAGGGTTCGGGAAATTGAAATTGTGTTTAGAGGTTTCGATTTGGACCGGAAGTACACTACCCATGGTCCCGTCGATTCATGGCGGGGGGGTTTGGCAATGTTGCAACATTATCGGAGGGGGAATCAGATTGGTCTGTTGAGGAAGTACCGAACATAAATGGTTTGTCAATCGGGTGAGTAACGGGGGAAGGTAAATCTTCCGTGTCCGAAACGTACATCGGGGGGTTAGGGGAATGATTTTGAAATCTTATTTCTTCGGAAAGAGTATCTTCCCGGAATGGAGGGTGTTTATCGCCCTCACCGTCGTCATCCGTTATGCGGTTTTTTTTTTCAAATAACATATATAAAAAGAATAAAAAATAATGAAGTAGACAAAAACCAATATTAACAATAAACAAAAGAAAAGAAAAAAGAAAATAGAACAAAATAAAACTTTTGGAGAAGAGAGAAAAGAAAGAAAGAAAAAAAAATAGGTGCACCCTAGTATTGGGAACAACCTGATGCCCAGTCAGCGTGGCCTATTGTGTTGCCTTTTGATGGCCGCCGACAATCGGGGTATAGTAGCAGGGCCTTTTGTTCTGTTCTATTGGGGATTGCTGGTTGTCGATGATGCACACTCGATGATGATTAATTCACTTCACCTGATTGACCTCAACGGCATTCAAAACCGAATATCCGAATATGTCCGAACAGCTCAAGAATAAAAAAACTTCTCACAACCACTTGTGTTCTTAGTTCTTTGAAGATTGCATTATTTTTTTTTTTCTCATTTTAATAATGAACGCAATGTCATCTTGAAGCTAAAACGTTAAAAAACGAAGATAACATCTTTTTTCAAAAAGGTCTAGCTGGTAGTTATTGAGTGTTCAACTGATTGTCATGATTTTTATCCAATCGGTTTACCATATTCAATTCTTATGTAGAACAATTAACATCAATTGATTATTGTTAACTCGATTTACTAAAATGCGAATAAATAATTGTGGTTTTATATAAAAGTTTGTTTTTTGTACACTTTTTTGTAATAAGGATATAAACTGCACGGACTTGATCATTTTCATGGAAGACTTTGAACTAATTTTAAAGTTTTGTAAAATTTGAGTAGGGAAAATCCACCATTTTTTCGAACTTCGATGTTCTATTTCATACAAAAATTACTCGAAAATCCAACTTTTTTCGTACCAATCTTGAAGAGCAAGAATCCTTCTAGAATAACAGGTATTAAAAGTGGAACATCTTAAAATGTCTGACTTGGTCGTTTACTCCTCTTCCCCTCTGTCTTTACTTTATCCAATGCTCTTTTCGTCTATTCATTAGAACAACCTCTCGTCCGACCGGTTCGATAACACCGGGAAAAAGGCTGGCTAGGAAGATAATACCTGCGGTAGCATACGTAACCACGCTACAGGAAGCCACCACCGACCAAAGACGGAAATCTGTTCTCGAGAGCGACCCCACACAATCCTTTTCCCTTTCCTCAAGTAAAACAAACTCTAACAGTTGAGTCGCCGCGACGATTACGGCTCCCCTTCTTACTAATACAACACAAGTGAAGTGAATACTCGGCAAAACAAAACTTTATGAGTTAAATGCCTTAATAAAACTATTTGTTAAAAAAAAAAGTGGAACATTTCCAGCAAATTCTTCAAATTATCAACAAAAAAGGCAAATTTCCTAGTAAATTAACAGATTTTTCGTGATTGTGACGTCGCAGTGTGGCTAAAGCAGGGCTGCCTCGACACTACCTTCTTTAAATATTCCTTGGACTTCATAGAAAGGTTTCTCATCATGTTATGTCGTGAGACATAACCATGTAAATAATTCTTTGAAAGATAAGCCCAGAGACTGCTTACGAAGTTCAGCCACAGACTGCTTTCCAAAACCTCAGCTGGTAACGAGTAGACGATAGTTACGGATTACCTTTATTTTCTACCCTATGTGTCGGTCAGTAGGCGTTTATCATATTTAAGTGAACAGTGTTATACGGCATATTATTTAAGTGAACAGTGTTATACGGCATATTAAAACATTGAAAATATTTATTTTTTACTATTAATAATGAAGACTTACCTGTACATATTAGTGGACTGATGTTTTCAATTCGACGCTTATTAAGAAATTCGTGATCTGTTGCCGTCAATGGTTGTTTATCCGACTCAATCATCAGTACTTCTACCTTCTCTTCAGGATGATACAATTGCTGGTGCAGTACTACGTTGTACGAATTCCTACTGCGATAAAAGCAATATCTGCACTGATAAGCACATTTTCCATGCGATTGTCTAAGATGTTGTATTAAATTCAAACTACTATCAGCGACAAACTCACAGTACGAACATTCAAGCCAACTTTTCACAATTTGGTCATTTTGGAGATTTCCGACCAACTCATGGTTGTTAATGTGCTTTTCCATCGAGGATTCAAGAGTGGTAGTGTAACTGCAGCTAGAGCCCATGCATTTAAAGAAACAGTATAAACTTTTATCGTCCAGCATATTGCGACAATGAGCTATCGATTTGGTTACATCTTGAGTAGTCCAAGGTTTAGGATTTATCGGAACTTGTTCAGGTGCATCACTCGTTAACATTCCTAAAGACAACTTATCACTCGAAAAACGCCTCAGTTTTAATTTACTCCCTGCATCCAAAGAAGTCTCGAGTGAGGTAGTTATCGAGTTATGTAATTCGTCAGCAGCTGACCGATCTTTGATATGAACAACAGCCATATGATTAATTTCTTTTGTAAGCTCATTAGATTCATCATCTGTAACTTGCGCAGTACACAAATAACAAAAACCATCCCAAGTGATCAATTTATGTTCCTGGTTGACGTGTTCATACATCTCGATTCTATTTTTGGAAGCGTACTTACAATCCACAATTAAACACAAGTACCAAATCACATCTGCTATTCTGTTGAAGCCAAAATTCGAAACAATCTGCTTGTCTTCGAATAAATCAACTTCTTCTTCTTTGACTGCCAATGGAGTCGGCATAGGTACTTCAGAAATGGATGTTCTCAAACATCGTTTTACCTTCTCGACTGATTTCGGCGAAGAATTTTTCTGTGGAGATTCTATATCTTCCCAATCGTCATCGTCACCATAAGGAATCGATTTTGGTTGTCTTGATGCGGAGCTTTGATCTATTTTAAACGATTTGTTTTGTGCTATCTCGTTGAGATCCTTTTGGAGCTTATCTACGATTGAAGGTTTCGAGGGCGAAACGAAACTACTGTTGCTTAGAACTGCCAAAGTTCCACAGTCCAATTTACTATCCGTGGCAATGAAGGCTGACATATTGACGGGTTTCTCGGGGGTTTGTGGAGTCAATTCTGGCATTGATACATCAGACTCAACGGGTTCTTGTCGTACATT
Source organism: Uranotaenia lowii (assembly GCF_029784155.1). Classification (NCBI taxonomy): domain Eukaryota; kingdom Metazoa; phylum Arthropoda; class Insecta; order Diptera; family Culicidae; genus Uranotaenia; species Uranotaenia lowii. Next base: position 263,564,624 of record NC_073692.1, read on the forward strand.
GTTGTGCGATGAAAAGGGTTCATAGTAATTCAGGATGCTAAACTTGAGAATGCCTTTGCTGGTTAAATGTCTGTCATGTTCTTCCTTCAGATGATAATCAATTCTATCACGAGAGAGTTGAACATAATTACATACCCTACACATATACCCCCACAAGTGGTTCTCATCGAATGTTAACTCATTTATGACTTCCATTGCAGGATTGGTACAGTCCTTATCATGAGCGTGCGTGCTTGGAGCTAATGATTTAATTGTACAATTGTTACATTTGTATCGATATTCACCGGTATGACTCGCCAAATGAAGTTTCCAGTTGTACCGCATTTTGGTGAATGTCTCTTGACAGAAGAGACATTCGAAGGTAATGTTCTTATCAGTAATGGTTCCAGATATTTTCATTGGTTCTTTTTTTATTTTGTTTGCTGTGGTATAAGAAAATCGGCTTGTATAGACTTCATGCAGTGGATGATTGCGAACGTAATGTTGGACAATAGTATCTAAACGTCCACTGTAGGAACACAATGTACATTCCTTAGATTTTTGATTTTTGCAGTGCAATTCGCGGTTTACATTCTTAGTAGCTGTTTTCGGTATAAACATTTTTACCGGCGAAACCGGACTTTGTGTATTATTTTTCTTCCTTCTACTAGATGTCCAAGGACTGCGCCGTTTTTTCTTTGATTTTGGTGAAAATGATGTTCCTCCATCTGAACAAATCGATACATTATCGTTGGTCTCTTCACTCATTTTTCTTTTACGGTTTACCGGTGAAAGTTTTGAGACATCCATTTTTTTAACCACAATTTTGAAATTCTTTAATTGAGGAGTAGTGGGACTACTTTTCTGCAACAACTCGTTTACTTGTGGTTTTGCAGGTCCTTGCGATTTGGCTCTTTTAGTTACCGTTAACGTCAACTCTTCTGATTTCTTCGTACAACGTCTTCTTCCAGTCGCATTGAGTACGCCGTCTCTCATATACATTTCATTGATATCCTCATTAAGCTTATCTAATTCTGACTTTCTTGCTTTTCCGCTTGCCTTATCTTTGGGTATCGATTCTTCGGTCGAACTGATACACATTGATGATGTACGTTCTCTGCTACCGCTAGCTTCTGGTTCTTGCACAATTCCCTGACCGGTTGCAATTTTATCACTAGGACTTTCAATAATTTCCTGGATTTTCTTGACCTTCTTCTCGTCAAGAAGTTTGCTCAACATTGCCAGTAATTGTGCTTTGTTGTTAGTGCTAGGTTGATTAAGAATACTTTCAAGAATATCTTTATTATTTTCATCTTGTTTAGCTTCTTCAGTTTTGACTTCGGTTTCTTCTGTGGCAACTCCTGCAGTATCTTGCAATTTATTCATCGAAGAATCGTTGGAAGCATCGTCTTCGCTCACTATTTCAGCACTTTTCTTACATTTGCGTCCTCGCTTTTTGGTAGGTGGCTTAGGTTCATTCGTAGTACTAGAAACAATGTTATCCTCGTCAGTCTTTTCTAGGTTGTTACTAGAGCTTTGTATTGTTGTTACTGATGAAATGTCCACCTTATCTTTGGCTTCATACATAATATTGACCATGCTTTCGTTAGTTGAGTTATCAATAACTGAGGTCAAATTTTCAAGCTCTTCTTCCTCATCATCTGCAATGACGGCTTTCTTTCGTTTACTGATTTTTCGTGGCCGAATTTCCTCTTCTGCATCTTTCGAGTTGTCTTCCTGTGAGTCGTCAATTTCCTCAGATACGCTAAATGAATTTCGGCGTTTTTTCATCTTCTTTAGTTTAGCATTTGCTACCGGAATGACAGCAAGATAATCGCTAACGTCTTTTTTGCATACAGCAACAGAATTTCGACGAGTCATAATTCTTCTAGGAACAGTATTTTGCGGCACTTGAAAAATCTTTTCAAGATTTTCATTTTGTTTCTTTTCTTTTTGAATACGGACCGATTCAGATTTTGGAGAATCGATTGATTCCGGATCTGGATCGTTATCCCAGTAGTCATCATCGTTTAGTAAAGTTGACGCATTGAGCGGTAGCTTTTGCTCAGATGTATCAGTTTTTTGTAGATCGCATGGTTTAGGTGGAGGCATCGGTTCTTCATCCCAACATTCATCGTCGAAGGAAGATTTATTAGGCTCTGGCGATTTACTCACTATTTTTTTCACTTGCTTGTGTGTTTCGTTCTTTTCCTCAGTATTTTTGGATGATACCTCTTGAGGAGACGCACTCCTTTGTGATTCTTGAGGTTTGTCTTCTACTCGTTTTAGTTTAGGTATTTTAAAGCCTCCAATCGCACCGCTGTTTGACTTTTTCGAAAAATCACTACTACGATACATTTTGTCGAATTGAGAAAGTTGTTCGCCGAAGAGATCTTTTGGTTTCGATGATGTTTGCTGTTTATCTTGTTTTTCAGTATAGGAGGTCTTTTTGTCTTTTTTGAAACTGTGCGATTGCTTATACAAGGGTTTCGGTTCTGGAGTTGTTTTAGTTTTAGGCGATGGGGCGAATTGACGTTCTTTGTTTGTTGCAGCTTTTGCTGGCTTGGCGTACGCCTTAGCTGCTACACGAGTTTTGTTTGGAACCATTCCGATCATTATATCAGCCTCATCTGAGGTTTTATTACTGTCAGTTAGTTGTTTTTCATGCTGTTGTTGCTTTTCACGCAATTCTTTCTGCCGCCGATATTCTAGATATGTCAACGGAGTTTTTTTACTCGCTGCAGGCAAAGGCCTTTCATATCGCGACGTATTAGATGACGACGGCAAATATTCCGCTCCAGGTGGTAGGTGTTTTCTTCGAGGGTCTCGTTCAGCTACGGATGGTATTTCTATTGGCTGAGGATGAATTATCGGTGCCGATTGTGCTGGGGGTATGATTGGTGTTCTAGGAGGATATTGTGGTGGCAAAAACGGTTCGTTTTGCACATTATATGGATTGCCGAAATCACTACAAATACTCTGGCGTCTAGCTGGAAACGATTTCACAGGAATAAGCGGGTTAGATGGAATTTCTTCGATGATCATCTGATTAGCACATATGCTGAGTCGACGTTTTGGAGGATCTTTTTTAGTTATATTTAGCGGTAAATTCGGATTAGGGGCCAAACATTTTGGTAATTCATTAGGGATTGGTCCAGTAAATGTAGGTACTGATGTGCGATTAAAACGTGGATCGTTAACTCTGGTTGGTGGAACATATGGATTATAGTTATCCGGTAAACTATGATCTGTAGGAGATTGTATTCCCATAGCGTTGGAAGCAGCCTTGCGTAGTCTGGGATCTTTGATGTGGGGAACCGAGACTGGTGGCGAGCGTATATCAGGAGAAATATCCATTTGATTGTCGGACAGTACCAAATCATCGCGTCTACGATAAAGTGGGGGAGACTTTTGTCGCGATACTATTTCAGTGTTTTGTACAAAGGCATTGTTCACTGCATGAGGAAAGCTGGAATCTTGCCCTGGACTCCAATACGGTTTGTTATATGGTTGTGGTGAAAAACGAACACCACGTTGATGACTACGGTCATCGTTGTATGGCAAAACTGGAACACGGGATTTTTCAACTGAAGTATTGTTTGAGCAGTCGTTCATTGGTACGTTAAAAGTTTTCAAAGTATTTCTAATTGCATCCGATAGGTTAGTGCCTGTTTCCGAATAGGATTTTGCTGATTGAGACTTTTCAGTGATTAAACGCTGAATTTCATCCAATGTCAGCGGAACTTTTGCACCGTCAGTAGTTTTCGAACATTCTCCCACCTCAGAAGACGTTCGTTGGTCATCTTCCTTGCATGATGCTCCTTGTTCCGAATCTGTAGACGGATCTACTTGTGCATCCGGTGATGCAGGTGTTTCAATTTCCGGCTGTTCGGGTGACGGTGGTAAAACTGCAACCTTCGCTTTTTTTTTCATCGGGTTCTAAGAAAAAATATTGAAAATTGAAAATTATTCCAAGAGTAAGATTAAATTTAATTGATCTGATTAGATTTCGGTATCGATTTTTGAAGAGGGACAAATTTGCCAAGTATAAACAAACCCATTTTCTTTCATAAACCTTTTAAACTTTCTATTTTGCATCTGAAAATATGATCCTATTTCTTTTTTTTTTTTTATTTTAGATAGTTTTATCACTGACCATAGTTTTATTGCATTTTTTTAATAAGGCTAATGGGCGATGCGCGCGCTCGCAACCCGGGTATACGATTTCTCGTGTGTTAGACAGAGAAAGCAATAGCCTTCACTCCAATTTCACTCCGATTAGCTGTCATTCTTATGGAAATCTGTGTAAGAGTAAAGAGCAAGCTTTATTCTTTTTAGCAGGCCCAATCCCAATAGCTTTTTTTCTGAGTGTGTAGCCACGATCATGCTCTTTCGCCCAATTCATCCAGGGGCAAAAAGTGATTTTTCATCTGTCAAGGTTTTTTACCCTCTAAATTTCATCGCGAACAAAAAAGCCAATTTCGGAAATGAAAAAGGGCATTGCATTTTTTTATACTTATTTCCCAGGACGGAAAAACGCAACAGTGATTTTTTAATGCGAATGTTTTTTTTGGGGATTTTAAACCAGTTGGTTTATTCATCCCCGTTGGCGAATAAACACAATGAGAAAACTGTAATAATCACGGAAAAGCTAAATTTATCATTCGGATAGTGAAATAGAGTTGATTTTAAAGGAGTTGAGTGACTTAGTTAGGAAAATGATTTAATGCAGTGAAATAGGAAATTGTTTATATTTTCTGAAACTTTGAATGCGTTTTCCTCAAAACAAAGGTCTTGACGTATTCGCCCTTTTCAAAAATCGATACCGATTTGAAGTTCATTCTTAATTCTAATATATATACATCTATACATATACATCTCTAGAGCAAAGTATATTCTCACACATTAAACCTGAAGCCCTACAGTAAAAATGCGGCAGACTGAATTTCTCACCGATTCGGCAGCACTGAAAAAGCTTCTGTAATCCTTCAACACTGCCAATAACGAAAACATTCGCATGACTTCTTTAACTTCATTAATAGTTCATTGTAACTGATAGGCTACGTTTAAGTTAATAAATTACAAATTACTTCTTGTTGATGTGCAACTGTGTCGCAGATTGTGAAGTTGATTTTCGTGTTGTGAATATTATTTAGTTTGTTCTCCGTTATGTCAATTGTTAAAATAAAAATTAAGTGCTTCTTTCCGTTTTGCTCCAATGAATTTTCTCTGCATTCTTGATTGAGTTCAATTAAAAAATTGAAAGTCACAGTCACACAGATTGCAATACCTGCCACGAATTTGAAATGGTAAAAATTGTTATGCTCGATTGGAACGACTTTTGACAGTTCGATTGGAACTCCGCGATGACAGTCTGCCGCACTTTTATTTTAGGGCTTTGATTAAACCTAGGTATCAAAAAGGGGAAATTATTGATTAAAAGAGCAGACCCAGTTTTCGATCAAAAATAAATTACGATTGATAATCATCGAAACAAATATTCAAAAATATAAAAATCTTACCGTTTCATACAGCTTTATCAAAACACCTTCACATTTGCAAAGTGATGTATAGTTAAGCCTAAAAGAACAGATATTATTAATAATAGTGGCAAATTATTTTAACATCCAGATAAAATACCTTTGATTCGTAAGCAGCTCATACATTGTAGTGATTTTTTCCAGAGTCTGAGGACGACTTGGTTCTTCATTTTTGTGAAAACTAATGAGCTCTTGCAAAAATGGAATGTAAGCCTTCACCCTACTCCAAACTTCCTCATATTTAGCAGCTTTGTCATTGTTGTCAGCCATATTCTAAATGTTACCTGGAACAGATTTGAAAAAAAAAAATGTTTTATTTCCATACAACGTCAAACTTGATTTTTTTTTATATTTATAAATTTAATGAGTATCTACATTTTTTTCGGAATACATTTAAGAATTTTATTTTTTATACAGAAATACTATTTCTCAATAGTTCTACAAAAAATGGAAGATAATTGAAAGAATAATAATTACAGCGCATCAGGCTATACTAATATCAAGATGCAAACAATAGAACTATGTAAAAAAAATTAGAATAAAAATAATGAACCTTTTCAAATGTTCTAAATATAAGATGATTGATTTGAGGTAAATAATGTGGAATTTCATTTCATTTTCTGACAACTCATAACATAAAGTTGATTATCATTACACTTAGATTTGAATTAGTTCATTCATATAAAAGCTTTATTTATAGATCCAAAATGGACAAATTCTTTTTACTGCTGATTTTACAGAAGAAATGTACGTTGCGTATGATCAATATTCAAATGCCTGTGAATTTGAAACTTTCGCCTCATCGATTTATCCACGTAGCCAGGATTGCATAATTGTTCCGCACTTTTATTCTACTTTGATCTGCTTTTTCACAGCTTTCTTTATTATTGTTTTACTTTGCCTCTGAAAACAACAAATTTTAAATTGTTTCATAAATGCAAAAGTCTACGGAAATAACTCAAATGTGCTACCATTTCACAGCTCACGTCAAAACTCCGCAAGCCGATCAGGTAATTTTGAATAACCACTGAACAGCATTAATTGAACGCGTGCGTTTCATTGAACTAAAAAGCTTCAATATCAAGAAAAGGGTTACAAATCAATAGCGCTTTCACTGCAAATTATATTATTACCCAGCGATTTTCTTCACTTGAGAATTCACTTTCAACATGGCTGACTAACGAAGATAAAATGATGACGAACGCTTCCGCTAATGAAACCAACACACAACTACATCCACCCGCTTATGTAAAATACGACTGTGGCCTTTAGAGACAGTTAAATCTTTTGATTCATTACTGGTCAAAATTCAGGGCATAAACAAGCTTACCTAAATGACAAGTATAAACTTCAATTTGAATCACTTTACACTAACAATTTAAGCTCGGGATACTTTAAAGCGCGATGCGTTTTCCTAACTGGTGGTTATTGATAAAATTGTAAGTAACTCGATCGAAAGGAATCCTAATATGATTATAGGTAAACAAAAACTGACAACCTACACAGTAAACGAAAATTACCGAGTTCGGTAATTTTTTTACCGAAATCCTAACATGTGGAGTTCGTTAAACTGTTCGGTAATTTTTTCGGTAAAAAATAAACGAACATCGGTAAATGAAGAATTGATTTACCGATGTTCGTTTATTTTTTACCGAAAAAATTACCGAACAGTTTAACGAACTCCACATGTTAGGATTTCGGTAAAAAAATTACCGAACTCGGTAATTTTCGTTTACTGTGTATGCCCAGCCACAACAAAAAAGAGGGAAAAATCAGTACGCAGCCACTATGTTACACGCTTCTTTTTTCAAACTCAGCATTAGGGCTGTTCCAACGGTAGATGCAAAACACGGTTTTCGACCACGCTAAAACATTTCGGCTGGCACCGGTGGCGTTAATTGCTGTTTTAGCACAGTTATCGATTTCAGAATTCCCAACAGTTATACGCCTTTGTTCCAAATTCTTGCAAATTTGGAACAGGATTTCAAAACATACGACAGACCGATTTAGTTCACGGTGAGAAAATTTTAGCCAACAATGATTTCTTTCGCACATGTTTGGGTAACATTGGGTGTGATAATAATTTCTTTTTGAGATATTTTTGAATGTTTTTTTTCGCTTCAACATAAATTGAGAATAGATGTTAATAAAAACCATATCAAGTATAAATAATAGATGTCACATTATTCTCGATTTAATATCATTAAATAAAAAGCTTTTCATTTGGGCTCGACGAATTAGTGAATCCAGTCAGCGTTCTAAAATTTGAAAAAAATAAACGAAAAGAAAATTTTAATTCTTTTGCGATGAGGTAAAATAAATGTTTATTTTAGATTTTTTTTAGAGAGATTTTTAGTTTCGTATGGATTGCTCGGAGTTCTCGTCAATATCAGCATATTTTTCTGTATCCATACATAAATTTACAAATACTGAAACAAGTTTTTGTCAAACAAAAATGTCGACAAATATAAGGAAAATTTCCTTTGACTCTGGGATAAACATTTCTCGTTTCCTTTATCAATGTCAGCAATAACTTAAAAAAAAAATGCTTTTTCATTTCATTCTAACAAAACCTTATTCCATTAATTCAAAGCAATTTGATTGAAATTATTGAAGAATTGTTTCAATTGACCTTTTTTCCTCGTTGTGTAGTCATTTTTGCTTTTAAATTAATGAAATCCTGATAGAATAATTGCAATCATTGTTCTATCAAAAAGAATATTCGTACACCGAAAAAAAAATCATGGTAACCGTTACCATATCCGAGGGTAAATTTAAAAATAAAAACAGATGGTTTTTTTTTGAGTACGTTTTTGTTTATATTAAACAACAGATTGGTTAAAATTACCATGTGAACGTGTTATGGTGCGTTATGGTAGAATGAAGGTCAATTTTACTATGCCATGGTATTTAAGACAAAATTATGGTAATTTATCCATGCATTCAATGAAATCATTTTAATTTTTTTAATGCTAGTTTATTTATTCATCATTGTTACTATGTCCGTTATTTTTTTTTCACATGTAATATTGTTGTCATTAACACTGGATCAGGAACTATATGCCAAAACCTAACTTGATGAAGGTTCCTTCGACATTTTGTTTCCGGTGTTCCGCGGTTGTCCTAAGATTTTATTTTGGTCTTCTCGAATCATCATCGCCCCGTGCCCTAAAAATATTAAAAAAAAAATAAATATTGGGCAGAAATACTAATAAAATTTACTTACTCTTGAACATTTTATAAACTGTTGAAATTAGCGGCCGTTGATGACTCTGCTTGCACTCCAGATTGTAATGGCCTTCTGCGGATAAATAAAACATGATATCTTTTGTGACATATCCCACACCAAAACACTTCACCTTTAAGATCGCGGCACATAGCACAAAATCAATATTGTTTCCAATGTTTCAACAATTAATTAAAATTTAAAGCCATTTTAATGGCAAGGAGGCATCAAAGTGCAAGATGAAACGACAAATTGAAAGTATTTTGGCTATTGACAACCATGGTAAAACCACAGTATTGTCACGATAACCAAAATTTTATATTCGAATGCATAAAACGTTCCGCATGGTAAAATTAAACCTCTTTTTATGTAGGTTTACCACATTTTCTTTTGGTCCGCATGGTAGCATTAACCAAAAGATTGTCAAAATAACCAAAACTTCATATTTATCAACAAATTTTGTGCATGGTAAAATTAAACCTCTTTTTTCATTAAGGATTACCATATTTTTTCTGCCCCGCATGGTAAAATTAACCAAAAAGTCGTCAAAATAACTAAAACTTTGTTTATATCGACAATATTAACGTATGGTAAAATTAAACATTTTTATTCGTTTTGGAATACCATGATTTTTCTTTCAGTGTAGAATTAATTTTAAGACAATCAACCGTGAAACTCAAAACTTATGCAATTTTTCCAATAAAATGGGTTCTTTCTTCTCAATTATTGAGTGTCTCCAATGAAAGTGTTTCCGTTTTAAATTTGCTCCTACACCGGTGGGGAGTGGGTGTTTTAGCCGATTCTAAAATTTCAAATTATGCTAAAACTGGTATACTTAAAACCAATATTTACGCCTGAGCCGTTGCAGGTGCTCTTAAGTTTGACCGAAGTTTAAAACATACACTGAAAATCAAAAATGCCCAAATTTGAGAACTCCCACACTCAGGCAAATTTTTATTATAATTTTTATAAGATGCGTTTTATGAACCGCTTTTTAGAGTGCAAAATTGGTTTTCATAAGGCCGATGACATAGTGAGTGCGATGCGATGCGAATTGGCGGAAAATTTACGGACGCAGCCCATGCGAACTCGAGCGGCGGAACAAATTGACATCTCCTTCGCCGCGTTGAGTATGTCAGGTTTAAGCGATTCACATACATTTTCATCAAATGTGGTTCACCGAATTGAATCGCATTCACCGCATCGCATCGCATCGTATTCACTATGTCATCGGCCTAAGAGTCTTATGAAATTATTTCTATTTTCATAAGAAGTTCTTATGAAAAACACAAGAAGCGGCATTGTGAAAAATAATGAACACATTCACTTCATTAGTCTGTTTTTCATCGTCATACAAAGGACTCTCTAGTTGTGGAGTTAGAAGTTTTTGTAATAGTTAAATGTTATTTCGATCTTCTAAATCGTAAGTTTGAGTAGAAAATCATTTTTTGTAAACGTTGAAAACAATTATTTACTCAAGTACTTTTTTGTTTACTTTTCAGCATGCTGACCACCGACTTAAATAATTTTATGAATGGACCGGTTGCTACCGAATAACTTTATTGGTATCGAGTGTTGATGTGCTGCTGATAGTGATATAATTTGAAATAAGTCGGCCGAATAATAAAATTAAAGTTTTAAAATTTAAACATCAAATTTCTTGAATTATTTTCACCAAACGTGACATTTCATGTTTCCATAAGACCCTCTTATGAAATACGAAAACTTCTTATTGGAGTAGGTGTTCATTTCAGAATTCATTCGCGACATAAGACAATCTTATGAATTTCAATGATTTTTCTTATGGCGCCACTTCATAAGAAAATCTTACACAGTAAACTAAAATTACCGAGTTCGGTAATTCATTTTACAGAACTAGTTCTGTAATTAGAAAATTTTCGGTAATTGATCAATCTGACGTTTAGTTTTTACCGAGTTCAGTAAATCGGCTCTTGACTTACCGAAGTTCTTTTATTTTGATGTAAACAAATCTCAATGCCATCAATTTTCGGTAAAAAATTACAGAAATTAAACTGCAAACAGTGTAGCTGTCAAGACGAACGTCGAAATTCGATTGTCAATTTTTGGCACTCCGGGTCTTCCTTCTCATTCTTGCAACCGAAATTAATCGTTTCGACTTCTTTCGTGCGCTCGAGTGTGATGGTTATCTTTTAACCGGCCAGTCGTCGCCATTGTTCGGCATTTTCGGTTTCGCGTTTTTTGAGCAATGGAGCAGCAGTTTTTTTATTGCTTCGTTGGCCTACATGCATGCACTTGAACGCACATAGACCATCGGATTTGGGACATCACCAGCACCGCGGCTCTTCGCATGGAACGGATTGCTTATTTGATCGCAGCTCCAGTAAAGGTACATCGGATGAGTTTATTTTCTGCACTTTAGCAAAAAAAATTAACTTTACTTCCAGGTCCCGTGGCTGTGACAACCTTCCTCCAGTCACCTGTCATTGTCCACAGAATGTAGGGGAGGGGGGAGGGGATTAGGGGATTCCTTGAAAAGCCACGAGACGGTATCATGTTGCCATAAACAGAAAATAAAGTTAAAATTATTTGATCCAGCTCCACATTTTTATTTGTAGATTGAGCCTCTGCTATTGAGGCGTCTTCTAGAAATGCGATAGTATTTAGCAAAAAATATTTTTTTCGGTAATTTTTGACGAAAACCGTAAAACGTTTGGTGGTTTCAGCTTATACATGGTATTCAGGTTTCAGCATATTACATGAGATGATATTCGAAACTCAAATCATCTCGTGTAGTATGCTGGGTATCGTACACCGAAACTACGGAACGTTTTACGGTTTTCGGTAAAAATTAGTGAAAAATTTAGTTTTTGGTTCATATTATCGGCGATGCGGTAATAACAGATATTTCGGCGAAAAAAATCGGTTTTTCGGTGAAAACAACCGAGTTTTCGGTAAAAAGTAGTGGAATTTTGTGAAAATCACCGGTTTTTCGGTAAACATTGCCGAACTTTTTGAATTTATCTGGTAAAACTGACCGATTTTTCGGTAATAATTACAGATATTTCGGTAAACTCTTCCGATTGTTCGGTAAATATTACCGAACTTTTACAGTTTTTTCGGTAAAAGTTATCAGTATTTCGATAATAATTACAGGTATTTCGGTAAAAATTTCAAGTATTTCGGTAATAGTTTTAGGTATTTCGGTAATGGTTACAGGTTTTTTCGGTTAAGTCTACCAGTTGTTCGGTTTATATAACCGAGCTTTTTAGTTTTTCGGTTAAAAATAACCGGCCTTTCGGTAATAATTAAAGACATTTCGGTTCAACAATACCGATCGGCCGGTTATATAACGAGCTGTCATGTTGACAACTGTCAATATTTTGACAGAGGATCAGCCGAGTTTTGGTTATTTTTACCGACAAAGGTCCGTAATATTTGACAGCTGTCACTTCTCAGCCATGAAAAAATTACCGAACAGTTTAACGATCTCCACATGTTAGGATTTCGGTAAAATAATTACCGAACTCGGTAATTTTCGTTTACTGTGTATGGTATTTATAAGAGTATTTTTCTGAGTGCACCCCCAAACCTGAGTTCATAATTCTAGCGTAATATTTCATAAGGGCGAAACTAACAGTTAGCTCGAAACGAGAAAAACTCGTTTGAAAATTCGAAACACCTATTCAAATCCTATTTAAAAAACCGACCACTTTTTGTTCAACAAAATCAAAAAACGTGCATTACATTCACTTATTGTTCGATGGTTATCAAGAACTTCAACTTTTTTCACTTCATTTCAGAGATTTTCGAGTTTCGCCCTTTTATTGTTTTCGATTCCAGTTACGCCTGCAAGTTTTGCCCATTGATCGGCCGTTTTTGTTTTGGTTTTGAAGTTTCGCCCATTCGTCCTACACGCAAAAACTAATTAGGCCGTTTTGTCACACACGGTCAACTCAGTTAGGCCGATGACATAGTAAATACCGCGATGCGATGCGATGCGGCGAATGCGATTCAATGCGGTGAACCACATTTGATGGAAATGTATGTGAATCGCTTAAACCTGACATACTCAACGCGGCGAAGCAGATGTCAATTTGTTCCGCCGCTCGAGTTCGCATAGGCTGCGTCCGTAAATTTTCCGCCAATTCGCATCGCATCGCACTCACTATGGCCGATGACATCCGAAATATTAACCAAACAGTAGCGCTACAAAGTGCTCCATACAAGAGTTTAGAGAATTTGGGAAGCTTGTACCCAAGCAACCAAAAGTTCGGATAACATTCCTCTATCAGGGCTGAGCAGCTTAATCGAGTATGCTAATACAACTTCTTTTCAGCTCAATTTTTAAGTAGTTAAACGAACTTTAAAGTTGACAAAAAGTTCGCATAAATCGTCAAACAACTTCTAATCCACTTTATAAGCAGCATAAAAAATCGAAAAAATTACTCTTCCGCTCTTTCAATTGCCTTCTCAAGTCTGCTATTTCGATTCATATTTAATCAACTATATTTGTTACTAACTCACATTACATTTAAAAAACATGTTTTTACCAAGCCTCGAACCCGAGCTCACCGCTTGAAAGTTGAGATCCATACTTATTGCCCTATATGAACATCATGAGTAGGCAACGATTTTACTCGATGTGATGATTTTCTTTAAAACGACTTTCAGGTTCTTTATTTCTACTTAATTCCCACTTTCAAGCTGTTAAAAAGTTCTTCCGGAACTTAATGTGTACTTCATATAGTTGTTTCCCAAGTAACGATGTGTTTATTTATGCAAACACGTGTTGAAGTTCGAAAAAAGTAGATTTTAGCCTTTAAATCTACTTCAAAGTTTCTATAATACGAAGTTGCTTTTGAACGCTTGTTGGAACTAATTAAAAACTTTCAAGTATACAAAATAGTACAACAGAGATTTTTTACGAACTATTGAGCTGTACAAAAAGACTTGCAACCCTTTGATAGCTACTTGATTTTGAAAAAAATGAGAAGTACGTAACAAGTTGATTGTTTTTCTTCATACAAACTTTAAAGTTCCCAAAAAGTAGAAACAGAAACCAAAACAGTACTTTAAAGCATTTTTTGAGTACTGGCTGAACTTGATAAAGAATGAAGTTCCATGGACCTCGAAAAAGCATTTTGAACAGCAAAAAAGTTCCACAGAACTTTTGTACAGCTATATATGAACTTATTAGTTCGTTCCTTAAGTGATATTCGAACTTTTGGTTGCTTGGGTAGGAACAGGCATACAAATAAAAAGGAAATTAGCTCCTAATGCTAATTTTTATTAATTATTGGGCAAAATTTTGTCATGAGAAGGTACTTGCAAGACACACCGACAGAAATACATTTGACTTTTTTACAAAAATTTTCGGAAAATGTACAAATAGCACTCACATAAGAGCAGACATTTCAGAAGTGCATTTTTCATAAATGAAATACAACTCTTAAATAAATCTATAAAACATCTAAGTCATTTTTAATCTTCTTCCAGTACAAAAAACAAGTAAAACACTCCGTTGATTCCAGAAAAAACCATCAAATTTGTTAATTTGGTGAACAGAAAACAGGATAAAATTCCAGTTTTTTCATCCGAGTTTTTTCCTTGTTAGAATGCTTTCCAAAACAGAACTTTCGTAAATTTAGCTTACAAATATCTCATTTACATTTATATTATACATTTTTTTTGAATGTTTTTGTGAAAATATCACTTTTTCATTCAAAAACTTTTAAAATACTTAAGTGTGTTTTCAATCGCAAGAAAAACACCAGTTTTTGAAACTCAATTTATCGCTTAGTAGCTATCAATATTTTATCAAAAAATACTTAAAACGCTAGAAGAAGACCTAAAAGTTGATTCTACTTACTTTTTAAGAGATCTCTGAAGTAAAAAGCCGTAGTAAAATGAGTTTTAAATTCATCGAAAATTTACACCCCTTTGTTTACCCTTTTTCCTAACTACAAAACGTCAAACATTTACCTGGCATCGCGGATAGTGAGTGCGATGCGATGCGAATAGAGTTGTTTTTGACATTTCTTACGCACACTTGCTGAGCGTGTACAGATGAGACGGGACAATTAACCTCCAAAACTCTCGGTACAAAAAAAGGACAGCCGGTCGACAAACATGGTCGTTTTTGAGGTTGATTGTCCCAAAACTAAAAAGTGTTGGTGAAACAACCAGCATAATATCACCAACACTATCAGCGGCAAATAGGACTATTGGCGGAAAATTTACGGACGCAGCCCATGCGAACTCGAGCGGCGGAACAAATTGACATCTGCTTCGCCGCGTTGAGTATGTCAGGTTTAAGCGATTCACATACATTTTCATCAAATGTAGTTCACCGCATTGAATCGCATTCACCGCATCGCATCGCATCGTATTCACTATGTCATCGGCCTAAGTTGACTTAACTATCGTCAACTTACGCGCAGCGCAGAATAAGGCTGATGTCATGCTGAAGCAACTAGCAACGCAACGCAACGCAACGTTCCAATAAGATTGCGTTGCATTGCATTGGTATGTCATGCTGGCGCGACCTGTCACTTTGAAATTCCCTACAAATCATCCCTTCTCTACATCTGATAATGCTTTGAATCGTCTCCTTTCTTTCCGGAGCCATCAAAAACTCATCAAATCACGACCCGGATTGCAAAAATGCCGAAATTTGAACCGACAAAATTCCTTGTTTTTTTTTGCCGGAACTAAGAATTCATGAAAATTTTCTCGCCGATTAAGATAGTTTTTAGTTTATTATCACAAGTTCGGACAGATCTTCGTACTATTGTGCTTAAAACCCGGAATCACTGCTTCAAATCGAGAAAAAACAATGTTCCTATTGGATTTCCTACTAGTCGCGCTACTAAACACATTGGCATCAGATTGGTCGCGCTACACAAAGCGACCAGTATGACAGGTCTGCGCGATTTCCATGGAGATCAAATGAGAGCTGGTTAGTCGTGTGAACGTTGCGTTGTAGGTCGCGTTGCTAGTTGCTTCAGCATGACATCAGCCTAAGGACCAATATTTAACTCATGTTTGGGGGTGGGAGTTCACAAGTTTGGGTTTTTTCGATTTTCATTGTGACTCGACTTCATTGGTGGAAAAAATATGTGTAATTCCAATCGAGATGGTTTCAAATCGCTTAAAAAAACAATTTTGACTTGACAACTTGACGGTACCTGATGTAAACCATGATTTGAAATCAAAAATTTTTCACGCAGACAAGCGTCTGAAAGGCACTCAAGTTGACCAAATCCACTTAGCCAAACATGAAATAACGATTTCATAGTTTAATTTCAGATCTCTTCAGAAGAACAAGGGAGTAAACAACCGAGTAAAACTTACCTGAATGGCGAGACAAAATTAAATTATACACTAATGTAATAAATTTTCTGGACTAACTTTTACAGCGGAGTGACAGCTTCGCGTTTCGAAGCTTTCTGAAAATATGTCGATGTTACCCGATGAAATGAAAAAGGTAGAAGAAATAATTTCAATGTCTGACACTAATGGCGCTAACATTGCAAAAATGCTTCATTTATCAGTACGCAGCCATGTATGTTATTCCCCTGATCGAAAAATTGGTCGGGTTCTGGTCCGTTCAACCTGTGAATCGGGCCGAAAACCGACCAATTCACACACATTCCTTTGACACAAGTTTCCTGAGTCCTGACGACGCGACGCGAGGCCAAAAAACATTGTACTAGAAATCTCGCTTGTACACGCAGAGAAAACTTGGATTTTGAAACAAAACAAAACTGACTTTGATTCAAAACACTCAGTTTTTTTAATCAAACTCCTGTTTTCTTTGAATCAATGAATTCTCGTTCTGATTCAAATGAATAATTTTTGAAAGAAAGAATTAATTTTTTGAACCGAATAATTTTGGAATTTGATTTTAAACAAATTTTTTGATTCAAAAGACATTTTTTCAATTGCATATGTCTTTTAAAACAAAGTAAATTTTCTTTCAACCAAAGAAAAATGTTTTCAACAGAAAGGAATAATTTCTTTAAGTTAAAACTTCAAACTTAGAAGATAATTTGGATTGAGCAAGTACCGAATTTCGAATTAAGTTTCGCCGGTCGTGTTGAAAATCAAAACTAGTGAATCAGAGATAGCTATTTAGGAGGATTCAGGATGAGGAATGCATACCATGGTAAGTGCGTGTTAATCCATTAGTCAAAAAGTGAATATTTAAGATTTTATATAAACTTTTGCATTGTTACAGGACCACGGCTGATTCCGCCCAAAATCCAGCGGTCTGATTATCTTCGGGCCGATCTTCAGCGGCAATCACCAGTTGGATGACCGGAGTTGCTTCCGGAAGTTTATTGAGCGGTCCAAGAAGAATGCCCTCAGGCCAAAATTTAGGACCGGTTAATTCCATTATAGTGAACCAGTGTTTGTGTTAAGTTTGTAATAAAAATGAATTTAAGATGTAAATTGTTTCTTTTTATTGTTCAAAATTCCTAATTGGAACTTCTGAACAACAGAAAATATTTTTTCCAATTGGAATAAAAGGAAAATATTTCAATGAGCCAATCCTTTTAAATCTAAATCTTAATTACATTGTAGCAAACGAAAACAACTTTGCATCAAATGAAACTGTTTTTTGTTTCAAAGCATTAAGATTTTGACTCAAAGATTTTTCAAAAGAAAAATTCTTTGAAACAAAGGAAAATGTCCTTGAACCAATGGAATTTTTATTTATCCCAAAATCAAAGGAAAAAATCCTTTGTTTTTGCGGCACTTTCCTTTGAAATAAAAAATCTTTTTTCTGCGTGTATGCATAGGTATTCTGGTGTTTCACCAGACTTCTTAACTCGAACGAAAATAACCCGAATACAAAACCAAACCAACACCGCACCTCCACCCCCTCCGACGCTCGCTAGCATCGTCTTTTTGTTTGATTGCGGGCAGTTCAAAGCATCATAGAATCTTGACTGGGCCTATGCACCGGAGGATCGGCGCGGGATCATTAAGTAAAGTAAGTCAAAACCTCATTGAAATTCTCTTCTGCTGACTATTGAATTTCTTTCTTTCACCCGAGCAGTGAATATGAGCGGATTCACTTTCATTCGAGGGATCAAAGAGAATTCCTCGAAAATGAAATTTGTTGGAGTGAGATGAATAAAGAGAAATTTCAATTTCATTCTTTCCTTTAGCCGTTACGAGGCTTTTCTACAAACAATTTACTTTAGATAAGAACCGCCCCTGGAAACATATAAGGTACTCTGGAGTAAGTGTGGACGGTTTTTCGTATAGTTAAACTTTAAAAAATCAGCAAAGGAGAAATTTTCTTAAAATTACATTCAATGTGATGCAGAACATGTTGTTTACAAACGCTGAAGAGATGAGCTCAATAGAAGCAAAGCGAGAAAAGTTATCGCGTAAATTTTAATGGACTGCTGGTGGCTTCACTTACCCCGCTTTATGGGGTAAGTGTGGACGGTAGATTTTCCCTTTGATTTCTCAGGAAATTATCAAAATAATTGTGTTTTCTTGGTTGAATACGTTATTTTTTTGCTCGAACTGTCCAAAATTTTGAAAAAAAGTTCATGATACTATTAGTAAGGCATCTTTCAATAATTATTGTGTGTAATTTATGTTGCAACACACGAGATCCGATTTTATCAAAAACACAGAACAAACAAGTACTTTACCCAACTTTGCATGATCCGAATGCTAAAGTTAGCTAAATAATGCAATTCATGAAGGATGAAGGACAGAAAATTTGAAAAAATGTGTAAACATCAAGTCTTTTTAAAGCCGTCCATACTTACCCCAGGCAGGGGTTGGAGACAAAATTTTTAGTTTTTTGTAAATAAACTCTTTTTTCTTCATTTTTAACCGCCGTTTCTTGTCCTAACTGGTTGTTTGGAATGTAAGGATTGTTTCAATGTAGAGTTTTTCATCGAGAGCCAGCTAGTTTACGAGAAATTTGCAATAGAAAAAGATGCACTCCAACTCGACATCGTAATTGAAAATAGAAAATTCCAAAAAAGTCGCTGTAAACATCAGTTATTGTCTGATTCGTATCTTTTTCATAGTTATTGGGTAGATTACAAGTAAATCGAACATTCGGCATTAAAAGTTTGAGAAAATAGTGCACAGTATTGTTTTAATAGCCACCGTCCACACTTACCCCGGTGTACCTTAATAGAAATATATTAACAGAAAAAGGATTTAAAATTTACTTTTAAATTTTATTGTATTTGATGCTTTTTGATATCAAACTTATCAACTTACATTTGCAGGCATAAGAATTTGATATTTGTTCCGGCCTAAATTTCGCATCATAGTATCCACATTTCAATAGAATTCAATTATCGACACCATTGTCACTAGAAACCTAGCTTAACAAAGTATAAGCAAATTACTATATAATTGAACTAAAGATGACGTATTCGACCTAATCTTAAAACTAACAGATTCTCTTGAAATGTGAAACATAGGTATATAATCAATCTATAGCTCTCGAAATTTTTAGTTCATTTCCTCTTTTTTTCTATCTTTTGACAATAAAGCGCTATATCTGATGGTTCTGGTATTGTTAAAACTAACTGAAGACAAATTATGTATTAAAAATTCAATAAGAGTGGATGGGTATGTATTTTTTAGCTAAACCAGATACGTATGGCTTTTATGTCACCAATTCTCAATTGATGCTTCTAATATGAACAACCTCTTTAGTACAAATTTGTCTCTGCTACAGATTCATAGCAAATATCATTAACGTATTTTGAGATTTCACTGTTTACACCGAAGCGATTGTTGGCTAGAAGAGCGTCCTCTAGCGTCATAACGAATCCATTCCAAAATTGGATGGAAATCATCCGTAGCACTGTATGGTATTCATTTGGAGTTTTCAATGCGTATTTAAGGTCCTGGTTCGAGTGATTCGCTCTGTAGTGCTGAACTAGCATTGCAAATGATCTGCAACTGATATTACATGATGGATCACAACAGCACTTGAACATCGGAACATGGATCATTAAGTGATTTGCTACGTTTCGCGCTTCAGTGAAACTGGTCTTACAATTGTTGAACGAGCAGTGGAACTTTATTTCTTTGTTGCTCTTTGTTTCCTTGTTGAATTTCAAATGTTGGCCAGAGTGAAAGATGGTATAATGAGGAACAAAATCTGAACTACTGTCGGTCGTGAAGTCACATGTATATTCTGCGCAGCGGAATATAGTGGACTCGAATTCTAAAATCTTATTAAGTATATTATCGTTGAGATAACTGATCCATCCTTTGGCGTATTCACTCTCATGTTGATGGTGTTCAGAGTAATGTAGTATCATCTCCTGCTTTTGATTCGTGCAATAATCGCACTCTGCACATTGGTTGGGATTACGAAAGTCCAGATAAATTGGTTGCATATTAGGATGACATTGTGCAACATGGGTTTTCATTTGAGGCATAACAGCTCTTATTCGACAGTAAAAACAAAGAATAATTTTTGAGGTTTTAAATAGGAATGGTTTTTCCGGGCTAGGCAAATTGCTAACGGTATGGGTTGTTCTCCAGTGTTCTTTCAACTCACTGATGGTATCAGTTTTTAAAGTACAGTAGAAGCACGCATATTTAAAAAAATAATCAAAACGAGATTGAACAGGTTTCGGCAAAGCAACTGTTGGTGTGCTGAGTGGATGCCTGCTGGGACCAGGTTTTTGGGAGTCTCCTATCTCACTCATTATAACTGATTTAATCCCAACATTTGTGTCATTGCCTTCTTCGATTTCTACGCATCGAACACTTTTAGCTCGAACAGTTTCTGGCCGCGAAACTAGAGTTGTATCAATTCTGCTGTTATTACCGTTGATTGCTTTATACAATGGAACTATACCTATCTCACTTCCAGGATGTTTTTCTTCGAAATGACTGAAGAACAGATCTTTGTTGGAGGCTCCAAAAAAGCATTTTGCGCATCGGTATCTCGTCATCAGTTTGTGCACATTTATCATGTGGGTTTTTATATCGTGAATCGAAACGCATTGAAATTCGCAGATATCGCATTTCCATTTGAATTCCATATTTTCTTCGCTGAGATTACGAACAACACAAATGGACGCCTCACTCATGTGACTGTGATTTGTGTGAACATGGTGTTTCATATTGTTTTTGTTGTCCAAAAAAATATTGCATATACTACAACGATATAGTTGTCTGCCGTGTAGCTTCAGGTGATCCCCGATTTTCGATGCATCAAACTTGCCAGACGAGAAAACATGAATAACCGGGCAATGTGGGCATTTATATTTAACGGTAGTACGGTGCCAAGTGTTAAGATGACTCTGGAACAAGCATTCGTCAAAAGCCAAGAAGCGACAAACGCCACATAGGTAACGTTGGTTTTCATGAACAAAACATAGCGATGAATTAAGTGTATCATTTTTCTGTGGGCTAGTTGCAGAATCTTTCATGTGATCAAAATGCTCCCAACAAAATACGGGATTTTTAGGATCAACATTTGCTACGGGAATATCATTCAAATGCCCTTTCAAATGTCGGTACATGTTCAAACGAACTTTCGTTCCGTAGTGACACTTGTTGCAGTAAACCAACTTGCTGAAAATAGCTTGCTTGGGTAGCATCTCGCACTCTTCTGGTGAAAACTGTGTCTTTTGCTGGATAAGAAGAGCTTCTGGTAGCTTGTGATTGTACAGATCGATCAACTTTTGATAATATGCTTTTCGTTCAGCTTCGGTCGGTTGGCCAGGCGCAAATACGATGATGTCACTATTCGGGTCATTTTTCTTCGGGTTTAGAAATAGAATAGTAGGTTTGTTTGTTTTGTGCACTTCTTTGACATGCATGATAACATCGGGTGGGAATGATCCTTTATAGTCACATACAAAACAAAAAATCCGTTGCGGCTCGTGAGTCTTCAAATGCTGCATAAATGTAAGAACACTAGGAAAGGACGTTTTTGTCTTACAATGAACACAATTATACTGAGTTGATAACACGTGCGTAAACATAAGATGGTTTTGCATTCCGTAGCTATCGGAAAGCACTGCATCACAATCTTTAAAAACACACTTGTATATAACGTTACGCGGTAAACCTGTATCTTTGATCATTTCCATTGCAATGCGTTCTGCTTCTTGTATCAATGCTTCATTTTCGGAGACACATTGTACATGCTTGGAAGTCGAAGGTGGTAAGCTGCAGACGTTTGTTATTATGGGAAAGCTCTGAGTAGAACTTACGATTGTTTGAGGTCTTACCAAGGGAGATATGGGTGGAATTGTGATCGAATCACTTATTCCGCTTCTTGCCGTGCCAATGATGGACAGAACCGAGCTAGATTGAGCATGTATTACGTCGCTCGTTAGCTTTATGACCGGAACATTAGAGCTAGGCGTCGCGATCGCCTTTCGATAAATGTCTTGTCCTGGTGCAATTAAGGGATTGGAGTTGAACTGCATCAATTCAGAACATTCAATTATGTTTGATATAGTTGGTACTTGAATAATATCAGCCGCTTCAGAATTGTGCCTGACAGGGTGTGTAATGTTATGTGAACTATTGATAGAATTTATATCCTGCACAATATTTGTATCACCATCACAATTTGACAACCCTACAGGAATCATAGTTGTTTTCGATCTAACATTGGGATTAGACTTGATATCTGGTGATTTGTAATTGAGTTCATTTGAGGTAAATGTACATCGCTTTATAAAATTTCCTTCGATACATTTTTCGGAGAGCGATTTAAGAATGGCATGTTTTTTCTAAAATAAAAAAATAAAAAGTTAATATTGAGATATTATTGTAGTTTTGGGAAAGTATGACATGTCACGTATGACATTACACAAAACTTTTTTGCTCTGTTGGCGATGGAGTGAAAACGAAAACTTTTACCCAACTTTTGACATATGCATATTCATCCGTAATTTCTATTCAGGTTTAATAATTGCTAATTGATATTTTGATGCATTAAAATTGTTTGATTTTTTCTACAAGCTAAAAATTAAAAAAAAAATTGACGACATATGTGGGGCTCGTATGCAGTGGAGGATTAAAAGCGTAGTTTTCCGTCCCCCTCATAAACAGATCAAAGAATATTTTCATAAAAAGCATCGGTTACTGCAAACTGTATAGCCAATTATGATTGATCGTCAAATGTCAAACTTCCCTTTATTGAATTCTTATTTACCTTTTCAGGACCTTTGTTGAACCTGATACAACAATAAAAAGGTTCCATTGGATGCTTGTTGCAAACGTGAATCTTCAATGACTCAAAAGTATTACTGCCAAACTGACAATAGAGACATTCATAAATGCCGATATTATGGAGTAAGAGGTGTCTTGGCATTTTTTGAATTTGTATTGGCTTTCGGCAGCACTGGCAAGCAACGCATGTTAATTCACGATGTTCAATTTTCAAGTGTGTCATATAGGCATCCAGCACGAAGAATTCTTCTTCACAAACTAAAATAAAGAAATCAAAATCAATACTTTACAAATGTTTTAAATCTTTTTTAAATTTTTAATCCAATGTTATTATTGGTCATTAATCGGTAATCAGGGCGCTCCTTTTGAAAGGGGACGTAAATTCCTTTTTTTAACCTTGAGCAATTCATATGTGTTTCTGTGAGAAGTATTACAGTGCTTTCAGGCAATGATTTTAGTGGTTTTATAGATTGAATATAAAATTATTAGCATGAATTTACCTGTACAAATGAGCGGTAGAATATTTTCCATACGACGCCTATTAAGAATGTGATGGTCTGAAGCCGTAAATGCTTGTTCTTTCGATCCAATGAGGAGTATTTCAATTTTCTTTCCAGAATGGTACAACTGTTGATGCAATACTACATTGTACGAATTTCTACTGCGATAAAAACAATATCTGCACTGATACGAACTTTGGGCATGAGAATGTCTAAGATGGTCGACCAAATTGAGGCCACTATCTGTGGCAACGAACTCACAGTAAGAACACTCTAGCCAACTTTTTGATGTTTTATCTGGTTGAATATTATCAGCCACTTCGTGATTTTTCATGTGCTCTTCCATCAAGAATTGCAGAGTGGTGGTGAAACTGCATCTAGTGCCCATGCATTTGAAGAAACAATACAGACTTTTTTCATCCAACATATTGCAACAATGTTCTCTAGATTTGAATGTTTTGTTAGTGGTCCAAGGTTTAAGATGAATAGGAACGTCATATGCATTGCTCGGAATTAATCCGAAGGATAAATTTCCACTGGAAATCGGCTTTTCATTTCTTGCTGCATCCAAAGGGTTTTCACGCGTGACATTATTTAATAAACCATGGAACTCATTTACAGCTGAACGATCTTCGATATGTACATCCGCCATATGATTGATTTCTTTTGTAAGCTCATTAGACACATCATCTGTTATTTGTGCAGTACATAAATAACAAAAACCATCCCAAGTATTAAGCTGATGTTCCTGGTCGACATGCTCATATATTTCGATTCTATTTCTTGTAGAGTACTTGCAATCGAGAATCAAACACAAGTACCAAATCACATCTGCTGTTCTGTTGAAGCCAATATTTGATACAACTTGCTTGCCTTCGAAAACATCTGTCTCTTCTTTTTTCACTGCTAATGGAATCGGCATGCAAATATCAAAGCTATTTTCCCTTAAACATTGTTCAACCTTCTCAATTGATTTGGGTGATGCATTTGACGGCTGTTTCTGTGGAGATTCTATATCTTCCCACTCCTCGTCTTCGTTAGGGAAGAAAACTGTGCTATGATATGGTGCTAAGTTTGGGCAACTGACATCTTTCTTTTCTAAACTTGCCTGTGCTGTTTTGTCAGGACCGTTTTGGAGATTATCTAGAATCGAAGGTTCTGAGGTTGAAACAAAACTACTGTTACTCAAAACAGTTAGAGTTCCACATTCTAATCTGCTATCCGTGGCAATAAAGTCTGATACATTGATTGGTTTTTCAGATGTTTGTGGAGTCAGTTCTGGCATTGACACATCGGATTCAATATCTTTTTTCACAGTTCGAGATAAATAGTAATTCAGGATGCTAAACTTTAGTATGCCTTTCCCGGTCTTCAGCCTTCCATGTTGTTCCTTCAAATGATGATCAATCCGATCACGAGAAAGTTGTACATAGTTACATAACTTACACATGTATCCCAACAAATGATTTTCAAGAAATGGAAACTCGTTTGCGATTTCTAAAGCAGGTTTTGCACAATCTTTATCATGACCATACGTGCTTGGAGCTAATGTTTTGTTAGTACAATTGATGCATTTGTATCGATATTCTCCTGTATGACTCGCTAAATGAAGTTTCCAATCGTACCGCTTTTTTGTAAATGTCTCTTGACAAAAAAGACACTTGGTCAAAATTTTCTTATCATTTAGGTTTCCGGTTATTTTCATTGGATCTTTTTTTATTTGGTTTGCTATGGTGTTAGTAAATCGACTGGTGAAGACTTCATGCAATGGATGAGCACGAACGTAATGTTGCACAATCGTGTCTAAACTTAGTGCACTGTATGAACACAGTGTACATTCTCTAGTTTTCGGATTTCTGCAGTGAAGCTCACGATCTATATTCTTCGTTGTTTTTTTGGTAATAAATATTTCAAGTTGAGAATCCACTGTTTGAGTAATGTAGTTTCTATCGTTAACAGATGTGCATGAACCGGACCGTGTTTTTTTTGACTTTGGAGAAAAAGATGCTTCGCCAATTGGAAATGTCGATACATCATTCTTGGTTTCTTCACTTATTTTCCTTTTGCGGTTAATAGGCTGAAGTTTCGAAATATTTATTTTCTTCACAAAAACTTTTAAATTCTTTATTTTTGGAGCTATATTTGTTTTTTTACACATTTTCACGTGTGTTTTTGCTGGCCCGGGTGACTTCAAGTCTCGTCTGGCTAATGTCAATGTCAACTCTTCTGATTTTTGTGCACAACGTCTTCTTCCAGTCGCTTTTAGCACGTCATCTCGCATATACATTTCATTGATATCTGCATTGAGTTTATCTAATTCTGATTTTCGTGCTCTTCCGCTTGACTTATCCTTTGGTATAGACTCTGCCGTCGAACTGATACACATCGATGATATACGTTCTCTGCTAACCCTAGTCTCTTGTTCTTTTTCGATTTCCTGGTCACTTGTTATCGATTTATCACTAGGGCTTTCAATGATGTCTTGTATTTTCTTTACCTTCTTTTTGTCAAGGATTTTGCTCAACATGGCCAGCAGTTGAGCTTTTTTCTGAGTGCCAGGAGTAGAATCATTAGCTTTTTTGTTATGTTGAACATCATCAGTTTTTATTCCGGAATCTTTTAGCAAAATAGTTTTGGCACTATTTTCGGAATTATAGCGTCGCTTAACAGCCAAAGCATCATCAGTGGTATAATTTTCCCTCGGAGTTGGAACACTTTTCTTGTCCTTGCACCCACGCTTTTGTGTAGATACCTTGGATTCATTTGTGGTACTAGAAACGACATTGTCCTCGGTATTCATTTTAGCAACAGTTGTACTTTGTACCAATTTTGCTATTGGAATTTTACCTCTTTCTTTTTCGAAGTTTTTTAATAATTTATCACAATTTGTATTGTCTTTCGTTGATGCCGAACGAACAACCTGATCGTTCCAAATGATTCTGTTGCGTTTTATAAGCTTTTGCGGCCGATTTTCTCTTTCCAATGATTCTTCAAATTCTTGAGAAACAGCAACAGAACATCTTCTTTTTCTGTTTTGCTCTGGTTTGCCATTTTTATGATGAGTGGGAGTACGATATTCACTAGCCTCTTCTAGGAATGCAGTTTTGGAATTACTACGACTGGAATGCGAAATGTCTTTGGAAGATGTGCAGTACTTTGATTTCTTAGACTTCTCTTCTATCGACGTCTCTTCTGCACGATTCAGTTTTGGTATTTTAAAACTTCCAATCGTTCCACCAATTGATTTCTTCGAAATATCACCAATACGACATATTTTATCAAATTGCGAAAGTTGTTCACCGAAGAGATCCTTTTGTTTCAACGATGAAGCATGTTGATCTTGTTTGTCAGCACAGATAAGTTTCATGTCTGTTCTTTTATTGTGCGGTTGCTTATACACTGATTTTGATTCTGGAGTTGTGATTTTAGGTTTTGGTGACGAGGCGGATTGACGTTCTTTGTTTAAAACAGATTTTACTGGTTTAGCATATGCCCTAGCAGCTACTCGGGTTTTGTTAGGAACCATACCTAGCATAATATCAGGCTCTTCCGATTTTTCTACAACACTAGGTTCTTGTTTTACATTCTGTAGCTGTTTCTCTTTCAGCAAACGATGTTCGAGGTACGTTAAGGGAGGTTTACTGAAACCTGTCACTGGTTTTTCGTATGGCAGTGTATTGCACGATTGTTGCATGTGTTCTATTCGTGGTGGTAATTTTTTCTTTCTAGAATCTCGCTCAACAACGGAAGGTTGTTCTGTGGACTGAGGATGAACCTTCGGTATTGATGAAATGGTTGGTGCTTTGAACGAATATTGGGATGCAAAAAATGGTTTGTTTTGGAACATAGGCGATTTATCATATGGATTACTGAATTCAAAAACACTCTGGCGTCTCGATGGGAACGGTTTGACGGGAAGATGTGGTTCAGGTGGAATTTCTTGGATGATAACCTGATTTACACATATGCTCCGACGACGCTTGGGAGGCTCTCTTTTGGGGATATCCAGTGGTAGGTATGGATTAGGAGCCAAGCATCTTGGTAATCCGTTAGGTATTGATCCGCCATATGGAGGAATTGTTAGGCGATTTAATCGTGGATCATTTACTTTAGCTTGCGGAACGGCTTGATTATACTTCTCCGGTATTTTTTGATTCATAAGAAATTGAACTCTTTCAACGTTAGAAGCAGCTTTGCGTAGACGAGGATCTTTTATGTGAGGAATTTGAATTGGTGGCGAACGTATATCAGGAGAAATGTCCATACGATCGTCGGTCAATATCAAATCATCGTAACATCGTCCACTATGAGGAGGTGGAGGCTTCTGTTGTGATTCACTTTCAGTGTTTTGAAGAAAGGCCTTGTTCACTACATGGGGTAAACTAGAATCTTGATCCGTATTCCAATGCCCTTCACCATAAGGTTGTGTTGAGAATGTAACATTTTGTTCCTTATTTAATGCATCATTGTTTGACGAGGCTGAAGAAGCTTGCAAGTGCTTAACGGGCGAATCATTTCCATTTTTGTTGGTTAGCGTTTGAGCGGATTTGGAAGTAATTTTCATTTCATCTAAAGGGTTACTATCTGCATCCGACAAAGATTCATCTGATTTAGGCTTTATGGTATCCAATCGCTGTATTTCATCCAACGTTGGCTGACCTCTCCTATCTTCAATACTGTTTGACCATTCGCCCACTTCAAAAGACGTTCTTGTTGGATCTCGCTTGCATAATATTTCTTTTTCAGGAAGTTTAGATGGATCTGCTTGATCTTTCGGAGAAGCAGGTGTTTCAACTTCTGATTGTTTAGCTACCGGCGGGGTGATAACAATTCTTTTCTTTTTTTTCATAAGATTCTGTAAAAAAAATGTAATTGCAAGTGAGTGAACAACGCAGTTTTAAAAGCTTAGAATATTCGTGTCCGCACCGTTTTCGTTTTCTTCGCTTTTATTCTGCGCCGCGCGTGAGGTCATAATAGTCGAGTAACCCGAGTCACTCGATTCCAGGAGTCGCTTTAGGTGAGGAACGTCACTTCGGATAAAAATAAGGGGAATGAGCCTTCACCTACACCGACAATCGGAATAAGGTGCCTAGAGTTTCGTAACGGTAATAAAGTGACTTGACTATTTTCACAATACGCGCGGCACGGAATAAGGACCCTTCTTATTTGGAAGTATGTATGCATGTATGGTTCCCCCATAGGTAGCAAGGTCCAGCCTATGTCTGTGTGGCTTAGCCTTCGAATTACTTCTAGGGCCTTCATGGTCGATGGTTCGTCGAGGAAAGGCATCCAATCATCAGAGACCTTTACAATGGTTGGCAATCCACTCCGCTTGCAATAGTCTCTTCAGATTAACCCCAGATGCATTCCCCTAAAACTTTTATTACATAGATATAGTATACAATGGAACACACTTCTTGCCTGTCGGCAATTTATGGAATTCGAACCCAAAGGTTTTCTTTCCGATACCGGAAATCGAACACCCAACCACTTTTAAAAACGAACAAGCAGCTGCTAGCAGTATTTTTGCGCTTACTTATGAATGTTTAGAAAGTATTTCACATTTTACTTTTTTTATTTCCTTGTTTCCTATGAAACTAACTCATGAGAGTGAAAAAACAACTTGAATTGCTCTGCAAGTTTAACTGTTATAATTTCCTTCTAGCTAATTTAAACATGAATTGAAAAAAAACTGAGAGCCTAAAGAGGCAAAAATAGAATAAATCATTAAAAACTTACCGTTTCATACAACTTAATTAATACACCTTCGCATTTGCATAAAGAAGTGTAATTAAGCCTGAAAAGTAACGTTGTTTAATTAAATTGGAAATAGTGTAAAATTCATTTAATGTACCGTTGATTTTTGAGCAAATCATATATAGTTGTGATTTTTTCAAGAGTTTGGGGACGTCCTGTTATTTCATTTTTATGAAAATTGATGAGCTCTTGCAGAAATGGAATATAAGTTTTCACCCGACTCCAGACTTCTTCATACTTAGTAGCTTTCTCGTTGTCTGCCATGATCGAAAAATCACCTAGAAAAACATCATAAGCGAATTCATAATTTAGCATTCCTACCGAGCATGTAATTGCTCATTTAAAGAATGTATCGTTGTTATGTTACAAATTTTAACGAGAAATTGTCATGAACTAATGGTGTACATAATATATAGACCTTTATTCTGCGCCGCACGTAAGCTGACGATAGTTGAGTAACCCGAGTCACTCGATTGCAGGAATCGCTTTAGCTGAGGAAGTCTCTTCGGATGAACTTTGGCAATCAACCTATGCCTTCATTTACAACGATTATCGGAATGAGATAACTAGAGACCCGACTGTCGACCTTATGCGCAGAGCAAAATGAGGGCCATAGATACTTTGAGAATAAAAATAAAAAAAAAAAAAAACTGGAAACTACTATCTTGTTATTGTAGTTAAGAATAAAAATATTTCCATTTAACATAATCTAATTCATACATAACCTATCAAACTTCGGTAGTCTACAAAATGAAAGGTAATATAATAGGTTAATTGGTTAGCAAGTTGAACTCACAGGCATAAGTATTTGAAGAGTTGAGATACATATTGCTAGTTGGTGGTAATGAAAAACATAATGGACAAAGATGAAATATCACGTACCTTTTACGCAAGTAGAGCTCGGATCAAATACGGCAAAACCCTACAAATAAAGAAACCAAGAGTTTCGTACCATTTATTTGACAGCAACAACGATTATTCTACTCAATAATAATAGCAGAAAAAAAACAACAGTCATTCGAAACTCTGAAAAATGTTCAAACAAAATTTGTTTTGTTATCCTATGCATTAAAAATGAATAATACTTACTTTCAGCTCTTACCACCAGTTAAGAGTGAGGTTCCGGTGAGATCAAATGATCCCTTAAAATTATGTAGTTATCTCGCTTTCTTTGCTTGTAACTTAATCCAGTCTGTCTTAACTTATGAAATAGAAAAAAATTGACACCTTCCTGAAATTAAGATAGAACAGAAAATTAAAAGAAAATTTAAGATCGATTCATGTTTTACTGATAAACACATGTTCAACACAATTTCATTTTAAGAATGCTCTTATCAATTGAAAATAATTTCTTTTTAAATTGATTTTTAATAACAATTTTGTGCAAAATCTTCCTGAACATTATAGAAAATTTATTAATAATTGTTAAAGGTTAATAAAGACAGCCAGGTCCAGCTATGACTGTGTGACTTGGCCTTCGAATTGCTTCTAGGGCTTCCACGGCCGATGGTTCGTCGAGGGAAGTCATCCAACCTTCAGAGACCTACACTGCCGTTCTAAGCAAGAATGTCCCATGTGACTTTTGGGTCATTTTCACTTTTTTGCTGGAAACGGTCTCTTTTAGTGTTAACTTTCGAATAAAAACACAAACAAGTATACTTTGTTCTGAACTTAAACGAAATTTTCATCAAGGTGGTTGTCTCTATGTTGGTAGTTCTACGCAAGAATGTCACACTAGAGAAAATTCTATGAAAAATGCAAATTTTATCAAAAAATTGTCTTAAGATGAGTTCAAACTATTGAATTTAATGTTATTCACTGAAAAGAACACTAAAATAGAGGGCAGAGGAGGAGCGAGAAGCCTTGAGTGTTTTATTCAGAGAAATTTTCACTGAACACTTTTCGGTAGGCATTACTTACAGGATCCATACTCAACTATACATTTTTATTAACAAAGAGGAACGTATTGCTCAAATTACGGTTTAGCATGTTTTTGGGAAAAAAATAAACTACGCAAGCTTTTAAAATGATAGAAAAATTGTAGCCGTGTGACAGTTTTTCGTAGAACTAGCATCGGCAAGAGTTCCCTCTTAGCCTTCGTCGGTGTCGGACGTGTTCCACTCTCGATCATCGATCAAAAGGCAGCGAATTTTTTTTTCGATAAAGTGTTGTGCAGCGCGCGGTGATGAGCCCATCACCGGGTGACCATCCAAACCGGACCATTCCGGAATGGATGGATCCCCAAAATTTGCACGGTCGGTTATATTACCTAACGCTTCAAGGTAAAGCTAAAGAACTTCCAAAAAAACCGTTCTTGATTGGACGTTCCATCGAGAACTTTGCGGGTAAAATTGAGGGCGCCTTTTACGAAAAATCTCGGAAGTGGTACGTGCTCAAGATAAGGAACAAGGACCAAGGAAGAAAGCTGACAACATTATCAACTCTACTGGATGGTACACCGATTGTCATAGGTCGTCATCCTAGTTTAAACCAGCGGAAATTAGTGGTCACCTGTCGAGAAGTTGATGGAATGGATGACAAACTTTTGTTGGAAGAACTAGCGCCTCAAAAAATAATCGATGTTCGCCGCATAACAAAAAAAACCCCAGCAGGAATCATAGGTACAGCAACGCTAATTCTTACAATCAACAGCACCATCATTCCGGAATTTATAAATTTCGGTCTCCTTCGAGTTCGCACGCGCATTTACTATTCGCAGCCTCTGTTATGCCGACAATGCTTGCAGTACGGCCACCCTAAAAGCCGTTGCAAGAATCAGTTGGCTTGCAAAAATTGTTCTGAAACTCACGAAAGTGCTAACTGCCGTGTCGAACCCTTTTGTGGAAATTGCAAATCACCAGGTCATTCCCCCTTGGACAGAAAGTGCCCCATTTGGACAGCAGAATCTGCAGCACTCAAACTCAGCACAGATAAAAACGTTCCAATCAACGAAGCCCGAAGAATAGTACACACGAGCAGCAACTCAACCAGCTACGCACATGTAGTAAAAACGAGCCAGAACCAACAGACTACCCAGAACACAACACAACAGCAACAACTCCAACAAAAAGAAGCACCAAACCAACAGACGAGCTTGAACCAGAAAAGAACGCACACTCCAGCAACACCACAATCTTTTCAAACTGATGGCATCAGTTTGGATGCAGATTCCCCGCCTCGGAAACGGACCCCCCTTCCAACCTCTCTTCCAACAACTTCGACAGGAGAAGTTTTCGCTGAAGATATGGTTAAAAAAAATACATCTTCTCGATCAATCGTGACACGGAGCATGCAGCAGGTGCGACCACCAGAGATACCCAAATAACCCCTTCCCCTCATATCCTTCCACTTCCTATTTCCTTTCTTACCACTTTCCAAATCGTTTAATAAAAAATGACCCTCGGCACATAATTACTTTTTATAAGTTATAGGCCTAATAAACGTTAAGAAATAATAATAAAAAAAAAAAAAAAGCATCGGCATGCGTTCTGATTCTACGCAAAAGTGTCACACGGAGCATTTTTGGCTCTAATTCGCTGTTTTTTTTCGTAGGAAATCTAATTTTTTTGGCAGAAAACATTGTAAAATGATTAACTTGAACTGTTCACTACGAAAAAATTGTCGGTGAATTTTTAGTTTGAGAGAAAAGTTGGAAATATAGCTGATATTTCAATCGCGTTTTTCTCGTTTGCACGTTTTTCCACATGGGACCATCTTGCTTAGAACGGCAGTACAATGGTTGGCAATCCACTCCGCTTGCAATAGTCTTTTCAGATTAACCCCAGATGCATTCCCTATGAAATAGTTTTTAATAATGAATGAAACCACATCTTACCTGTCGGCAACCTACGGGATTCTTTTTTTTTTGTTGCGTTTAAATAGATCGGGGAGCTGACGCTTGAAATGAAAATTAGAATAGTTTGGAGCAACCTGTATAAATTTTTCATTGAGTTTGGAGAAGAAAATTTAAAGTTTAAAGAATAGTAAGCGATCATGTAGCTTGCAATAGTTTCACCAGATTAACATTAACCCCAGATGCATCCCCTCTGAAATATTGATAAGATATAACCACATGTTTTTGATATAACTATTTATAGAATGAAACGCATCTGATTACCTGTCGGCAACTTATGGGATTCGAACCAAAAAGATTTCGTGTTGATACCGGGAATCGAACCCAGTATGCCTGGGTTACCAGACTCGGGCCAGCCTATCCACTAGACCACATCAGCCCTTGTCGTGTGACCAGTAGCATATACGCAGTAAATTTTTGCCTCGATTTCCAGCAAAAAAAAAATTGCTGGAAAAATCTCAATTCATATTTTGCTGGAATCCAACAAATATTCTCCGTCTTGTTGATTTTTCCAGCAATTGATCTTCATTGCTGGAAAACCAGTAATCGATTTGTGAAACTCGAAGTTATTTTTGTTTGAAGTATTTAGTATTTCATTAAAGAAACTAATAATTTTTATTTCAGATGGAGCATGATGAGCATGATCCAATGCTTGGCGAAAAGCGGCCTGGTAGATATTATTATTTAATATTGGCCCTTATTCTGCGCCGCGCGTGACGTGATGATAGTTGAGTCACCCAAGTCACTCTATTCCAGTAGTCGGTTTAGGTGACGAGCGTCACTTCGGATGAACTTTGTAAGTTCTTACCCTATTCTCGTAGTCACCGTGGGTGAGAATCGTCGCATTCAGGTGACGATTTAAGGTGAGAATTGTCGGTACCTTTTCAGGTGGTGACGAGATAGGAATTTAATCGAAAATGTATGTAAAGTGGAATGGTTAGGCTCTGAATATTAAACCAGTGATGGTAAGTTTCGCCCGTCACGCTTGACCCGACTAGTTTTGTTTCATCAAACGACTGGCACTGTTCTCAATTGACGGAGCCTCACTACTCGCATGACGGATAAAGCACGACAACAATCAACATTTCTTCATCATCGACTGGCGAAGCTCCTACACATGGTCAAAATTTCTCCTGAGAGTGACTGGCAAATCTGTTCACACTTCGATCGGCTGCTGACGGCAGGTACAACTAATAGAACGACTTGCTGGCAGAGAGCAACAATAGCAATAAAAAACTAAAAACGAGCTTGCTGACAGGAGCAACAATAATAATAAATGCGTTTCCTTTTCGTCTTCAGTTCGGTCGACGACTCGTTCGAATGCGATTGGTGAATGCTGACTATGAAATTTTTTTAGCTTCAAACGACTGGGGGTTGAATGACTGGCAAACGAAGCGACTGGTCGTTAAGGAACAGTCAATTGAGTTTGACGGACCAAGAGGCTTCACAGTCACAGCTTCACGCCTCATGACGATGACTTTTGCCAAGCCTGTATTAAACTATACTAATGTATGATATTTGAAGAAACAATTAAACCGATTCACGTACTTTTTTTATATCAATTTAGAAAAAAAAAAAAATCTTGATGATAAAAAATCCAAGGAGATTTCCTTTTCAATCTGATCGAGTTCTTAACAAAAATCCAAAATTGAACCTTAAAATGAAAAACTAAAGTTGAATGATAAAACAAGTGAGGAGTAAGTTTTTAATTGAATAAGTTTATATTTTTCAAATGATCTTCTAACCCCTAAATTTAACAAACTATAATTTAATACGGCAAGCGCTGCTGCCATTCGAAAATAAAAAAAAACGGTTAAATTAATAGGTCTCCCCAGCAGCGTGACGTTTTTCTTCCGGCTAGTCAGGCACTAAATAACTTACTAAAAAAAACAGAAGAAAAACACATTTAGATACTTAAAGAAGCTGCCTGCAAAACACATATCTTACTTACTTGGATAAACTAAATTAAATCCGTTTTAACGGTTTCATGATGACTGGTTGGTGGACTCATCCGCCGGCTTGGGCATTTGATTTGCGGTTAGTTTTTCTGCTCCAATCAGTCAGCTTACCGGCTCATCCGCTGCAAATGTCGGCTCCAAATCCGGCCTGGACGACTTGCTAACACCGTAAAATTAGATTGTGGTCTTTTCCGTACCGAAATTCGCAGTTGTTGATTTAAAAACTAATTTTAAAATTCGGAAACGCGAGCAAAATAAAACAAACCGAGCTAGTTTGACACATGAGCTCACTCAGTCACTCACCTACGAATGAACCTCTGTCACTTTACCCACATCGACTACGGGAATAAGGTGGCAAATCTCACGGTGACTCCGAGGTGAGGTGACAATCATCACGTCACGCGCGGCGCAGAATAAGGGCCATTGTTACACAAATTTAAATAAATGTCGCTGATGAAAAATTAACTAACAAATTTCGTTTTATAAATATGACTACCATGGGGGTTAAAGCCAGTGGAACAAAATCTTGCAAAATTTTGCTGCTTTGAAGCAAAATAAATTTGCTGTATAGGTTTTGTTTTTTGAATAAGTCGGATTTATGGAAAATAAGGGCATAATGGTCACCTTAAGGAAAACGCTTATTTAACCATAGAAAATAGCTATAATATCTATGGAGGTTACATTATTGTTTCGTGTTCAGACACTTGAAAAGCCTATTTACAAACGGACTGAAACTTGTAAAACTAGATGGAAACGTTAAAAAATGCATTTTATTTTTTTTGCCAAAAGCTGAAAACTAGCCACTATATGGGGCAGTATAAACATATAACGAGTATAAAAACGAAATAATCCAGGTCTGTTTGT
This sequence comes from Uranotaenia lowii, assembly GCF_029784155.1. Taxonomy (NCBI): domain Eukaryota; kingdom Metazoa; phylum Arthropoda; class Insecta; order Diptera; family Culicidae; genus Uranotaenia; species Uranotaenia lowii. Next base: position 263,600,482 of record NC_073692.1, read on the forward strand.
AGAATACAAACAATTCACACACGCTCATACATAGTTTCTGATGCTTTGTTTGGCGGATGATGCTACTAGCTGTATAATGTAATGATCAAAAAAATCGATCATGAATTGTAAATGGAAAAAATTCACCTCGAACAGAAATCGAATCTTTTAATTACCTCTCCGATACCTTACCTTAAGCCTATTGAATCGTCGGATGTAAACTAGTCAAGTTGTGGCTCTATAAATCAATTTTAATTCGCAATGTTGCTCTATATGCCCCGAGTCAACAAATTTAAGTAAAAACGTGTTTTAAATTTGATAAACGTGAAAAATCAAAATTTTCATGATGGTAAAAATTGATAAACAATGTGTACATCATGTTGCAGCGCCTGTAATGTAGGCGATCAAGGTAATTTTAAGATCATAAGAGTTTATTTAGTGATGCTCAAAAATTATAATATTTTCGTTACTTGAGAACCTAGCTGTTTTTTTTTAAATATCTCTGTAAAGATGATAAGGAGATTCCTGTTGAAGTAGGAAACAAATCCTCATGAAAATTTATTTAAGAAAATACGTATGTACTTTTGTAGAAAAGAGTAGTGCTTATTATGCCCTCATCTCCCCTACCTATATCAAACTGGGAAAATGGCATTTTGCATTCGCCCTTTTGAGATAGTGATTCTGTTCTTTCAAAATTTGAGGTTAAGTCTGTCGACTTCGAGGAAGTTGGCGAACTGTGAAGGTTTATATAATTTTCCTGACGAACATTACTGCGTATTAATAATCATTTTTGGCGAATTGGGCAAATTTGCCCTAGCCACCAAAACCCAAAGAAAAAAAATCATTTCTTTTTCGATTCTATGTTCCTCCAATCGAAAGCAATTTTTCAAGTTTAGGTTGATGCTGGAGATACTCATTGTTTCACTGGTGTAATTTGGGTTTAGACTAACTGGCGAAAAGCGTATAGGATAGGAATTATCTTGATGTAAACTGGAATCGATTAGGATAAATTTTTCAATTTTAATTTAATCATTGAAATTACGGTAGCCTTGTTTCAAACTGTTGCACAAGGTCAAGGAAGTAAACTATTTAAAAGTTAAGGTGGCCATTTACAACACAACGAAAAGAAAACCTAAATTACAGTTTCAAGATTCAAAATGGCGGATGAATCAAGCACATTTAAATTTGAGATCAAATACTGAAATTAGATAATTGATCGAAATCAATTAAACTAGCCTTGCAGCAACAAGTAAATCAAAAAGACCTTAGTGTTAAACAAGCTTGATAATAAGCGCCCAGTTTTCCACTTACCTTATCGCAAAACGGAATACGCTCACCAACAGTGGAACACTTTACTTTACGACTTATGACTCGGTCTTTCGAGAGATTTAAAATGAATGACTGACTGAGCTTTTGAGATTTTGAGCCGTTACAATAAAAAGTCTTGCCTGATGGAACGAGTTTGTGCTCACTAAAGTAAGAGGCGCTGCTGTCGGATGAAAGATAAATAATAAGTACGCAACCGCACTGAGCCAAAAAATTTACACACTATATATATATATATATATATATATATATATATATATATATATATATATATATATATATATATATATATATATATATATATATATATATATATATATATATATATATATATATATATATATATATATATATATATATATATATATATATATATATATATATATATATATATATATACTATATACTTTAAAAACTCGTATAGCTGCAGTTGAAATTCGAAGTTTTCGCATTGGTGATCCGAGATATTAACGCAGCGGTATTTTGGTCAATGTATCAGCTAGATCGATATTTTTGAAGAAAATTACTTTCCGAAGTATTTGCATACGTTTGTGTAGAATTTACTAACGCCAGGATCGAAAAAAAAAATAACTGCGATAGAAAAAATGAATTTACGAACACGCCGTAAATTTTTCTGTTCGATTTCTATCCGTCTGCTCTGTATTGTTTCAATCGCAGTCATCCGAGTGCGTGTTTCGTTTTGGTGCGTGCGCATCATGATGAATGGTTTGAATTGTGTGGTGAAATTTAGTCGCAGTGATGTTCCTGCCGTTTCCGCTGTTTCTGTTCAGAAATGAGGACTAAATATTTAGACGAAGGCATTGTCCGGCGATAATTTGATTGAGAGCAAGATTTGCTTGATTTATTAAATTGTAACGGCGTGTTCATAAATTGATTTTTTTTGGGTTATGCATCATGTCGATCGATTGTTTTGATAGATCTCAAACCACTCAGAGGTGGTACCAGTGATACTTCAAAGTGGAAAGCAAGGTAAGTACCGTTGCCACAATTATTTACTATTTGCTTATTAAACTGATCATCTTTTTCAAGATTTAAATAATAATTCTTGTGGATCCAATTTAGATTCAAATTTCGAAAATCTGACTGCATTTGTTATAAGGTACACCGGGGCAAGTGCCAACATTCAACTTTTTGTTGTTCTGGCCCAAACAAACAATCTGACATAGATAAACTAAACTTTCTTTAAATTATTCACTAAAAACACTGCACTGTTCGATAACACGAATTCAAGTACGTACTAGACATGAAAAGTGTGTTTTAATTTTGCATATTTTGGCTATAAAATTTGTTAAATTTTAAGATTGACAGTTGTTTGCAATGTCGCCGTATATGTTTTTTTAGCCAGAAATTTAACGGATTTTTTTAGCGCCGATGTGGTCTAGCGGATAGGCTGGCGCGAGTCTGGTTTTGGTATGCCAGGCGTACACTGGGTTCGATTCCCGGTATCGGCAAGACAACTTTTTTGGGTTCGAATTCCATAAGTGGCCGACATTAAGATGTGTTAATAAGAATGTTGTTAATAAGAATGTTTAATCAGTTGCCAGGTATGCCAGGTATATACACGGATGCCAGAATATCTGTAAGTAAACTACACACCTAATTGCTTCGTTCTTCCAAAATATACCTACATCAACAAAAATACATTCACTCCGGGTATGGTGTACACGCTGCATTGGAGATTTGTCGAACTTAATAATCTAAGAATGCATGTGAGCACATACTTTGGCCGATGACATAGTGAGAGCGATGCGATGCGAATTGGCGAACGCGGTCAATGCGAACTCGAGCGGCAGAACAAATTGACTTTTGCTTCGCCGCGTTGAGTATGTCAGGTTTAAGCGATTCACATACATTTTCATCAAATGTGGTTCGCCGCATTGAATAAAATTCGCCGGTTCGCATCGCCTCGCACTCACTATGTCATCGGCCTTAGGCAGAAACTGCGGTGAATCCGTGCACCCATGGTATACAGAAATTTAACAGATTTTTTTTATAAGTCTCATGTCAGTTTTTAGTGTAGTCAATGTATGTATATACACACTCATTTTGCGGAACACATAAAACTTGTAGAATTGACCCGTCCATATGATCTGTCAAATAATGGGTTATTTGGACGGGTCAATAACACATGTTTTTGAAAAAGCATGAGTAAACTTCAAGACGGGTAGTTTTTGATCTTGTCTAAATTTCGTCAGTCATCCGAGAAGCAAAAACGATGACGTGATAGAAATTGCAGTAAGTATTTCAATATCTGTAACATAAACAAATATTCCTCATTCTAAATAGTTAAATATTCATTTTTTCGGTATTGTTTTGCAGGTCTGAAAAAACGATGTGACTCAACATTCCGGCATTTCAACGGCAAGCTGCGGACAAAAAAATGGACAGATCGCCAATTTCGTCTTCCAATGATAAAGGATAAAGGTAAGTTTATTAATAAATAAATACATCAATAAATTGGTTTCCACTAATCAGGGAGATCAATAAGTTTGAAAAATTACTACCTATATCCTGAAAAAAAAAACCATCACTCATTAGTTTCAATTTCTTTCAGATTTCTGCATCCTTTGGCCTGGTGTGTTGCTGTTGTTTATATTAAAAAATATAATATATTAAAACCGAGAAATTTCGTTATGTTGAAATTAATTTAAAAGACGAATATTTTTTCTTCAAGATAAATGAATTTCGATTTTATTTTTTACCAATGTTAAAGGCTTTGAAATTCAAAAATTAAGAAAACCACATGTGTACGATCAATTTTGCGGTTGACCGTATGTACGAATATACAGACATGATCGTTTGAATTTTATATTTTAAAACCCGAATGAATAGCACAAACTCCAAAGGTAAGATTTTCATATTCAACACATTTGAATCCCGCACTTTGAATGAGAACTTTGAATTCTTCCTGCTTGGGGAATTTACGTATACTTTCTATCAAATATTGATATGGCTGCCATTGACTAGCTAGAACTTGACCCATCGGAGGGATCACTTGAAATGAGTACTGGTCATAGATCCTGAAAAGAAAAAAACAGACAATGATTTTTTTTGGAAGTGTAATGTTTTTCATTTGAAGTGGCTCAAATTAATTTTGGTGAGAGCATAACAGAGCTGCAAGCACGAATAATTTCATATTCTATTATTTTTATGAAAATTAAAAAATATAGCAAGAGGGAAACTGTTGATTCTAAGCCTATTAAAATGTAGTTTTTAAATACGAAATGAACCCTGTTCCTTTGCAAAATAAAGTTATAGTGAAAGTAAATAATAATTTTGTGTAATTACTTCCTGTGCAAAAATTGAGATAAAAAACATTGACTAAAAGAAGGTATGTACTTTCTGGTTTGCGCACTTTAGAATATTTTGAGTCACTCAGTCAAAAATTACCAGCGTAAATAGTCATTGGGAACATGACTGAATTCCAGGCACAAAAATCGTCCCCCAGTTTTCAGGACTCGGTAAGCCTCCGAGAGCACCTTGGTAAAGAAATAAAATAATGACATCATGAGTGTTTTATTTTCAAAATTTAAGCTTACTTTGTCAATATGCGTCACATTGCGGATTCCAAAAGCAATTGAGTACGCCGTGAAGGAGTTATTTTCGAAAGGTAATTCCTCGGCATTGGCACAAACCCAGTCAACCGTAGTGCGATTTGATTTCAAATTAAGCCTGCAAATGGTTTAACATTTTCTTGAAAAACTGTACCAACTGTATCAATAGAACAAATTTTAAATCACAAATTTAATACCGTTTGAATCGCTCTTTCCCAACGTCGAGCATGTTCTGATTGATGTCAGAAACAGTGACGTGATTGCTTTCGTCGTATGTCGAACCCGATCGTTCGAGGTACTTCAAATAGCGAAAAGCTATATCACCAGTTCCACCGGCCATGTCTAGCAGGCGATTTCCACCTCCGAGTGGTGCCAATCGTTCCATAAATATGTCCTTCCAAATGCGGTGAATTCCGAACGACATTGCATCATTCATCAGATCGTAGGATGAGGCCACTTCTTCAAAAACTTTATGGACCATTCGTTCTTTTTCGCTTTCTTTCACTGTTTGGAAACCGAAATGTGTTTCTCCCGGTAGGGACGGAATTTGTTTCGCATGCTGAGAATGTTGACTATAGTTTACAAGCGATCGGAGAACCACTGTGCTAAGCAAGTGCTTTTTCCTCAATAATTGTAGCATACTGAAAATTAATCAGAATTGTGTACAAAATAATTCAAAATTTAACAATAATTCTTCTTCTTTAATCTTATTTTGATTGTAAATATTTGCCAGACAAATCAAAGGGGAGTGGGCCCAGTGTCAATGATCATATGCCCAGCATTAATCAAGGTGGGTATATATTCAGGAGGTGTTCCCGAATAACGAATTCCCGATTCAGCCATTTCGGCTATAGTCCTATTTGCCGCTGATAGTGTTCGTGATATTATGCACGTTGTTTCACCAACACTTTTCAACTTTGGGACAATTAACCTCAAAAACGACGTTTTTTGTACCGAGAGTTTTTGAGGTTAATTGTCCCGTCTCATCTGTACATGCTCAGCAAATGTGCGTAAGAAATGTCAAAAACAACTCTATGTAGGCTATGCAACTATACGGAACTCATGAAGTTTGTTCACCAACAAACCACAGAAAAGCTGAGCAAAAAATAAACAAACTCATTGAGAGCCCCGCTCACTCCTCGCCTACTTACTGTGAAAGTCGGAGAACCTAGTGTATCTAAGAACCTTGGCATCAGGGGTGTCAGGTGTCCTGATTTTTCAGGATTTGTCCTGATTTTCGAGAGGCCGTCCTGATTTTTCAAAAATGCTTGAATGGTCCTGATTTTTGAAAAATGGCACTTAAAATGTCCTGATTTGTCCTGATTTTTAAAAAAATATCCAAATTATAACTAAATTTATTGTTAAATGATGAGAATATCAAAAAAAATCTGAAATAAAATAGTGTAACCAGTTAAACCAATGATAGTATTTGATTCAAATGATATTTGAATGATGTTTTTCGATATTATCACAGGTCAGCTAAGATTATTCTCGCTTCAGTTGCATAATTTGAGGCGCCTTCAGCACCTATATTTCGCCTTTAGTTATGCAATCTAAGCAAAACTGTATGTTATTTTCACCAGTTTAGTGGTGTCCTGAAAAATCCTGATTTTTGAAAAATGGCACTTAAAATGTCCTGATTTGTCCTGATTTTTAAAAAAATATCCAAATTATAACTAAATTTATTGTTAAATGATGAGAATATCAAAAAAAATCTGAAATAAAATAGTGTAACCAGTTAAACCAATGATAGTATTTGATTCAAATGATATTTGAATGATGTTTTTCGATATTATCACAGGTCAGCTAAGATTATTCTCGCTTCAGTTGCATAATTTGAGGCGCCTTCAGCACCTATATTTCGCCTTTAGTTATGCAATCTAAGCAAAACTGTATGTTATTTTCACCAGTTTAGTGGTGTCCTGAAAAATCCTGATTTTTTCTTCGCGGTGTCCTGATTTTTAACAAAACGACCTGGCACCTCTGCTTGGCATTAATCTTCTCGCAGCAGAGGTGCCAGGTCGTTTTGTTAAAAATCAGGACACCGCGAAGAAAAAATCAGGATTTTTCAGGACACCACTAAACTGGTGAAAATAACATACAGTTTTGCTTAGATTGCATAACTAAAGGCGAAATATAGGTGCTGAAGGCGCCTCAAATTATGCAACTGAAGCGAGAATAATCTTAGCTGACCTGTAGATAATATCGAAAAACATCATTCAAATATCATTTGAATCAAATACTATCATTGGTTTAACTGGTTACACTATTTTATTTCAGATTTTTTTTGATATTCTCATCATTTAACAATAAATTTAGTTATAATTTGGATATTTTTTTAAAAATCAGGACAAATCAGGACATTTTAAGTGCCATTTTTCAAAAATCAGGACCATTCAAGCATTTTTGAAAAATCAGGACGGCCTCTCGAAAATCAGGACAAATCCTGAAAAATCAGGACACCTGACACCCCTGTCTCGCAGTCTCGACCGCGGTCGAAGTTAGCTGGTTTATAATATAACAGCTTTGTTCAATAGTAGGTTACAATAGGTTTCAACTGTTTTTTGTCATTTGGTAGTTATTCAATGAAGCAAGTTGAAACTAATACCACTGACCATACTGACTGCCCGAATCGAAAAACATGATGAAAAAACAATGAATTTCATTTTCACGCTACCATGGATTTTATGGTTGACACTATGCGAATAATGGTATATGAAACCTTGAATATACTGTCAAACTCATCGTATTCGACAGTGAAATTTATGGTTTTGGCTTAATTTACCATGGAAAAAGGGGGTTGTTAAGCAACTTAACAATGAAAAAATCAACTTTTTCCCATACATTTGGAAACTCAAAACGATAAAATTTATGGTTATTACAGCTTCCATTTTTCTTTACTCAAACTGTGAAATACATTGTTTTTTCATGAATTTTAATCATTTCAAAGATTATGAACATCAATGTTAATTCATGATCTATCAGAAATCTGGGGACCGTAAAATTTTATGCTTTGAATTATTGAATTGAATTCGAAAATTATTCGTTTTTTGTATTTGTATTGCCTCTTAAAAGAAAAAAAACTTGTTCATTCGTTTGCCTTATTTTTATTGATAATTTTGGGATTATTTTCAAAGCACTCGTCACTTTCCGGAGTCAAAATTTACTGCGGCACCGGCGGCTCTTCAGCTCTTTTCTGCCCTATAGGTATCCCATTCCCTGGGACAAGGCCATATTCCTGTCATCTAAAGGCACTATACCACCAGTTTCGATGCGAGTTCGTCTTCGATGTTTACCTGGTCAATACGTCCCATCGTATGCTACCCTTACCTGACGCTGAAGGTGGAGAACTTCGCCTTTTCCGCTGCATCTAGAATGAGAGAAATTTCTATCAGTTAGTTTTCCTCTAGTAATGGGAATACATATATGTAATTAAAATTACTCACCAGCATAACCGCGGGTAAATCCATCCTCATTCGATCCGAATCCGTCCAGTTCGATAGCGGATATGTTTGAATTCGCATGGATCCGACTTCTAAAATTACGGCATGCCTCACAAAAAATGGCGTTCCTATGGGAACGTAAAAATTTTTCACTACACGAAAAATTAAAAAAGTGTAAAATAAGCAAATATTTATTACCAATGTTGATTTACACCGGTTGATAAAATATCTAGATTTTACCATAAAGTTTATTGTTCAATTGAAAATCATTGTTTTGCTATATTATTACCACGGTCTTGGCTATTCGGGTGGACACTCGATTTCGTTTTCTGGATAATTTTTCCAGAAAAAAAAACAAAAAAAAAATCATTTTTCCAACAGTACGCAATGTCGATTCCAGAGTGCGCATCGATCGATTTGAAGAAATGCTATCCCAGTTAGGAAACCCAAGCAACCAAAAGTCGCGTTTTTACTTAACTCCGAACTCCGAAGTTCACATTTGGCTGAAAAAATGTATTACGGGAACTTCAGGTGACTCTTGTCGCGTAAAAGTTACTCAGGAACTTCCATCGCCCTTTGAAAGGTTAAACTATCGATAACGGAACTTCTAAGCGCTTTTAATGGAACTTCTTTCAAGAAGGTCGATAACGTTCGCGTAACATTCCAAAACGCACCATTAAGATACTTGAAGGTGTTTTAAAGAACCTATATGGGAAATCTAAGCGACATGTCAAAAATATTTTTCAAGAAGGTCGATAACGTTCGCGTAACATTCTAAAGCGCACCATTAAGATACTTGAAGGTGTTTTAAAGAACCTATATGGGAATTCTGAGCGACATGTCAAAAATGTTTTTCAAGAAGGTCGATAACGTTCGCGTAACATTCTAAGGCGCACCATTAAGATACTTAAAGGTGTTTCAAAGAACCTATATGGGAATTCTAAGCGCCATGTCAAAAATGTCTGTCAATTTTTTGTCATGGTATTTGTTTTGTTTATATCTGTACTGATATTTACAAATGGAATTCAAGATTTTTTCGAACTTTTCTTATAAATGTTTAATAAGATATTCGAATAAATTTTGATGATGCGAATTTTTGTTATGATTCATATTGTATACTGAATGTCCTTTGAACGAAATTAGGTACCTTCTATTGACCAACCCACTCAATCATCTCAAATGACATTAAGTTTAAATACTAATCATTACAGTGGCAATTAGCTATTGCTGGATTGGTCGAGAGGCTGGTGAGTTTCATTGCAACCTAGAGAGCAGCGGTTCAATTCTCTAGGCGTGTAAGCAGCTTTTGTAATCAAAACAATATAATTGAAATCAATGAGATAGACCATGATAGACCGGCAACCTAGCAATCTGACATGTGGTTGTCAGAGCAATCTGTCAATCGGATTTTTTTTTCGGCGCGTAGAAGTTTCTTGACATTCTCTTAGAAGCTGAATAGCGTTCTCTACAGCCACCTAAACGAACTTGAAAGTAGCTTTAAGAACTTAAATTTTGGGCTGATTAGCATTCTCTTCAGACACAAACGAGAGCTGATTAAGCTTCTATGGAACCCTTTTAAGGGAATTCTGGTTGCTTGGGAATGCCACCCAACTTTAAAAATAAAACACGCAATTTCTATGATAAAATCGGGCTAAAAAGGACCATTTTTCCTACAGGGCATTTTTTGTCAAATTTTCCAGGTTCGCCACCTGCCGTCGGTATTGCGAACCTGCAAAAGCTGACAACAAAAAATTAGACAGAAAATGGTTGAATTTTTGTTCTAAGAGTCAAGTCAGTGTGGTCAGTGCTAATACCGTATTTTTTCCACCTGGAGGCAAACTAGAGGCAACCTAGGTTCGCTCTAACTGCTGTCATCGTGCTCATTTATTGCTCGAGAGGCAACCTAGGTTCGCTCGAAAAACGGACGGAGTCGCTCTGAGAAGAAAGTCAGTTTTGCGAGAAGTTCACCAATACTCTCAACATTGTTGTCAAAACATTAAACAGCTGTTTTTGGCTGAAAGCAAAAGAGTTGAAATAATGAACGGGAAAATGATTATTGCCGCGATTTTGAACCTCTCAGCCAAGCAAAATCGTACTATCTGCTGTCCAGTGCAATCCGGACACGAAAAAAGGCAATTCGGATGTGAAGAACCGAATGAAGAAAACCAGAAGGAAGAACAAAATTACAGCTGCATGTAAACATTGCGCTCGTTCTTACGCACACCTACTCCAAGGAATATTTAAAGAAGGTAGTGTCGAGGCAGCCCTGCTTTAGTATTAGTACACACTGCGACGTCACAATCACGAAAAATCTGTTAATTTACTAGGAAATTTGCCTTTTTCGTTGATAATTTGAAGAATTTGTTGGAAATGTTCCACTTTTAATACCTGTTATTGTAGAAGGATTCTTGCTCTATAAGATCGGTACGAAAAAAGTTGAATTTTCGAGTAATTTTTGTGAGAAATAGACCATCGAAGTTCGAAAAAATGGTAGATTTTCCCTACTCAAATTTGCAAAACATTAAAATTAGTTCAAAGTCTTCTATGAAAATGATCAAGTCAGTGCAGTTTAAGATCCTTGTTACAAAAAAGTTATCAAAAAACAAACTTTTGTATAAAACCACAATTATTTATTCGCATTTTAGTAAATCGAGTTAATAATAATCAATTGATGTTAATTGTTCTTCATAAGAATTGAATATGGTTAACCGATTGTATAAAAATCATGACAATCAGTTGAACACTCAATAACTACCAGCTAGACTATTTTAAAGTAGATTTTATCTTCGTTTTTGAACGTTTTAGCTTCAAGATGACATCGCGTTCAATATTAAAATGAGAAAAAAACATAATGCAATCTTCAAAGGACCAGAAAATTTCATAACATAGTGAAATAGAGGTCTTACAACACAATCAAAATGAAATTGGAATTTATTTTCGTTCTAAAACATGTTTTTCTTTGAAATTTCTGCCATTCGCATATAAATTTTCGATACATTCGTTTTTGTGACGTCACAAAAAAATCCAATATGGCTCTCGACACTACCTTATTTAAATATTCCTTGCACCTACTCGCTAAATTTGAAATACTCAGAGCCCGGCTACCTTTTACTCAGACGGCGCCACATGTACACTCAGGCAAATTCTTATTATAATTTTTATAAGATGCATCTTATGAACCGCTTTTTAGAGTGTAAAATAATTTTTCATGAGAGTCTTATGAAATTCTTTCAATTTTCATACGATGTTCTTATGAAAAATAGAAGAAACGGCATTGTGTGAAAGTAATGAATACATTCGTTCATTTCAACAGTTTTTTCATCATCTAACAGAACGAAGCAATCGCCAGTTCATAGTTACTAGTTTTACATCAAAGATAAATGATATTGTCATTTCCGGAATGGTAAGTCCGATTTGTTGTTTCTGATGTGAGCGACATATTAGTAATTTGAAATAAATTTTTGTTTACTTTTCAGCTATCTGATCTAACAAGGTCGAAGATTGGGATGCGGCAAAAAAAACTTTGATGGAAGCGTCTGTTGATGCACTATGCTGATGGTGACCAAAAATGATTTGATTTCAAACAAATTTGGCAAACAATAAAGAGAATGTTTTCAGCATGAAATATCTAAAATTATTCTTATTAGAAAGCAAAAATAGTTTATATAAAGATTCCCAACTCTTATGAAAACCGGGAGACAAAAAAAATAAGCGCCACCATCAAATATGACGGCAGAAATGCAACTAAAACACAGTGAACACTGTTAGCAGAGAATACTCATGTGAAGCAGTTTTTATCACACGGTGGGACACATGTACTCAATTGAGAGTTTTTAAGCACAGCAATCAAAGGCCCCATTAACAATAACTAATTTTGCACTCAAAAATCTTTAGTGTCAGAAATGAGGGTGTGGATTATTTCATGCGCAGCGCCTAAATGTGACTACAAACTTTAGATCTGTGGATTGTGACATTTGTGCTACATTTCAAATCAGTATCTATTAAAATCAGTATTTTTAAAATATTTGTACACGCTAACCGCTTTTTGTGACTGCAAAAGATTGCACAAAATCCAAATTTCCAAAAAAAAAATAGAATAGGCCTGATTGTTTCACTTTGAGGAACACTCAAAATTTGCAAAATTAATTATAAAATAATATTCTTCAAAATTCAACACGACACTTCAGGTAAACTAAAATGCCATAGTCGTAAAAGTTGGTCCAGATGATTCTATCATACAGCATTTAGGGTATTGGATTTTTTCTAACTGATTTCTTTGCTGTCCATTTAGCTAAATTTAGTTCTTAATTTTAGTTCAACGTTTCTAAATGCTATGTACAAATTTGACAGAGTAAATAAAGGTCGCGGTACCTCAGGTCAAAATGAAAAATCTCATCTAGCCAGTAACTAAAAATAGTTGAAAAATGAATTTTGAACTGGTCTCAGAGTTTAAAACCTCTTAGGATGTTTTAATATCGATTCCCCTGATTTTACCGTGGATATGTTATCATATTGAGGGAATAAAAAAAAAATCTTAAAAAGTTTTAAACCCTAAGGCAGGCTTGTAATTTAACTTTTCACTATATTCTGAAATTATAAATTGTTAAATATTCTTAAATTATAAATTTCTTTATACACTAAATTTTTTATTCATTGTTGAGATAAATAACCAAATAAAAAACATTGTGAATGTTAATGTTTTCATTATTATATAAACCAATTAAGTTTAAGTTTTTTCACAATCGATGAATCTGAATGCGGTTAGCTCAATTTGACTGATTCAGTAGCATTTGTTTCTGCAAAATTTAATCAAATTACGTAAGAGTGCATTTTGAATAATTTTAAATTGATTGAAATCATATAAGAGTGCATCATGATCTGCACGCTACGATCATTAAACACAATTTGCAAGAAATGTTGACCTTTTCCGTCAGTAGGTGGTGCTGATGTTTGTAGAAAGAATGTCTGTTGGAATTTACTTGAAAAATGTAAAGAGCTGGGTATCTTTACATCTACTATCTTTGTAGAAAGTGATTAACTGTTTCCATAAGAACCTCTTATGAAAAGCAACAACCTATCATTGCAATAGGCGTTCATCTTCAGAATTTATTCGCGTCATAAGACAATCTTATGAATTTCAATGATTTTTCTTATGGCGCCACTTCATAAGAGAATCTTATGGCATACATAATAGTATTTTTCTGAGTGTATGAAGCAGCCGACGGCTGATCTTAACACGGAAAATAATAAAAAGGTAAAATTTACCGAGACAGCAAAGGTGAACGCTCGCAAAAGCCAAAAAGGTAACTTCTACCTATTCGAGGTGAAACTCATTATAATAACTCATTATAATGAACTCAAATATCAGCGGAAAATTTACTCAGACGTCAGAAAATTTGGCACTCAGAGAACTCGAGTGCTTGAAGGCGACAACTGAGTAAATGATGATCAGTTTGTGCGAGGCGGTCGTACTTGGTTGTTTTCGTGCAGCAAAAACTAGAAAACTTATATGGTGAATATTCATTTTAAAGGTAATTTCTAGCTATTAATCAGATATTATTTTTATTACAGGGTTCTGTGACGAAGGTGGTCCAAATGCAATTGCCATAACTAAATCTATTACGGCATAATGGTTCCGGCCGGGAAACAAAACCAGACGGACGAAAAAAAAAATTTAATTTTTTTAAAATAAATGTGTATGAACAACATTTGAACTTTTGTTATTCATCAAATCAACAAATCCATCATTTTTCTGAAAAATAATATACACTGTAAATTTTTGCCTCGATTTCCAGCAAAAAAAAATGCTGGAAACGTTCAGCAATCCAAATTTTTGCTGGAAACCAGCAAGGTTTTCGAATTGCTGGAATTTCCAGCAATTGATCTAGTTTGCTGGAAAATCAGCAATCGAGTTGTCAATTTGGAGTTTGTTTTTGTTTCGTACTCTGAAGCAAGGTGAGATTCTGGTGAGTTTTGGTTGAATTAATATAATTATTTTATTTTTTTTAACTATTTTTACAGGTGGCGGATGATCAACACTTTGGCACAAAGCTGCCAGCCCAGAGCCCGGTGTTATAGAATATTGAAAAAAAATATCGTGTTTCTGGAAATAAATATATCCCTTTATTGAAAAATGAGAGGAAATAATTGTTTTTATTGCTTATTATATACACAGCCAGTAATCAAAATTTAATTTTGAATTCAAATATAAATTTGATACTAAATACAGCTGGTTGTGTTAAAAGAAATAGCTGGTTTCCAGCAATCTGGATTGCTGATTTTCCAGTAATTTAAATTGCTGGAAACCAGCATTAACGTTTGCTGTTTTTTCCAGCTATTAAAATTGCTGGAAATTTTGCTGGAAAGTCAGCGGGACAAAAACCAGCAAAAATTTGCTGGTTTCCAGCAAAGAAAAATTTGCTGTGTAGGTTTTAACTATTCTAGCATGGAAAAAGCGACCAAAAACCGCTTCAGAATTTTTCGCGCATTCTGGGTAACCATGGCTCAGTTGCCGCGAAAAGGGCTGTTAGTCAGCTCTGAGGCCGATGACATAGGCCGATGACATACACAGCAAATTTTTTTTTGCTGGAAACCAGCAAAATTTTGCTGGTTTTTGTCCCGCTGACTTTCCAGCAAAATTTCCAGCAATATCGATTGCTGGAAAAATCAGCAAACATCAATGCTGGTTTCCAGCAATTCAAATTGCTGGAAATCAGCAATCCAGATTGCTGGAAACTAGCTATTTCAATCAAAGCATTCGGCTGTATTTGGTATCAAATTTATTTTTCAAATCAAATTTAAATATTGAAACTGGCTGTGCACATGATAAGTAATAAACAACATATTTTTCTTCCATTTTTTTATTATGAATTAAATGAATTAGCAGAGACATATGTTTTGTCAATATACCAATACCGCCTCCGGGGTGGCAGCTTTGTGCCAATGTGATAATCATCCGCCACCTGAAATAGAGATTCGATTAATACCTTTCATGAATCTGATAAATCCATTTTCCAATACAAACTCACCCTTGACTTGATGTCTGGTTGCTAGAATATAGAGGAAAATGAAAAAATAGTATTAACATAAACAAAATTCGTGAAAAAGAGTCTTACCTTGCTTCAGCGTACGAAAACAAACAGACTCCAATTTGACAACTCGATTGCTGATTTTCCAGCAAACTAGACCGATTGCTGGAAAGTCCAGCAATTTGAAAACCGATTGCTGATTTTCCAGCAAAAATGACAAGAACACAACCGAATGCTGAAAAATCGAGCAATAAGAAAATCGATTGCTGGTTTCCAGCAAAAATTTGGATTGCTGAACGTTTCCAGCAATTTTTTTTGCTGGAAACCGAGGCAAAAATTTACAGTGTAGTGAATACGATGCGATGCGATGCGGTGAATGCGATTCAATGCGGTGAACCACATTTGATGAAAATGTATGTGAATCGCTTAAACCTGACATACTCAACGCGGCGAAGCAGATGTCAATTTTCCGCCGATTCGCATCGCATCGCACTCACTATGGCCGATGACATAGTGAGTGCGATGCGATGCGAATTGGCGGAAAATTTACGGACGCAGCCTATGCGAACTCGAGCGGCGGAACAAATTGACATCTGCTTCGCCGCGTTGAGTATGTCAGGTTTAAGCGATTCACATACATTTTCATCAAATGTGGTTCACCGCATTGAATCGCATTCACCGCATCGCATCGCATCGTATTCACTATGTCATCGGCCTATGTCATCGGCCTACACTCTAATTCTCCCTGACTCAAATTTGAAGGAAAACAATTCAAAATTCGCCAAAACTGGGGAAACTCAAATTTTGATTAGAACGGCACAACTCAGATATGAATAATAGGGGTTTTCGCGAATTTTGAGTTGTTTTCAATCAGGCATTTTTAAGCAGCATCTGAACGGTCTGAGCCAAAACAACTCAAAATCTTCAAAAATTTGACACGGTTTCGAAAGGGATTATATATTTTTTAAAGCAATTAATTGGAATTTCGGACCAAATTTAATTAAATCAAATGTGTGAAATGAGTTTATTTCCCATCACTTTTTTGTCCAAAATGGTGAGTGGCAGCCATCACTTTCTGATGTTCGAAAGTGACCGTTTGTTTTTCTCCTGTCAACCGACGAATTTTCCGATTGTGTTCTCGATCCTGGAGGGCGTCCTGACGGTCTGCTGATCAGCCGGTTCCATCGATCCCATAAGCGAAAACCTTTGCCGCATCCGGTGGAATTTCACCTAACAAACTGGAAGACGACAGGAGGAGTTTGCTACTCAGCTGGGACTTCCACCGATCTCAGTGATGAAATACTGCACCGCATCCAGTACAAACCAACCTAAAGGTGAACAAAATTTGTAAATACATAAAAACAGAACAAATTTTACAATCTCATACTCGTTGACGTCCCCTTAGCATATACACGCAGAAAAAGAATGGGGTATAGTTTCAACAAAACGTTTTGTTATTTTATTTTGTATTTTAAAAGCAGATTTTTGAACAGCTTTCACAAAAATTTGGAGTATAAATAATCGAAGAATTTTGTTATTTTTACACACTCATTTTTTATTACATGCATTAAAATTTTGGTTTAGTTTGAAACCAATATTGGTTTTATGCGATGAACATGTAACTAAAAAACGATCAGTCGAAAAAAGAAAAAAAAATTAATGAGTTTTCAGCATCGTCCGAACAAGAACAGTCACAAGAGGTCACCGTCACAGAAACACTGCTGCCCGTACAGTGCTTTAAGGCCGGAATAGGATGGACGTAAGCCCGGGTCCTCAGTGCCTCGTTCTAATGAACAAATTAGACACAGTGTAACCATTCATTTAATGGTTACAATAAAAATTGTGATTTTCGGGCCAGTTTGGATGAAAACTTTGTAAATATTGTAAATAAAAATTATTGTTCGTAAATGTCTAAAATTAGGATAAGATATCTACATGTTTGTGTGGTGTCTTGTCCTAGTTTTAATAGCAATCGGCTGGTGTCACTTAGGGATTTAGTTTTTGTTTATTTATTTATTTGTTTAAATTTTAATTTTCCGTTATTTATTTATTTATTTATTTATTTATTTATTCATTTGCATATTTATTCATTTTCGCGTTTATTATTTATTCATTTAGTTTATAGTTATTTGTTAGGTATTAGTTTGTTTATTTAATATATTATGGAATGCACGCCATAAAAAGAGATGTTAGAAAATAAGACACCCGCCCTCTATATGTCAGTTCCTGTATTGTTCCTGTCATGTTGCTGTCATCGAAGGGGACGAGAACATCACAGACGGGAAATGGGAACAGGGCTAAAATGAGAGGCATGGCTTTCGGTGAAAGGTATAAATAGGAGGAGCTCGCAAGACGCGAGGCTTCTTATGCAAGTTCCGGTCCGTGGTTGAGCTGCAACAGCGACGTCACACACTCAACGTGACCCTTACGTTTCAACCCGTAATTAGGCGGCTTTGACCCCTTTCCCCGTTAAAAGTGTTCCGGCAGTGACCCGGAAGAAAATCAACGGCTAGTTGGAAGACTACACTTCGTTTTTCCCCAGCTAGTCGGTCGAGGTGGCTTCCGTGTAGTGAACCTCGGAACAATTGAATTCCCCCAATGCTGCTAATCATCATCAGCAATTCTGTGAACACACCGGTGTCCCGTGAGTGCGTCAGGTCGTGCCAGTGAAAGTGCCCCAACCCGTTACAACCCCCTTCGGGGCACTCAGCGCTGTGGTGAGGCCTGGTGGGAATTCCGTCCGTGTGTTCTAGGGCCGACCGAAAAGCTAAAGCCCCTCGATAGAGTGAGACACTCGCGTGGTGATAGTGCACACAGAACGCTCCCCGGACCGTGTAGTGAAACGTAGGCCTACGCTCCACAGGCCGAGTTGTTGCTCGAATTGCTCGCTGAGCATTTCGACCTGGTTCCTGAAATCGCCCTGTTCCTGCTTTCGCCATTGATCCCGTCCGACGTCCTAGCCAGTCCCCCAACGAGTCGACCACCGAGAACGGCCGCAACGAGACCAGTGTCAACCATCGAGATACTCAGAATATATGCGCAAGTACCAAACATGAAAAACCTTCTTTTGTAATTTTTTTTGTTAAAATATTTTGCATGGGTAAATTCAAAATATACCCCTGAATCTTATTGGCATTTTCCCTAGAAAACCCAAAAAGTTCAATAAACCAGAACTGAATTAGCCAAACAAGCTTAAATAAATGTATGGTCTAAAATTTCATCCGAATTGTTGAGTCTTTTAAATACATGTGCATTCCCTAGATTTTCTTAAAAGTTTCCGTTTTCTTGTTGTAAAATTTGGTTAGGTTGTAAAGTCCGCTCAATAATCACAGTTTTCCTAATTGTTGTAAAAGTTTCTCCGGTGATCATTACATTTTCCCCTGTTGAGCTAGCGCAGGGAAGTAGGGTCAAAACGATTCTAACAACAGTGCAGGTGCCACCCATCCGGAAGACTGTAAGGACCCAAAAAAGAACATCAAGGGCCGGTAGGGCATCATTCCGGCCAAGACGAAGCTTGCCATCGTGCCTACTCCAGTCATGCAACACTGTTATGCAGCAGTCGGAGATGGTCGACTACTACAGCATCCGGAAGCAGAAAGTGATTAAAAGTGCGAGTTGGGCCCTTTATCCTGCATCAAGAAAAAACGGAAGCAGTCTCCAATGCCGGCCGGAATTCCGGAATGGTAATTGTTTTAATGTTCCATTAGTGTTTAAAGAAATATGCGAATAAAGAAAATATATCATAAATGTTTTTTTTAGATTGTATTAATAGATCCGAAAATTTTTCAGACCAACATATTTTTAAATTTAAAACAAAAACAAAATATTTCCAGCACAAAGTTTTATCATTTTGAACCCCCCAATGATACGTTTTTCCAAAAATAAAATTTTTGTAGTTCTCAACTCAATTCTATTTTATTGTTTTGACAGAAATTTCGATTCATTTTTGAAAAAGGTGTATTTTTGTTTCAATCAAACGATAAGTTTAAATCGAATCGATATTTTTTGTCAGTGTTATCAAAAATATATTTGTGCATTTTCCCAACCAAAATTTTTATTATTTTTGGCCGAAATCTTATTATTTTTAAAATATATTTTTCTGCGTGTAGGAACTGCCACACCCGGCGGGAATAGACCTGGAGAAGAGTAACAAAATTATGAATCGCTGAAAATAAACAAAACTATTTAATTTATCAATCTTACCTGTCGCACTTTTCGCCGTAGTTGATGATCAGCAACCAGCACTAGATGCTATTCTATGAGCAGCCGATATTATTTCCCTGCGGCCAACAGATAAATTTTCCGTTGAAAACATCAGACCGAGAGCGTCCGAAGCGATCTGATGTTCAGACGGACCTTTTACCGATTCCAGTGGCGAAAAGTTGCGCCGCAGCTGGAGAAAACCAATCTAAAAAGGAACTATGTAATTAGATAAATACAGACATACAACAAATTTTAAAATTTTACCAGTCGCAGTTCATCTAACTTTTGTTTTCAAAACGATCACTAACTTTTGTTTTCGAGATGCTCTGAGTTGTTTCCATTCATACCCAGTGAAATAGTGTGCGTCTTCGCTAAGTCAACGAATTTCGCTACCGCTGAAGAAAAACAACTCAAAATTTTGATGGATTTCAACTCAGTTGTTTTCATCTTCATACATGGTGCGACTCCTGAACCAAAACAAATCAGTCTCTGAATAATTTAAAATTACCGTGTATGTCAGGTTTAAGCGATTCACATACATTTTCATCAAATGTGGTTCACCGCATTGAATCGCATTCACCGCATCGCATCGCATCGTATTCACTATGTCATCGGCCTATGTCATCGGCCTGAGTAAAAGCCGTTTAGTCAGAACTGAGTAGGTGCGGTTTTGGCGACAACTGAGTAGCCGCCACTCTGAACTGAGTAGCTGAAAGTTAGCGAGTAGGTATGGAATCACGGATAAAAAACTCTACAGGTTGTTATCATGCGCAAAATTCGTATGGTTGTAGCGTTATAATTAAGTATTTGTGATTATTAAGTAATGAGCGTGCAGTAATTGTATTAATTCGAGCCAAAATTAACTGTTTAGAATTAAGAGTGTAACCTGTCAAACGAAAACACATGTGAAAACGTAAACAAAGAAAAAGCAAAACAACATAGCACAGCGAAACAGTTCACCGTTTCTGTTGGTGGAGTAATCCGTTGCACCCCGAAGCCGTGACATATAAAGAACCGGGTCGCCCCGCATCGGCAGGAGGTGAGCGAAAACAATCCGGATAAAAACGGATCGGATAAACATCCATTCTCTTTAACTCCCAGGCAACGGTTAGCTCTATGCATAAATCCACAACATCCAGCCCCGACGATGAACACGGCAAACCAGGTTGGTGCTTCTAGTAACCGGTTTATCAATGACGGCCCCAACAGGGTGAGTTATAAAATAGTGAAGGAAAACTTTGAGAAAAAGAGAAAAAATGTTTGTTTTCTTCAGGGCCGTTGTTCGGGAGCTCAACGCACTATTGAGCCCAGCTCATTCTTGTGGCCAAGCCGGAAGCAGACAGCGGAGGTGCTCCGGGCAGTGGTGCGTGCCCGAGGAGCAGTGCAACCAGGCAGGGTTGCCAGAAATTCTGTGATATTCAGCTGTGATATTCCTGTGCTGAATCAACTGTGATATGGATGTTGTTCGTCTTGTTTGTCAATTTGTACACTAATGTAGGAAATACGGGCCCGTAAGTAGGATAAAATAATGTAAGCTAGCCTAGGTTTTGAATATGTCCTATTAGTGAAATTTTTGTGTAAGTAAATTGTGATAATGCTACAAGTTTTGGGTGTTGAGTGTTTGTGTTTTGGGATTTAGTTAGCCGTGCAGCACACACAGAGATTCAGTGGTGCTCAATTTGTTTCATTGGCGCCCAACACAAAAACCCACTAAATTATGCTACCGCAAAAGTTAAAATATGTCTTGAATTAGTGATTTATGTTTTGAATTCGACATTAATGTTGTATTTTGGTGATTATTGCTAATCTTTATAATTTTGTGGATTTGATACTACTCTTATTCTTATCGATACCCACATCAAATTATTTTTTTAATCTTAGCATAAGTTTTATGAAGTTCAGCATGCAATTAAATCATTTTTTATAAGAAAATCTTTCTTTGAGAAGCTTTTCAAAAAAATGATCAATGTAAAATCATCTCATGACCGACATTTTTGTGAGATATTGTTAAAGCTATGACCACAGAACATTGTCTGTGTACCACATCGTCATCGATCCAGAAATACCGTAAGCCGAACGGGTAAATTCGAGCATTCGTCAAGCGCAGCGAGCAACAACATATTTCACTACCTCCTCGCTTGATGTACACTTCAGCTATGTCCATCACCTAGGGTGATCAACAACGAAATCGTCATCGACCAAACCAAACACGAACAACGTTACTTACCACACCTCACCGAACGAGACAGTATGCCCGACTAGTGCATTAGTTGACGCCATCGCAAGCGGATTGAGCTCATTCGCAGCGACAGTGCGGAACTCACGCTGCAAACCTGCTCCTCGAGCAACAGCAGTAATTTCTTCTTTATGGACAACGCATACTGAAGCAGTACGAAGTGTGCAGGTATCGTCTGGACAGGCTCCTCAGTAAATGGAGGTCACAAACAGGACCATGCAGACCAAGAATACCCGGAAATGACTCATAAGTGCCAAGGCGCTTTCCGTTCACGAACCGAGAGAAATCGTACTCTGTGAACTGGACGCAGCTCACAGGGAATCTCGACTGAAGACAGTATTGGAAGTTTAGGCCAGATTATCCAATACAGCACCGGAAAAGGACATTACTGCCACCACAAGGCCTTCTGCAGGCCAGCCGTTAGTCAGGGCGAGAGAAACTGACCGTGTTCATGCGATAAGCAAACACGCCGTTACTGGGACGTGACAAACCAGAAAATCGCTACTCAGCGTAACCGATATTGAAAAAACACATGCTGAACTTGTCATTTCCAAGGGAAGTAGCATAAATGGGGTCGCCAAGAAAACCCTCCATACAAAAGCAACGCGATCTGGAGGCGCGGTAAAACCTCCACTTGGGCTCTTGGCGATCAGGGAACTAAATTCTCCCTTTCCTCGGATTTGTTGCTTTTCCTTTTATTTTAATCACCATAATTTTAACCTCTTCAATTTTAATATTTGTTCATTGTTTTGTGTTTTGGGCAAATGTTTTAGTCGTTAAGCTACTGTTTTGTGTATGTAACCGTAGCGGAGGCAAGAATTTAGAAGCCGGTCAGGAACGATTCAGAGACACTTTGCCAAGACTCGTTGGCGTTCGGTCAAGTTATCCAGGAGTCGCTGGAGTTATGTTTTGGATTTGAGGATTTGTGTTAGATCTGGCAAGCATTGTTGTGGCTTGCGTACTACCGAGGTCTCCTTAGAGTGACCAGACCGATGTCTCTGATCGTTGCCATGGAAAGAGGTTTTTGAATTTTTCATGAATCGACTGCCTCCGATTCATGAAAAATTCTTCCGTTGCGGTAGTGTATGTAGCGTTATAATTAAGTATTTGTGATTATTAAGTAATGAGCGTGCAGTAATTGTATTAATTCGAGCCAAAATTAACTGTTTAGAATTAAGAGTGTAACCTGTCAAACGAAAACACATGTGAAAACGTAAACAAAGAAAAAGCAAAACAACATAGCACAGCGAAACAGTTCACCGTTTCTGTTGGTGGAGTAATCCGTTGCACCCCGAAGCCGTGACATATAAAGAACCGGGTCGCCCCGCATCGGCAGGAGGTGAGCGAAAACAATCCGGATAAAAACGGATCGGATAAACATCCATTCTCTTTAACTCCCAGGCAACGGTTAGCTCTATGCATAAATCCACAACATCCAGCCCCGACGATGAACACGGCAAACCAGGTTGGTGCTTCTAGTAACCGCTCGAATAGAATTGTACGATGAAAAAACCATGAATTCCATAATCACAAACCATAAATTTTATGGTCTACACAATGAATATTATCGTCTCCGATACCGTGAATGTACATTGGAATTCATAGTTTCCGACCATACATTTCACTGTTTTGGCGAAAATAACCATGAAAAAGGGGTATTGTTATGCAGCGTGACCATGAAAAAAATGGCGTTTTCCCATACATTTGGAAGCTCAAAAATATGAAGTTCATGGTGATTACAGCTTCCACTTTTTCACAATAAAACCATGAAAATCCGTTTATTTCCATTGTTTAAACGAAGATGGAAATCAAGGTTTTTCAATGGTATGTAAGTATTGTTTTAACCATAATCTTTCATGGTTTACCATGAATAATTTATACTTTCATGGATTGGAATAGTTTGCTTAAGTTTATACTTATTTCAAGGAATTTTATTCATGATTAGTTATTGTGACGGAGGCTTTCTTTGGTCGATGCCACAAAATAAAAAATAACAAAATAGCAAACATATAGTTGGCAACTTCAATTTAGTTGCATTTTGAATGAACCCATTTTGTTGTTCCCCCCATAAAAGTAAAGATTTTAGCGACTCACGTGTATTTCTATCGCGCCTCCCACGAAGACTCCTTCGATGACGCGTCATGATTGATTCGGGCTGCCAACGCCGACTTGCGCCGTATTTGCCAGGCTGCGATTTGTCTCTCCCGGGCTGTGCGACACGCTTCGGATGACCTCACCCGTGCCGCACCCAACGCTCGTTTCTCGGCTCCTCGCCAAAATTTTGGGCAAAACTGTTGTGCCACCACTAAACCGCGCCACCATTCCGGACCGAACCTTCTGTCTTCGCGCCTGCTCGCGCTTCGGCGACAGCTTCGCGTCGGACAATCCCGTCATGGTACCTTGCTGGTGACTGGTCATCAGTACCAAAGGGTGGTATGAAAAAAACCTAGTAATTGCTTTTGCTAAACGTAATCGAGCAGTCGAGCAGTCGCTTAAAGCAATTGCTTCGGTTGTTATGAATAAAGTTTTTTTTGACAGCTGTTTTCTCAGTCAGAAGCTTTTACTTTTAGAACAAGCTAGTTTGGTATGAATAAAGCTCAAATCTGAAGCAATTGCTCGACCAATCTCCTAGCAATAGCTTTATTTTCTAAGCATGCTCGGTAGCAGACTTTTCCAATAAAAAATTCTTTAATAACGTCATGAATTTATCAAATTAGCAATATTTCACTTCAAAACAATCCAAAAAGGCATTTTCAACATGGATAAAGAAAGTCGAAGTGATTAACCCAACTTTTTTCATATTTCTGTCGTTGTATAAAATCATTCGTCTAAGATGAAAATAAACAAATCAATTAGTAAATATTTCAAATAAAAAAAATCCGGCTATCGTGGAAGAAGTCCCAATTGGATCAAAGTTAGAAATAAATTGTAATAATTTAAAACATTATACAGATCTCTCATTTTTATATATTTTTTTATAATTCTAAGATTTAAAAAAAAATCTAAATTAAAAGCGGGCCTATTGCCTATTATTTTAAACATCGGATTATCCCGATCCAAATACACGTGGGAGAGCTTATGATAAATATTAAAGTTAGGCCATTTTTTGTTTGACAATATTCGAATATGTATGTATTCATTTTTCTTTAAACATCAACATACAAGCACGCATTAACAAAAAAATTCCGGTCGTTCTCACACCCACCACCCGCTTCGTCGACTTCAAGCCTACTCTAGTCGTACTTTTCAATTTTCTGACCGTCTTCTTTCATTTTACTATAGAAAACTTCAGATTCTGCTGGTTGGATAGCTCTATTTTTCGAAGCAAAAGCTATGTTCTAAGACTTTAGTACACATCCGCTAAGCAAATGTTTATTCATACCAAACTAAGCAAATGCTTTGGACTTTTGCTTTGATTGATTTCGAGCTAAGTAAAAGCTACCGAAGCAATTGCTAAACCTTATTCATACCACTAAAAGAAACGCTGAGATCCGGCGAGCTTCCCGGAACTGCCGCACAATGGGCTGGAAAGTTGATGGGCGTGCCCTCCGGTTGGCGGAGAACACAAGTGAGAACCGCTATCCGAGTGACTCCTCCTTCCGGACGATGATGAATGTTGGCGAAGCAAAACGTGCGAGTTGAAATTCAATTTTCCGACGCAGACGACACTCCTGCCCTGAGATGGTCGAAATCACCGAGGATCCAACTCGAACAACGTGGCCAGCTACACTTTTCCACTTGGGAAATACTATTCCCCTCGCAAGCAAACACACCACACTCCGGATTTCAAGAGAAAATTATTTCCTCCAGATTCGGCCCGTCTCGGCTCGGTTGCTTTTGCCCGCTTCGTTCTGCGCGTATTACTTTTGCCGAAAACGGCCCGGCAAAATGAAATCGCGTGCAACAAATCGCGAATTCCGAACTTTTTGCCCCTTTATCTACGACGGCCAATCAACACTCGGGGTGCTCTGGGAACAACCCAATTTTTCGGCCCACGACGCACGAGCCACCGCACTTGTTCGCCTTTTTCCGGAAACCTCCCGTTGACAGCCGTTGACAAGTGAAAAAAATGCTGCCAACTTTTCGGTGCCAATTTGTTTTTTCGACCTCTTTAAACCAGGTTGTTCTATGACAGGCAGATTGTTCCGTTTTTCCAGTGTTAAACGGTTTGATGATTGCAAATATGAATTATTTGCTTGCTTCGTGTAAGCACGCTTCAAATCATTTATGAGGGAATGGGTTTAAAAATAAGAAGTGTTTGCTAATGCGCTCATATCGTATCTTAAATATAACAGAAAAGATTAATTGTAACATTATGCTTTGTAATAAACATGATTAACGTTTATTTAAAAGCACAACCAATCAGGAATATAATTCCTCAAAACAAGAATTAACTTAAGCAAACTGTTTGATTTAAAATAGAAATTCGATATAATTTTATTCAATTTTAAAATTTTTTGAATGCTCTATAATAATACTGTTTTTGCACTTTTCTAACACCAGGTGGAAAAACAAGACTCCTTAAATTGTCAAGAATCTATTGCAGCAAATCCGTCATCGTTCCCAATAACTCGCAAATGTCTGAGTTGCCGTCCATTCTCGGGTTTCTGTCGGGTTTTTATTTTTCCACCGTGGCTGGAAGCGGAGCATTCTTCGGTGTGCGTGATCCAGGTTTGAAGCAGTATGATACGGCGTGTGGTCATACCCGTTTCCGAGCCAAATTTACCGGAACTAAGTTGCCCGTCTTGGAGTGTCCACTGTAAAATAAATTAATAATAAATATAAACAAATATTAAACAATTATTCTTGAAATGTACTCACCACCAAAGTTTTCGCTGTTCTTTCCGTTGACCAGGAGCTGAGCTGGGTTGAGCTAATACCAGGCAGTTTGGGACAAGGGATTCCATCAATCGTACCTTCCGATGGCATCTTCCCGATCTCACACTTCACCGAAAGCTTTTTCCGCTGCCCCAGGAACGGCGCCCAAAAGGAAGTACTATTTGTTTCACCTTTCAGAAAGAGAGTGAATACATTAATTTCAATAAACCTATAGCTATTCATAAAACGAACTTACCATACACGCTCATATTTTTTTAACCATTAATGGCTTTTCTTGAACCATTTTTTGAGATTTCCGAAAGAACTGCCATAATTGTTATTTTTCAACCATAGTATACGTTTCAATTTCAAGCATTTCGGAAGTTCTAACGAAAAATAATGAAAATGGTTAAATTTCAACCGTAATATGTAAAAAATATCAGTCGCCATCTTTTAACGCGCAGATAACTTGTTTGTTTTTCGGCAGCTGCGCGTAAAATCGACCGATAATTTTAGTTCCAGCTCCATGAGAATCACCTGATAATAAAACTTGTAAGTCAACTAGATTAAACAAAAGTAGTAAAAACTAAACAAATTTTTCAAACATCCTCCTTATTCCCACGCCACTAACATTTTTTTCTCTCAAACAGAACAAACGGGCAAGGAAATTTTCTACCATCGCACTGCGGATCACAGGTTGCTATGAATTCGGATCAGGAGCTTCCAGTAAAAATATGCAGGAGCAGGATCGGGTACTTCGCATTCATAGGAGAGAGAGACGTAGAGGAGTCGAACAACGAAAAGTAGAGGAAAACGAAAATAAAATTAAACCAAAAGTTTCACAAGTATTTCAGGATGGATATTCATAACCACATCAATAAACAGGATTCTAAAATAAAAGTTCTATTGATAAAACTCTAATTTTGTTTTTCGATCATTCTGATAATTTTTTCCTGAATTTCTGCTCATTTTCACAGTTTTTGATCATGCTTGAAAAATAACCATAATCCAAGTTCTCCTCGAAATCCCATTTTATGAGTTTTCACGAAAAACTCATAAAACGACTTAACCCACAAAACTTCGATTATGGTTATTTTTCAAGCATTTATGGTTCAATTTGGCCGTGCGTGTACAGCATTTTCGCAAAAAATTATCTATCGAAAAATTGTAAGAAAAAAATGGCGCGCGCTCGAAAATATAAAGCTCTACACGATAAAATATATATGTGTAAAACTATCAAAATTTTACCAATGTTCACTTGGTTTGGATTTTCATTTCACAATGAAGTACACTGTAACAATAATAATCACAAAAAAAATATTGTAATACCGTGTTTCTGATTTTTTCGACAACTATGAAATATTTTATATTCACGATGAATTGTACGGTAACTTTAAAAATTATGGTGGTTTCATAATTAAAAGCGGTTGAAAAATATTTAGATACTACGATGAAATTCATTGTGAAATTGAAAATCATTGTACGTTTATTTTAATACCATGGTCTTTGCTATTCGGGCGGTTTATCAATGACGGCCCCAACAGGGTGAGTTATAAAATAGTGAAGAAAAACTTTGAGAAAAAGAGAAAAAATGTTTGTTTTCTTCAGGGCCGTTGTTCGGGAGCTCAACGCACTATTGAGCCCAGCTCATTCTTTTGGCCAAGCCGGAAGCAGACAGCGGAGGTGCTCCAGGCAGTGGTGCGTGCCCGAGGAGCAGTGCAACCAGGCAGGGTTGCCAGAAATTCTGTGATATTCAGCTGTGATATTCCTGTGCTGAATCAACTGTGATATGGATGTTGTTCGTCTTGTTTGTCAATTTGTAAACTAATGTAGGAAATACGGGCCCGTAAGTAGGATAAAATAATGTAAGCTAGCCTAGGTTTTGAATATGTCCTATTAGTGAAATTTTTGTGTAAGTAAATTGTGATAATGCTACAAGTTTTGGGTTTTGAGTGTTTGTGTTTTGGGATTTAGTTAGCCGTGCAGCACACACAGAGAGTCAGTGGTGCTCAATTTGTTTCATGGTTGGCTCTTCCATATCACAGATTTTTTGTTGAACCCATAATATTGCTAAATGAACATCGATAACTATAGTTATCGATGTTCATTTAGCAATACGAACAAACTAACGTTTATGTAAAATTGATTTAGCTGTAGAGGATTTCTCAACCGCTTATCGCTAAAATAATTCAACGGCTAGTCAAATCTGACTATATATTTTCCTAGTCTGCATTACAATCTGACAGTCAGTTCTCAAATACCACTGATGCTTGACTAGACCTCGAATTCCGTATGAACAAGCAGTTAAATGTTTGACATATATAGAGGAAAAAAGCCAGTAGTTATTTCTCATGGAAGAAGTCGCCCAACACGGAGCGGAAAGGTACATTTGATTTATTTTTTTCAGTTGATTTTCTTTACAATGTTTTAATGTTTTCAGATACATATAGAGAGAAGGGATTGACCCCCGAGGGCCAATCCGGAAGGTCGGATAAAAAAAACAGTGATAAACAAGAATCATCACGTAAGTTAAGTATTCTTAAGTTATTGAAATTTTTTATCACATTAATATTTCAACAACAGCTATTATTTTCTTGCAGGGTGCCGGCTGTTCAACTTCCACCGAAAAAAAAATTACAGCATTTTTTTAAGGCCATGATGGCGGCTACCCCAGCAGAAGAAAAAAAAACAAACAATACAGAGGTTAATATAAAAAATCATGCCACTGATCGTATATGTAATTAAATAAAAAATAAATAAAAATGCGTTTCATTAAAAACAAAAAACAAAAACAATGCATTTTATCTGTTTAAATTAATTTAATTAATATTTTTAATCTACGATGTCCTACGTTTACGGGGAGCAGCATTTACAGTAGAAACAGCCATACGAATGATTGAATGAAAATTCCTGTTGGATTCTTACACTCAGGCAAATTCTTATTATGATTCTCATAAGATGCATCTTATGAACCGCTTTTTAGAGTGTAATTTTTATTTCCATAAGAGTCTTATGAAATTCTTCGAATTTTCAAAGTAAGTTCTTATAAAAAATAGAAGAAGAAAAAAGAATGAACACATCCATTCCATCAGTCATTATTTTTCATCGTCACACGAGGCGTGAAACCATTATAGTTTTCCTAAAAGATAAGTGATTATCTCATTCTAAATGGTAAGTTTATTTTTTGTTAACGTTGATACTATTTGTAAACTCAAAAACATTTTTTTTTTCATTCGAGTTGAGTCGTTCGGCCAGTGCAGACGAGTTTTTGTTCACTGAGTGAGCAAAGTGGTGTGTAGTGGTTTTTCGCGAATTCGGAGTTTTCCACGTGAAGTTTGGTTGAGGATTCGGTCGTCAATTACCGGATTTTGCCTCTATGGACGATTGGCACAAGTGTGCATTCCACAATTTGATTTGCACCAAAAATTAGTGTCCGTTGTCATCACCGTCGTACAAGGCCATCATCATCATCAGGAGGTGCTCTCCTGTTCGCCCTACAGATCCGGGTTTGAGACACCGTCGAGGCATCGACTCGAGGAATCCGTTTTGTTCGTCGTAACGAAGAGGACGCAGGACGGAGTGAACACAGGAGCGTGTTATTTCTGGTTCTCTCGTCTCCAATCGCCATCTTGGAGGATCAATTGAAAACCACGTGGTTGGAACCAACAAAAAACACTTGAAAAAAATACAGTGTGATAAGTGCTTTAAATTGTAAGTTCTTTTTTCTTCTTTTTTCACTGTTTCTTCTCTATTTTTATTTATCTTTTTTATATTAATCGATAATTGATTGCTTCGCTCATATTTTAAAACGGAAGACCTTTGTGTCTCCGCTATAAAATATGAGTGAAGGCGGGGGGTTAAACCCGCCAACTGGAGATAATGAGAGTGTTACCTACGAGGATGAGGAGCATCTGGAGGATTCGGCTGCTGCTGGTCCTTCAGATGCTCCTCATTCTCGGATGGATGATGACTCAGAATCATCTTCAGTTGGTAGTAGAGCAACCCGTCTCCGAGCCTACACGGAGAGCGCAGGTTTCACTGGTCCATGGGTGGTTTTTATCCGGCCCAAAAAAAAACGGAAAACAGTTGAATGTGGTACAGATCACCAAAGATCTGGCGAGGTGGACCTCCGTGACCAGTATAACAAAGGTGCGACCAAACAAGTTGCGCGTGTTAGTGGCCAACCGGAAAGCTGCCAATGAAATTGCTGCCAGCAATTTCATAAATTTAGAATACCGTGTTTACATTCCGTCTCGAGACGTAGAGATCGAGGGTGTAATCACGGAAACAAGTCTGAAGGAAGAGTACGTGAAATCCAACGGCGTTGGCAAGTTCAAGAGCCTTGATTCGACTTCGGTCGAAATCTTGGATTGTCGTCAACTCCGAACTGCCAACGTCGTAAATGGAGTTAAAGTGTACTCGCCTTCAGATTCTTTTCGTGTGACCTTTGCG
The DNA here is from genome assembly GCF_029784155.1 of Uranotaenia lowii. Lineage (NCBI taxonomy): Eukaryota > Metazoa > Arthropoda > Insecta > Diptera > Culicidae > Uranotaenia > Uranotaenia lowii. The sequence continues at coordinate 263,631,542 of NC_073692.1, forward strand.
GGTACCGCCCTCCCTCACTACGTCTTGATTGACGGAATTTTAAGGCTGCCTGTGCGGCTCTTTGTGCCTCGACCCATGGATTGCAAAAATTGCATTAAGTTGGGGCACACAGCGTCGCACTGTTGTAATAAGCAACGCTGTCCCCAATGCGGGGAGAATCATGGGGCAGGAGCGTGCTCAGCAATGGAGCAAAAATGTGTCTATTGCGGGGGCTCACCCCATGATATCTCCTCGTGCGAGGCATACAAGAGTCGCTGGGATAAACAGAAGCGCTCTTTAAAAGAACGATCAAGACGTTCTTATGCCTCTATCTTAAAGAGCGCTTCTCCACTGGCCCAACCGCATTCGAGTAACATTTTTTCTGTGTTGCCAGTTGACAACGAAGAGACGACTGATGACGACAACCCATTTATTTTTGTTGCGAACTCCCGGAAACGTGTAAAAACAACATCAAAGACACCCAAGATTCCCAAAAAGATCCCTACAATAAGTCCTCCAATAAGCCCCCCTAAAAAACCTATTGCTGCAAAACAAAAAAATCAAACTCCCCCTGGATTCCGCACGATCTTTTCACCACAAATCGATCCAACACCAGCAGGGACCTCAAAGGCCCCCATAACTAATGAGGTTTTGTCTGATTCATCTTCCCAGCCGGGACTGTTTAAGTTGACAGACATCCTAAACGGTATTTTCTCGTTTTTTAACATCTCTGAATCCATCAAAGGTATTGTTAGTGCAATGCTTCCTGTAGTGAAGACATTTTTGAAGCAATTGATGCAAACTTGGCCCCTCATTTCAGTGTTTATCTCTCTCGATGGCTAATTTAAACCAAGAGGTCGGAGATATCACTGTTTTACAGTGGAATTGTCGTAGTATTATTCCTAAACTGGATCCGTTCAAATTCCTTCTTCATGAAATTAGTTGCGATATTTTTGCGTTATCCGAAACTTGGCTTTCTTCTCAATCTAACATCACATTCCACGATTTTAATGTCATACGTCTAGACCGCGACCAAGCATGGAAAAAATCGCATCGAAGAACGTTCAATTGGCCATCCGTGGTGAATATGTTCGATTCAAACTGCCAAGGAAAAAATTCACACACCAGAATGAACACTAACGATTGCAATGCCGAATAAATGAACTTTTAATAGGTTCGGGTGAATGAACCGATGGCCGAAACATTCGCCACAGTTAACTGGATCGATTTTTATTTTCACCACGACGCTCGTTGGATGAATAGATTCGCAAATGATTGTCGAAACACAATCGCCAAACGATTGCACGATTGCATTCGCGAATGTTTCTGTAACCGGTAAATGGATGCGCCATCAGTTGCTTGTTTTTCGGCTAATTTTGTGCGTGTTAAAGCCCCCGCGCTCGCTGACGATTTGTTTTCTCATGATGTTAATTCAATTTATGTTGGATTAAGAACATTCAGCATATAGTTAATGAAAAAGTGGACTTTTGGACATTGCGGGAATAACTAAACGGACAAAGGGGGGGTTTGAAAATGTCCACTCTTGTTCATGAAGCGTAGTGGTTCGGTCTATGTCCACTAGAACATTTTTTTGTTAAATTTTAATTTCAAATTTCTAAATCTAAATTCGAAATTCTAATTTCGGAATCATAAATTCTTAGTTCTTAATTCTTAAATCTTATTTCTAAATTCTTAATTCTTAATTCAAAATTCAAAACTCTAAACTCTAAATTCTAAATTCTAAATTCTGAATTCAAAATTCAAAATTCTACATTCTAAATTCTAAATCCTGAATTCTTAGTTCTTAATTGTAAATTCTAAATTCTTAATTCTGAATTCTTAATTTTGAGTTCTTAATTCTTGGTTCTTAGTTCTTATTTCTGAATTCTTAATGCTTAATTCTTTATTCTGATTTTTGAAACCTTAAATCTTAAATCCTTATACTAAATTCAAAATTTAAAACTAAAAATTCTTTATTCTATGTTCTTATTTCTCCATTATAGGTTCTCATTCGAGGCTGTCTATTCTAAATTCTTCCTGTATTTAGAATCAAGAATTATGATTTAAGAATTTTGAATAGAAATTTAGAAATAAGAAATGAAAATATTTCTATAAGAAGTTCAAATTAAAATCTTAAAATAAAAATGTTTGATTTGAATTAGGATTTAGGTACCGTGAAACGGGATAACTTTGATCACCGGGGTAACTTTGACTATTTATAAATTTTTCCACATTATGATCAATAACTTGGTCTATAGTTTGAATTTTTGAAAACTGTTTTCTACGTTTTAAAGCCCATTAATTGAGTATCAAACAGACAAAATTTGGTTTGTATTTGAAAATGTTTTCTGTTATTAAAAGTGAAATTTCAAAATCTTAAAATATCTATTCTTTCCGAGGCTCGCCAAAAAACAGATCTCCTGATGATACCAAAAAGTATTTAGAAGCAAATGGGTGGTTGAATGTGGAAGAACAACTTATATTCTTTGTATATGAATAGTTATAGTGCTATTTTTATAGTCATTTAATAATAAATTTTTGATATTTAAAAAGTAAGGACATTTTCAAAGAATAAGCCCTTATCAGACAAATGGAAAGGAATCCTAACAAATGACTAAGTTTAAAGAAAAAATGAACATGGAAATAGCGGGAGGGCCTAGGGGAATGTGTGAAGTTAAAATTTATTTGTACTTTGAAGCTAAAACTATTTATCAATTATTATGATTTTTGCCCCTAGATGTATGCAGCATCAGTGTTTTTTCGATTATAAATGTTTTTAAAAGAAAACGTTAAATAGCAAGGTAAAACTGATTAGTTAGAATTTGTAAACAATTATGAAGGTGTTTTGTATCCTTTACGATCAAGAAAACTCGTTAAAACCGTAAAAATGGAGACTGAGCAATATAACCTCAAAGCATCAATTCCTGAACAGCGAAGAAATCTATTTTTAAATCAAATTTAAAGTAGTCCAATAAATTTCTGCAACTATGTTTTACGTTCATAGGAGTCCAGTACTGGTTTTAAAAATATGAAACATTCCACAATCCCCTTAGTAGGAAAAATAATCGAAAAATATTGGAAAAAGTGATCAATATTACCCTGGATTTTAAAGACATTAATTTTGGAATTTAATGCTCAAATGAAAAAATTAAGAATTGAAAATTTATGATAAGAAATTTAGAATTTAAATTTAGAATCGAAAAACTACCATTTCGAATTCACAATTTAACATTGAGAATTAAGTCTTGAGAATTTAGTGCCAAAGGTTTGGATTTCAAGAGTTAAGTGCATAAATTTAAGAATTTCTATTTTGGAATTAAGAATTTATAAATAAGGATTTAGAATAACAAAATTAGAATTAAGAATTAAGAATTCAGAATTTACAATTTAGAGTTTAGAAATAAGAATTTAGAATTTAGAATTTAGAATTTAGAATTCAGAATTTAGAATTTAGAATTTAGAATTTAGAATTTAGAATTTAGAATTTAGAATTCAGAATTTAGAATTTAGAATTTAGAATTTAGAATTTAGAATTTAGAATTTAGAATTTAGAATTTAGAATTTAGAATTTAGAATTTAGAATTTAGAATTTAGAATTTAGAATTTAGAATTTAGAGTTTAGAATTTAAAATTTAGAATTTTAGAATTTAGAATTTAGAATTTAGAATTTAGAATTTAGAATTTAGAATTTAGAATTTAAAATTTAGAATTTTGAATTTTGAATAAAGAATTTTGAATTTTGAATGTAGAATTTAGAATTTAGAGGTTAGAGTTTAGAATTTTGAATTGAGAACTAAGAATTAAAAATTAAAAAAATGGAATTTAGAATTTGGAATTAAGAATTTTGAATTAAGAATTTAGAATTTAGAATAACGAATTTAGAATTTGGAGTTAAGAACTTCCAATTAAGATCTTAGAATTAAGAATTTAGAATTTAGAATTAAGAATTTATAATTTGTAATTTAGAATTAAGAATTTAATATTTAGAATTTACAATTTAGTACATACTTAGAATCTAAAAGTTAAGAAATCAGAATTTAAAAATTAAAATTTCCTATTTACAACGCATAGTTTAGAATGAATAATCTATTGATGTGAATGAAATGTATACCTTTATGAAATTATCTGACGAGTACAACTTCATTACGAATTTTAAAATTTCGCAACATTTTTCGTGCTAAACTCAGGAATGAAGCAAAGATCGAAATATGTCCTTTTCCTTTTTAGGATGTTGAAACTAGCCAAATTTTGAAGTAGCTTTAAAATCTTAACATTTTTAAATTTTTATTTGGCAATATGGCAAAAGCTAAATCCCTACGCTTCGTGAACAAGAGTGGACATTTTCAAACCCCCCCTTTGTCCGTTTAGTTATTCCCGCAATGTCCAAAAGTCCACTTTTTCATTAACTATATGCTGAATGTTCTTAATCCAACATAAATTGAATTAACATCATGAGAAAACAAACCGTCAGCGAGCGCGGGGGCTTTAACACGCACAAAATTAGCCGAAAAACAAGCACCTGATGGCGCATCCATTTACCGGTTACAGAAACATTCGCGAATGCAATCGTGCAATCGTTTGGCGATTGTGTTTCGACAATCATTTGCGAATCTATTCATCCAACGAGCGTCGTGGTGAAAATAAAAATCGATCCAGTTAACTGTGGCGAATGTTTCGGCCATCGGTTCATTCACCCAAACCTATTAAAAGTTCATTCATTCGGATTGCCAATCCGACCAATCGGCGATCGTCTGTTCACGCTCGCATCGCCGATGCTACCATCGTGAACGGAGCGGGGATTGAGAATCGTTAGCGTTCATGCTAGTGAACGAATTTTTCCATCCTTGACCGCGACGATTCTTATGGAGGGGTGCTTTTGGGAATCAGCAAGCGCCATTCCTTCTTTAGAATCAACCTCCCTTTATCGGGAGGAATTGAAGCTGTTGCATGTCATACAACTATAAGAGGAAGGGACTTATGCGTTGTCAGTTTGTACTGGCCTCAGAGAGTTGCAGTGAATCGAAGTCACCTTGAGGACCTGTGTTCAGTTTTGCCTGAACCAAGGTTGATCCTGGGTGATTTCAATTCACATGGAACTGTCTGGGGAGAACAAATTGACGATTGTCGTTCTACTCTTATCTATGATATCTGTGACAGTTTCAATTTAACAATTTTGAACACGGGTGAAAAAACACGGGTACCTAAACCTCCTGCAAGACCAAGTGCAATTGACCTCTCACTCTGCTCAAATTCACTATCATTGGATTGCCAGTGGAAGGTAATCCCTGATCCCAATGGTAGTGACCACTTGCCAATCAAAATTACAATCACCAATGGGGTCAGCAATTCAAATTCTACATATATGGCATATGACCTTACAAAACACATCGACTGGAAAAAATATTCGGAAGAAATAACAACATCCATCGAATCTATGAATATTTTACCTCCTTTAGAGGAGTACCACTTTGTTCCACGTCTGATACATGAAAGTGTACTTTGCGCACAAACAAAACCCATCCCAGATTCATCAGTTCCTCGAAGGCCTCCAAACCCATGGTGGGACCAGCAGTGTTCCAAGCTGCATAAGGACAAATCAAAAGCATTCAAAGATTTTCGAAAACATGGAACTCTCGTTCTTTTTAATGCATATGTTTCCCTTGAAAGTCAGTTCAAAAAATTGATCAAAGGGAAAAAGAAAGCGTATTGGAGGAATTTTGTGGGTGGTTTATCACGTGAAACATCATTGAGTACCTTATGGAAAGTGGCACGAAGCATGCGTAATCGATCATCTACGAATGAAAGTGAGGAATATTCGCATAGATGGATATTCAACTTCGCAAGGAAAGTCTGTCCAGATTCTGCACCAGTACAAAAAATAATCCGGAATGTGCCTCAAGATAGGTGTGGTCTGGATTCCTGCTTTTCGATGGTCGAATTTTCAATTGCCCTCCTCTCTTTCAACAATTCAGCTCCGGGAATTGATAAAATCAAGTTTAACTTGTTGAAAAACCTTCCGGATGCCGCAAAATTTCGCTTGTTAAATTTATTTAATCAATTCTTGGAGCATAACATTGTTCCCCAAGAGTGGAGACAAGTGAGAGTCATTGCTATCCAAAAGCCCGGAAAACCAGCGTCTGATCCCAATTCGTACCGTCCAATAGCGATGTTGTATTGTATACGCAAATTGATGGAGAAAATGATTTTGTTTCGTTTGGATAAATGGGTAGAAACAAATGGCCTCCTTTCAGATACTCAATTTGGGTTTCGAAGGGGCAAAGGGACAAACGATTGTCTTGCTTTGCTGTCTTCAGAGATACAAATGGCGTACGCAAAACGTGAGCAAATGGCTTCAGTGTTTCTAGACAAAAGGGAGCTTTTGATGCTGTCTCAATAGAGGTTTTGTCAGACAAGTTGCACTCCCGGGGTCTGCCTCCTCTACTGAACAACATCTTATACAGCTTGCTTTGTGAGAAACATTTGAACTTTGCTCACGGAGATATTGCAGTTAGAAGAATCTCTTACATGGGCCTTCCGCAGGGTTCATGTTTGAGTCCACTTTTGTACAACTTTTACGTAAGTGACATCGACAGTTGTCTCTCTGAAGGCTGCACTCTAAGACAACTTGCAGATGACGGCGTGGTGTCTGTCACAGGATCTACTGAGTTTCATCTGCACGCACCTTTACAAGATACTTTAAACAGATTATCAACCTGGGCTTTGGGGCTTGGGATTGAGTTTTCTCCACAGAAAACGACGATGGTTGTTTTCTCTAAGAAACGTAGACCTGCTCAACCTAAACTTCAACTCCTGGGCAGAACGATCACTCAATCGAGGTGTTTTAAGTATCTTTGGTTTGGTTTGATTCCAAATGTACCTGGAGGGCCCACATTGAGTATCTGAAAGGAAAATGCCAACAAAGAATCAATTTTCTCCGATCAATCACTGGCACCTGGTGGGGAGCCCATCCAGAAGATCTTTTAAAATTGTATCGAACAACCATTCTCTCAGTGATGGAATATGGAAGCTTCTGTTTCCAGTCAGCTGCCAAAACTCACCTCATCAAACTCGAGCGTATCCAATACCGTTGTCTCCGCATCGCTTTGGGCTGTATGCCCTCAACTCATAACATGAGTCTCGAAGTTTTGGCAGGAATACTCCCATTAAAAGATCGATTCAATTTATTATCACTCCGGTTCCTCATCAGGTGTGAGATCATGAACCCATTGGTGATTGTAAATTTTGAAAGGCTTCTTGAGCAAAATTTTCAAACCAGATTTATGTCTATATACCATGTCCTCATGTCAATGCAGGTTAACCATTCTCCGTATTCTCCAGCTCGTGTTTGTAGCCCAGACTACGATAATTCTTCTGTCCAGTTTGATTTGTCTATGCAGCAGGAAATTCGTGAAATCCCGGATCCGCATCGTCCACTAATGATTCCAAGAATTTTCGAAGCTAAATATAGACACGTCGATGCTGATAAAATGTACTTTACTGATGGATCACTTATAGAGGAATCAACAGGATTTGGAGTGTTCAATGAAATATCTAGCGCCTCTTACAGCCTCGAGTCACCATGCTCTGTGTATATAGCAGAGTTAGCAGCAATTCATTGGGCTTTGGACAGTATCGCTTCAAGGCCAGTTGGGAACTACTTTATTGTAACGGATAGTCTGAGTTCTGTTCAAGCAATTCACTCAATAAAACCGGGAAAGCACTCGCCATACTTCTTCGAGGAGATACGGGATAGTTTGAGTGTTTTATCAAAACGTCGCTTTACCATCACCTTTGTTTAGGTTCCCTCCCATTACTCGATAGAGGGTAATGAGAAGGCAGACTCTCTGGCAAAGGTGGGGGCGATGGAAGGCGACACGTATCAGCGTGAAATCGCCTTCAACGAATTTTACTTTTTAGTTCGAAGAAACTCTCTTGTCAACTGGCAGCGCAAATGGGACGAGGATGACAAGGGTCGGTGGCTGCACTCGATTATCCCAAGGGTAAGCCTTAAACCATGGTTTAATAGATTGGACCTGAGTCGAGATTTTATTCGTATATTTTCCCGTCTCATGTCCAATCATTATTCCTTAGACGCGGTACTCTATCGTTTAAATATTGCTAGCAGCAATTTGTGTAGTTGCGGCCAAGGTTACCACGACATCGAGCATATTGTTTGGTCGTGCGAGGTCCATCTTGTCGCTAGAACGAATTTCATAGACTCCCTTCGGGCCCGAGGAAAACCACCCTATGTTCCAGTGAGAGATTTGCTGGCTGTCGTGGACTTGGACTACATGTTCGAAATATACCTTTTCCTAAAAGCTATTGATCTTCGTCTATAATTCTTTTTTATTTTCATATTTCACTTATCTATCTTCTTTTTTCTTTAAAAGTGAACTAGATATAAGCACACAATTGTAATAAAAAAAAGGTGTCTGGCTCCTTAAAGCCTAAAGGTACACACAAAAAAAAAGCATAGTAAAATTACTAAATCCGTGGTTTAAACGAACAACAGGCGATCATATTTTTGAGTCAAATATGTTTTGTTGTTTATAATACCTTACGCATAGCTATTTTACCATGTGCTCAATTTGGCTGCGCATAGTAAATTCGACTGCGTTTTAGTAAAATTGTCAATGAAATGATGCATTGTTTTACTTCGTCCCTAGTAAAATTAATATGTTTCATGATGAAACTAGTATGTGTTATGATAAAGATTAGGAGGAGCGGGGAGCTTGATTTAGTAAATTACTATGTATAGTAGTAAAATAGTAAAATTACTATGTATGTTTGTTTGTTTATTTGCATGCATGCATTATGACATTATTTGAAACATGAAAATTCACACTTCCGACACACATCGGTCAATGTTAGTGTGTTCTCCCGATGTTCTGGAATGATTTTCAAAGTTATGTAACTATAAAGCAGCTCAAAATTAGTTTTTTTACAAACGGGTTTGATGATTAATGATCCTGAATTAGTGTAAACAACAAGAATGTTTACCATAGTAAAATTATCATACGCACTTATGTTTTTGAGTCAAATATGTTTTGTTCTCAAAAGTACGATGTGCGTAGTATTTTGTTAATATGAATTGGTGCCACAATGTCAAAATTACTTTGCGGACGGTAGTTGTGATAGAAATTATGATGAAATTATCATGACCATAGTATTTTCGACAACAAACATTGAGAGTTATCGAAAATTACCAGGTACATAGTAATTTCAATATTGTTTCATGCGCACTTTCACAAAATCGATGTTAAACTTTTCGTGGTTGAAAATACTATAGCGCTGAAATGGTAAAATTATCATGACAGCGTCTTTGGGATGACCACTCAATTTTTTTCCGTGTATGAGCCGTTTCAAATAAAGAATTTACAAAAAAAAAACTTTCTGTTCATTCCTGGAGAGATTTAACCGTTTAAAAAAAACCAAAAACATGCGCAAAATTTAGATCACAAAATGGGACTTGCACGCTAGAAATGATTAAACCATTTACGAATCAAAAATAACCATTTTTGACCTTTTCCCGGGAAATGTCATTTTATGAGTTCTCCATGAGAAGTCATAAAATGACTTCTAGGGGAGAAGTTAAAATATGGTTGTTTTTCAACCGAATGGGATTCTGGAGGAGAAGTTGAAAAATGGTTATTTTTCAATCGTATTTTACAGGGCAGTTTTTAGCAACCTGCATTTTTTCAATTATCGACATAATTAGGAAAAATACGGTTTTTGTATTTGTTTCTTTATTTCTTATAAATAATACTTTTTCCACTTTAATTAAAAGATATTTTTACCGAAATAAAAAATAAATAAATATCTAAACGGGAGCAGAAAACTCAGGCTCAACACAGCCTTAACACCAGCGGTAGCAGAAGTTCTCCCGTGACGGAAGTGGAGATCTCGTGTACCTTGGTGAGATTCTGTAAAGCCGTAGCTCTAGCGGAAAGGCTGTCACAATCTGCTGTTATTTGAGGAGGTTCATCTACGACTGGCAGGTGATGTGTTTCCAAAAGTGATGGCCCGTTTAAGCTCGGATAGTAAAAACGGATAGTAAAAACAGTTCGTAAGGAAAAAAAACTTTTCTGCTGCTGCCGGAGGAAGGGTCGGAGGATCTGTACTATTGGATTGCCCTAACGGAGGATTAGTAGGAGCGTTTTGATGGTGTCATTCAAGGTTCCAGTAGACAATTAGTTTGTTGAGGTTGAAATCATCTGGCGCTACTGACGCATTCTGAAAAACAAATAAAAATCATTTAGTAACCAACCTTGTTAATCCTGGGGGCTATCAGCTTTTCATAAATAATGTATCTTCCAGTCCACGATTTCGTAAGGTACATAAAATCTTTCACGTAGAGCTATTGATGTTTTTTTTTTCTTGCGTCTGCTGCTGCTGTGGCCAGGTAACGTTAATGCATCCTCGCAAGCTGGTTGTTTCGATACAATAAGTTTTTGAATTGGACCTGGAGCTATGTCCATCCGGTGCCCTGAAATTGTTTTTTTGTGGTTATTTAGATTAAAGTAATAACGAAAATTTATAGCAAATCACTTACTTTTCATGATTTCCTACGGATTCGATGTGATAAACTCGATAACTTGATTGAGTTACGGGAAAAAATAGATATTGCGGTTACTGGGAAAATTTCTAATCGCGCGACGGTAGCCTTCCGTGCGGTAGGCTAGCCGGAGCAGTAAACACAGTTAAAAAAATCACTCTTATTCACTAATTTCATTGAAAAGTTAAGAAGTAAATTCTTGAATCAATCTTCAAATCATTATTTTGCAAGAGAGGACACATGAAGTCATCGGAATGAAATATTATTATTCTTAGTATTCATGGAGATTGAATTAATTACGAGACAAAACAAAAAACAATCTACATTATTGAAAACACATTTTTCCATAGCCTGAGAATTAACGAATTTGGCATGACGAAGATTTTTGATGCGATAAATGCGTCTTTGATACTTTATATGCAAGCTTTATATGCAGGTCGAATTCAATTATGTTGTCGTAAAATGTAACAAATCGTATATGAGAAGTTAAAAAAAGGAGTTGTGTACGGTGAATAATCTATTAAGGTACACCGGGGTAAGTAGGGACGCGGGGTAAGTGGGGACGGTGGCTATTAAAACAATACTGTGAACTATTTTTTCAAACTTTAAATGCAGAATGTTAAATTTACTTGTAATCTATCCAATAACTGTAAAAGAGATACGGTTCCGACAATTGCGGATGTTTACGGTGACTTTTTGTAAATTTTCTATTTTTAACTACGATGTGGAGTTGATGTGCATCATTTTCAATCACAAATTTCTCGTAAACTAGCTGGCTCTTGACGAAAAACTCTACATTGAAACAATCCTTACATTCCAAACAACCAGTTAGGAAAAGAAACGACGGGTAAAAATTGCGAAAAAAGGGTTTATTTGCAAAAATCTAAAATTGTGTCTCCAAACCCTACCTGGGGTAAGTGGGGACGGCTTTATACATACTTGATGTTTACGCATTTTTTCAATTTTATCTTCTTCATTCAATACAATTTAGCTTTATTTAGCATTCAGATCATGAAAAGTTGATAAAAGTACTTGTTTTTTTTTCTAAAATAAGTATATATTTTCGATAATATCGGATTACACACAATAATCATTGAAAGATGCCTTATTAATAGTACCATGATCTTTTTTCAAAATTTCGGACGATTCGAGCAATAAATTAACGTATTCAACCAAAAAAACACACATTGAAAATTTCCTGAGAAATCAAAGGGAAACTCTACCGTCCCCACTTACCCCATAAAGCGGGGTAAGTGAAGACACCAGCCGTCCATAACAATTTACGTGATAACTTTTTTCGCTTTGCGTCTATCAAGCTCATCTCTTCAGCATTTGTGAACAACATGTTCTGCATCACATTGAATGCGATTTTATCAAAAATGACCCACTGCTGAATTTTTAATGATTTTTTAAAGTTGAACTATACGAAAAACCGTCCCCACTTACCCCGGTGTACCTTATAGGAAATAATACCATTCGCATCGCAAAAAATTGGACTGCGCACTCATAACTGCGAAATTTGTGCAATCTGTCGAATCAGTATAAAGTCTGACGGTTTTCTACACGCTAACCGCTTTTCAGTTAAACTTTATACGGATAACTCCGACTGCAAAACATAGCCCGAAATCCAACATTCAATGAATGATCGCTACCGTGTCGTCGAACTCTAAACTTATTTAAACAACTACAGGTTTTCATTTTTTTTCGTGAATTTGTCCGCTGGTTGAACCCATCGCAAACAGGTTTTTTTTTTAATATTCATTTTTCCGTGATTTTGACCGCTGATTGACCAAGCTCAAGGCAAACACAATTTTTTGTTTTATAAACAATAGATAATCCGATAATAATATTTGGTATACATGTTTGTTTGACAACTTTTTATTAAATCATCATTCAATGTTTTCCGCTTGTTCATCCGATTTAATTTCAGTCGATAAATAATCCTTATGTAGAACAATGCTCATTTTTTTCTTGAATACTGTAATTTTTTTTACAGTGGTACCCTACGGGAGCCCAAATCAGCTATCGCAGAAATAGAAAAAAAGAGTGGATCAGCAATATTTACAAACGCGTTCGGCTGCACCATTGGTCGCTTCCAAAATGGCGATGAAAAGACGTCGAATTATTCAACCATTTTATGGTTTATACTCGAGAAGTTCCTAAATGGTTAAAATTGATCTTGGAAAAATTCATAAAAAATAACCATATTGATAGTTTTGAGACAAATTTCATAAAATGGTTATTTTTGAACCAAATATGGTTAAGTAAAAATGAGCGTGTGGTTTTTGGCAATTCTCAAACTGAGTTTTGAGTGAAATTTCTTGACCGTGCAGCTATAAGAAAAATTTCGCCGCATCCCACACGCTATTTTTTTTTAACTCAAAATTAAGTATGACCGAGGTTCAAAACATACACACTCATCTGGCGCAACCCCTTATAGTGTAGTTTTGACCCGTTATCGGAAAAGACTGGGTTAACTCCTTTTTCATGTAAAGTCCTTGTACCCCTTATAGTGTACACAGCATGTACGTCAAAGCAGAGGTGAAAATTAGTAATGTAAGCATGTAAAATCTACACATTATTTTGGAAGCCCGCTTGCGATGTCAGCCCTTTGATGTTAGCCCTTAAAATGTCAGAAGTATGGAAAGAAAATAATAAAAACAAATCAGTTAGTTTTGAATTTCTGTATTCGGCAAGGAATCATTTTCATGCTCCTGTTATAGAATAGGAAAATATTCAATCAACTCAATCTATTGAACTGATCTTTCAGCATTAACCGATTATTGAATCGTCGAACGAGATCGGTTACGGCAGAAAGAGTTCTATATTCTGAATGACAAGTTAAAAAACTACCCTTTATTTAGTAAGCCAGCTTTTCTAAATAATGTGTAAAATTGACTCGAGGAAACGACACTTTTTTTGACAGATCTCGGCTGTTCGCAATAATGGGTCAATTTTACAAGTTTAAGGTGTTGCGCCAAATGAGTGTGTAGTTCGATTCTATGAACTTAAAGTTAAGTACCCTTTTTCCTCCTTGCGATGGATCAAAACGGAGTTCGAACTGCGAACTCAAAATTGATCCCTTTTTTTCCTTCTGCGAGGGATCAAAGCTGAGTTCGACCTTATGAACTAAAAATTGAACTCTCTTTGTTGGACTGAAAACACTTAGCGAGTTCAGTCCGAACCAGAACAGCAACCAACGAACACGTCGCAAAATTTTGTCTTTCCGGAACAGATACCGGAAGACTATGAAGGAACTTCATAATGAAATGTATGTTCACCGTGTCAGCGTAAAATTCTGTCCGTCATTGTCATCATATGGTGAGCGGCTTGGAATGTCCGGAAACTTCCGGATGTTGTATACTTCCCGTGGGAAGTAACATCCGGAAGTTTTCTTTGACCGGGAATGTCAAAACTTTCCACCGCTCTGTAATTGCAATGCAATGTACCGGAACAGCAACATCCGGGTACAGCAAATTTTAATCATCCTTTAATTCCCTGAAAATCAGCTACCCTCGAAAAAAAAGAATAAATTCTAGTTCGGCTGCCGAACTTAGTATTGAGTATGCCTATCAGAACTTAGTTTTGCTATTGCCCAGTCAAACTCAAAGTTGAGGGAAGCCACCGAAGTGCTGTTTTGAACCAAAACTACTTAATTTTGAGTTTAAAAAAAAGAGCGTGCATTTCTCGTTCGTAAAATTTTGTAAACAGGACATGCGAACTGTCACCACAAAAGAGAACATATATGTATACGTCATACGTATACGTCATCGTGAATCGACCGATGTAAACGGCGACGGCGATACAACTTTTTACAAGAATTTGAATTGAACATTAAATTTTAATTATCATCAGGACCATGCAATCGCCCAGTGAATATTTAATAGATAACTTCGATAAAGTGTGTCGTTTCTGTTTATCAGATGATGGATGCGTGCCTATAGTATGCGAAAATGGTATCAATCCGATTTGTGTGGGTGCTACAGATTTTATCATCTCAAAGGTATATTTATAATAATATTATAAATATTGATAGGTGCTTTCAACAACGTCGATTGCATGTTATGTGGAACTGCTGTTAACACATTAAGGACCGCGTTGAAATCTAAGCCAGGAAACATCAAAATTTGACATCTCAGAAACCACTGGATTAAATTCTACAAATTTAGAATTTTGGAGTTACCTAGTTAAGTTACTGAAAGTGATGTGAATATATTTTCATTATCAAATTAACAACATTTGAGTTAAGCTTCGAAGTGCAGCACACTATCGTTGAGCAAAAAACCGAGACATCTCGTAATTGATCCGCATGTGTTAATAGTTGTATGTTGTATGTATATCAATGGGAATTTAGTATATACCTAATTACTTTTTTAGGTAGACGAAGGCGATGGATTACCCAATAATATTTGTCACCAATGCATAGCTTGCATTACAGCTTATGAAGATCTTAATCGAAAGTGTACAGAAGTTTATGAACTACTTGGTGAAATTGCTAGCCTTCGATATTACAATCAGCTTTCAAACCCTGGTGACATATCACCGGATTCAATAGATTCTGAAGAAATAATTACAGAAGAAGTCGTTGCAAATCATTCAAAAAGCTATCACAATACGGGTAAAACAGAAGAAAACCCCGAAAGCAATGAGTATTTACAGTTCAATCGTTCAGAACAATCACTTATGAGAAAGATCCCTAAAAAAGCGCAAGAATGTCCAATATGTCACAAAACAATATCGCAGCTGAAAAAGCATATGATTACTCATACTAGCATCAAGGAATTTTCATGCACGTATTGTACGAAACAGTTTGCACTGAGACGGACTCTTCAGCGACACATTTTAGCAATTCATTTGAAGCAAAAACCGCACAAATGCGGAATCTGCACAGAATCCTTTGCCGATAGTACTTCGCTGCGGTATCACGATTTGGTCAAACATAAGGGTGTCCGTAATTTCTTATGTGAACTCTGCAATAAATACTATCACACATCTTCCGAGTTACAGCAGCACAAAAGTTTAACGCATGTTCAACGCCGTTTTGAATGCAGCTATTGCGGAAAAATGTTTGCAATGAAGTAGGTAAAACTGTTCGCATCATATTTACTTAGGTAAAAAAAAAGTTTTCATTATTCAATTACAGACACCACTTGAAGGATCATTTGATAGTTCATTCAAAAACTCGAGATTTCGAGTGTAATATTTGCAAAAAAAGGTTTTCGCGCCAAGGAATCTTAAAAAAACATATGTTTATTCATGAAAATTGAATTGAATTTATTTAATAAAAATATTCAAGTTTTTCTGAAACACGAACTTGAAGTATGTCTGGTTTCTTAATTAATGTTTACTTCTATTTAATGTGAAAGAAATAATGTACGCTGATGTGGTCTAGCAAATAGACTTGCGAGAGTCCCGGTATCGGCAAGAAAACTTTTAGGTTTTGATCCCATAAGTTGCCGACAGGTAAGATAGTGTCCCATTGTATAAATAATATGGTAAAATACTAAATAATTGATTACATTTAATAATCTTAGCAATCGACGATTTCAAGCCCCTATCTGAATTCCAAAATAAGTGTAAAAAGTTTACGGATGTATGATGGTATAAACAATGATTTTGTCGCTCAATAAAAATGGGATAAAATGTCTAATAATTACCGATTGATGAAAAATTACAAAATAAATCTTGCAGCGCTAAAACAAATAAATCAATCAAACAAAAATAGATCAAAATGCACATACCTTTCAAAAAACGATTTACCGGATCCCGGAACAAACAAAACCAAAAACCTTTTCGGGGAAAACGGCGGTAAAACAAAATTAGCAAACATTTTTGACCCATTCGAGACGGAGGCCTTTTCGCGACATTCGAACTCATGTTACTTTATTCTAAGATAACTTTTATGTCGTTTAATTTTCATCAAAACCATTGCTCAATACATTTTGCTTAACATTTTCGGATTTCATTGGTATAAGAATATTATTTTTCCGCGCAATAGTAAACTCACAATGAAAGATTATTCTGACAAAAGCACAAAAATTCCATTGCACACACGGTGTGCAATCGGTCTCGAACGGGTTAAGTGATCCATTTCTGTAGCAATTCATCTCACAACATCCCTCCGGGTACAAATCCAGGTCGAGGTTCAGCAAAGCAATGCAAATTCCACTTTTCGGTACTATTGTGTAGAAATTCTTATAATGCGCCAAACGATTTTCTGTTTTGCTGGAACAGCTCCTCAATTCACAAACCGTAGATCGCACTGACATTATTCCGTGATGTTGTGGTGAGTCACTCAGAGAGAGTGAGTCTTGATTCCAAAACATATATCTATACCAACACGTGAAAAGGATCTATCTCCAAAAGTAAACAAAAACCATTTTCAGTACCTCGCGATAGGCCAACACTTGCACTACTTAACGGTAAAACCCTTTTGAGAAAATAATAGGTGATATGAAAAAAACCTAGCAATTGCTTTTGCTAAACTAAATCGAGCAGTCGAGCAGTCGCTTAAAGCAATTGCTTCGGTTGATATGAATAAAGTTTTTTTTGACAGCTGTTTTCTCTGTCAGGAGCTTTTACTTTTAGAACAAGCTAATTTGGTATGAATAAAGCCCAAATCTGAAGTAATCGCTCGACAAATCTCCTAGCAATAGCTTTATTTTCTAAGCATGCTCGGTAGCAGACTTTTCCAATAAAAAATTCTTTAGCAATGTCATGAATTTATTAAATTTGCAATATTACACTTCAATACAATTCAAAAAGGCATTTTCAACATGGTTAAAGAAAACTCGGAGTGATAATCCAGCTTTTTTTTCATATTCCTGTCGTTGTATGAAATGATTCGTCTAAGATGAAACTAAACAAATCAATCAGTAAATATTCTAAATTAAAAATTCCGGCTAGAGTGGAAGAAGTCCCAATCGGCTTGAAGTTGGAAGAAAATTGTAATAATTTAAAACATAATTCAGACTTCCATATTTATATGATTTTTTTTTATAATTCTAAGATTTAAAAAAAAATTAAATTAAGATGCGCGCCTATTGCCTATTTTTTATACATCGGATTATCCCGATTCGAATACGTGTGGGAGAGCTATGATAAATGTTAAAGTTAGGCCATTTGTCGTTTGACTATATTCGAATATGTATTCATTTTTCTTTAAACATCAACATACGAGCACGCAATAACCAAAAACTTTCCGGTCGTTCTTACACCCACCATCCGCACCGTCGACTTCATGGCTATTTTAGCCGGACTTTTAAATTTTCTGATCGTCTTTTTTCATTTAACTTTAGAAAACTTCAGATTCTGCTGGTTGGATAGCTCTATTTTTCGAAGCAAAAGCTATGTTCTAAGACTTTAGTACACATCCGCTAAGCAAATGTTTATTCATACCAAACTAAGCAAATGCTTTGGGCTTTTGCTTTGCTTGATTTCGAGCTAAGTAAAAGCTGCCGAAGCAATTGCTAAACCTTATTCATACCACTAAATATTCCGTTACATTAAAAACTCAATTTGAGTAAAGGATCTATAAACATTCTTAAACCAGAACTGCCATTACATGGATATACACCCTTTACTCCGAAACAATTTTTCGCTACTACTCCGCCAACAAACTCAAAATAATCAATTTAACTCTTTATTCAACATAAAAAACATAGTTACAAATGAATGCGAGCTTGTAACTTAAGCTAAAAATAAGAAAATAGCAAAAGGTGTATAAACAGGTTAGACAAAATGTTACGTGAAGTAGGTTCTATCTACGATAGCGCGTTATTTTTTCATGAAAATTGATATTCCTCTATTCCAACATATAGAGGATGCTTCTAAAAATCGTTTGTCTTTCATAAAAATAAAAAATTTCAAGTTATTTTTAATTAGCGATTTAAAATAGGTTGTATTTTTTCAAACGCGTTTTTCTCAATACGCCATCATAGATATAGAGGCCCTTATTCTGCGCCGCGCGTGACGTGATGATTGTCACCTCACTTCGGAGTCACCGTGAGATTTGTCACCTTATTCCCGAAGTCGATGTGGGTAAAGTGACAGAGGTTCATTCAAGGTGAGTGACCGAATGAACACATCTGTCAAAATGGTCGAATTTGTTCAGTGCTGTTTTGGTTTTGTTACACTTCGGATTTTTAAAAATTAATTTAAAAATTATTAGTTTGAATTTCGGTCAGAGAAGGGCGGCAATAGGATTTTATAGTGCCAGCAAGCTGCTCAGGACAACAAAACGGTCAAGTTTTACGTCCTAGGATACAATTTCGGCAATCACAACTGAGCCTAACAAGCTCCAAATTGGATGGAACAAGCACCGCTGGTCCCGAGTTGTATGAAAAAACAACGAAGGCAGAAGTCATCGGCAATATCCTGCCAACCGATGACCAGGAGGATTTAAATTCAGAACCTTTTTACCAAATTCAGCAGCTTTTTTGGGTGAGTAATATGCGGAAGCGACAGAGGAAGAACAAATAATCAAAATATCATTTTAGACTAACGCTGCTGGTAGGAACCTATCATCTAAATTCCAGTTCCTGAAAATTGAAAATTTGAAAAAGCTGCTGGAGAAAAAACAGATTTGGGCATCGAGCCGTGGATTGAGGTTTCCAGGTCAGGGACTTTTGTGCTAGCCAAAAGGACAGGAGTTTTTTGGAATTTGAAGGACGATTCCCGATAATTATACGGATATGCTAAAGGTGATAAGATGCGGCAATCTCTTTTAGTCATGGAGGAAAGAAGAGTCGTTTTCAGAGCAAATTACATTTTTAAAATAATTATCTATGGGTATCTTCAATGTTAAAAATAATATTCAAATATATTCGAAATCATGTTAATTCCAATACCAAACTCTAATAAAATAAGAAGTTTTATTTTTTAAATTTTAATCTGTTAAGCATCTAGTCTTAGCATTCAAGATTATTGCCCACACATTTAATACTAAATATGGAAATAGTTCGGTTTGGTCCGGTTGGGCGGATTTCATTGAAAAAAGCCAGATTTTTGCACGAATCTATTTCAATAATTATTCACCTTTATAATTTTGGTTAAAAAGTGGAAAAAAAATTAAAAGTATTTTGATTTTCTAAGTTTTTGTCATTTCATCGTTTTAACGTTTCGCAAATCAAATTTCAATTTAAACTGAATTTTGGATTTCATTAGATCATACTTTCCATTCAGTATTTTAATTCAAATTACATATTTTAGATAGCAATGAAAAATATTCAATATATATTTGAATAAATTATTTTGCTAATAAATTTGTTTTATTTTGTTTCCAAAACCAACATTCATCAGTATAATTAACTATTTAGAGCCTAACATTCTGATTTAAATAAATTTTCGATTCAATTCCTATCTCGTCACCACCTCAAAAGGTACCGACAATTCTCACCTAAAATCGTCACCTGAATGCGACGATTCTCACCCACGGTGACTATAAGAATAGGGTAAGAACTCACAAAGTTCATCCGAAGTGACGTTCCTCACCTAAACCGACTGCTGGAATAGAGTGACTTGGGTGACTCTACTATCGTCACGTCACTCGAGGCGCAGAATAAGGGCCAGATTCTTTTTGTGTGTTGGTAAATATTTGACACTTTATTCAAAATAAAAACATAGTTGCAAATGAACGCGAGCTTAAAACTTAAGCTAGAAATGAGAAAATAGCAAAGGGTGTATAAACAAGGGAGATAAAATATTGCGTGAGCTAGGTTCTATCTACGATAGCGCGTTGTTTTTTCATGAAAATTGATATTCCTCTATTCCAACATATAGAGAATCATTCGTCTTGCAACACTCGTTGAGAACACTTGTGGTTTCGCGCATCTCGAGCATTAGTGTCTAGTAGTGTGTGAGAAAAAAGTGTCCGTTGTCCGTCCGTTTATTCCGGGAGTGGATACCGTCCGGACGGTTAACCTTTTTATCCGGAGTTGTGTGCCGGGTTGTAAAAGTGGACATTTTCCTGCCATTCGCCAGGGCAGAGTTGACATTCATAACCCTTCGGAAAAGTGGGGTTATTGGTGGATTGCAGTTTTCCCATTTTCACCAAACTGACCGACACCGCCAAGAGAGGTTGATTACCACCAGGGGCATCGCAATTGTTTGGCAAATTACCCTGGATATCATCATTTGATTGTGCCCAGTACCAATTGGAGCAGCCATCTTCAACCAACAACAGAAGACCACGTGGTTGGGTTCATCGACATTGAAGGAGCCATAAATATAAAAGAGTGCTTAATTAGCTGGTAATTCTTTTTTCATTTTTTCTCTTTTTCTTGTATCTATCATTTTCTCTTTATTATTTCGTTCATATTTTGCTCCGCTCATATTTTTCCACGGTAGACATTCGTGTCTCCGCGAAAAAATATGAGCGAAGGCGGGGGGTTGGATCCACCAGCTGTAGATGATGAGAGGATCATCTACGAAGATGAGGAGCATCTGGAGGATTCAGCAGTAGCTGGTCCTTCAAATGCTAGTGCTCATGCCCCTCTAGTAGTTAGTTCTCCCTCACCACCTACAGCTGTGGAAAAAACATCCCGACTCCGGACCTATCCGGAAAACTCAACCTTTTCTGGGCCCTGGGTGGTTTTTATCCGGCCCAAAGCTAACGGTAAAGGTTTGAATGTGGTGCAGATCACCAAAGATCTGGCGAGGTGGCCCTCCGTTACCAGTGTTTCGAAGGTAAGGCCAAATAAATTGCGCGTCGTTGTGGCAGACCGGAAGGCCGCAAACGCGATTCTTGTTAGCAATTTTTTTAATTTGGAGTATCAGCTCTATATTCCGTCTCGAGACGTAGAAATCGAGGGTGTAATCACCGAATCGAGTCTGGAGGCTGAATACGTTAAGGCTCACGGCGTTGGCAAGTTTAAGAGCCTCGATTCTACTTCGGTCGGAATCGTGGATTGTTGCCAACTCAAGACTGCCATCGTCGTTGATGGCGTTAAAAAGTATACGCCTTCAGCCTCGATTCGAGTTACCTTCGCGGGAACAGCCCTCCCTCACTACGTCTTGATTGACGGAATTTTAAGGCTTCCAGTACGCCTTTATGTGCCTCGCCCAATGGAGTGCAAAAATTGCATAAAGTTGGGACACACTGCATCTCATTGCTGCAATAAGCAGCGATGCTCTCGTTGCGGGGAGAATCATGGGGAAGGAGCATGCTCGGCAATAGAGCAAAAATGTGTCTATTGCGGGGGCTCACCCCATGAAATCTCCTCGTGCGAGGCATTTAAAGGTAGCTGGGATAAGCAGAGGCGCTCTTTAAAAGAGCGTTCTAAACGTTCTTATGCCGCTATATTAAAGAGCGCCTCTCCACCGACCCAATCTCAACCTAGCAATATTTTCTCATTGCTGCCAGTTGATAATGAGGACACCGGGGACACAGACACGGCTGATGAGGTTCATCCAGTCCTCTCTGCAGGAGGCTCTCGGAAGCGTGCAAAGGTGCCTTCCCCCAAAATACCTCCAAAAATTCCTACGATTATCTCCTCAATAAGAGTTGAGAAAAATTCATCGTTTTCGGAAAATGAAAAACAAGTTCCTCCAGGCTTTCGCGGGAAAATTCCACAACAGAATAAACCATCGACTGTGGGAGAATCGCAAACCTCATCTGCTAACCTAATGCCAGAATCTATTACTCAATCTGGGATTTTTAAGTTGTCCGACATCTTGAACGGAATTTTCTCGTGTTTTAACGTACCAGAACCCATCAAAGGAATTGTTATTGCAATGCTTCCTATAATAAAGACATTTTTAACGCAGTTGATGCGAACTTGGCCCCTCCTTTCAGTGTTTGTCTCTCTCGATGGCTAATTTACGCCGAGAGGTCGGAGATATCACTGTTCTACAGTGGAATTGTCGTAGTCTTATTCCAAAATTGGATTCACTGAATTATTTACTTCATAGAACTAGTTGCGATATTTTTGCGTTGTCCGAAACTTGGCTTTCTTTTCAATCTACCATCTCTTTCCACGATTTTAATATCATCCGTCTGGATCGTGACGATTCTTATGGAGGGGTGCTTTTGGGGATCAACAAGTGCCACTCTTTTTATAGAATTCACCTTCCTTTATCGGGCGGAATTGAGGCCGTTGCTTGTCATACAACCATAAGAGGTAAGGACTTATGTGTTGTCAGTTTGTACTGGCCTCAGAGAGTTGCAGTGGATCGAAGTCACTTAGAAGACCTGTGCTCAGTGCTTCCTGAGCCAAGGTTGATCCTAGGTGACTTCAATTCACATGGAACTGTCTGGGGAGAACAAATTGACGATAGTCGTTCTACTCTTATCTATGACATTTGCGACAGTTTCAATTTAACAGTTTTGAACACGGGTGAAAAAACACGGGTACCTAAACCTCCTGCAAGACAAAGTGCAATTGACCTCTCGCTCTGCTCAAATTCACTATCATTTGATTGCCAGTGGAAGGTGGTCCATGATCCTAATGGTAGTGATCACTTGCCTATCGAAATCACAATCACCAATGGGGTCAACTCTTCAAACACAATAAATATGACATATGACATTACAAGACACATCGACTGGAAAAAGTACTCGGACGAAATATTAACAGCCATCGACTCTATGCATGTTTTACCTCCTTTGGAAGAGTACCACTTTCTCTCTTGTTTGATACACGATAGTGCAGTTTGCGCTCAAACAAAACCCATCCCAGAATCATCTGTGCGTCGAAGGCCTCCTAATCCATGGTGGGACCCCCAGTGTTCCAAGCTTTATAAGGACAAATCAGCAGCATTTAAAGAATTTCGAAAACATGGAACTCTTGTCCATTTTGAAGCATACGTTTCCCTTGAAAATCAGTTCAAAAAATTAATCAAGGGGAAGAAAAAGGCGTATTGGAGGAATTTTGTGGGTGGTTTATCGCGAGAAACATCCTTAAGCACCTTATGGAAAGTGGCACGAAGCATGCGTAATCGATCATCAACGAATGAAAGTGAGGAATATTCACAAAGATGGATTTTTAACTTCGCACGGAAAGTCTGTCCAGATTCTACACCTGTGCAAAAAATAATCCGGAATGTGCCTCCAGATAGGTGTGGTCTGGATTCCAGCTTTTCGATGGTAGAATTCTCACTTGCCCTCCTCTCTTGCAACAATTCTGCTCCGGGAATTGATAAAATTAAATTTAACTTGTTGAAAAACCTTCCGGACGCCGCTAAATTTCGCTTGTTAAATTTATTCAATCAATTCTTGGAGAATAACATTGTTCCCCAAGAGTGGAGACAAGTGAAAGTAATAGCTATCCAAAAGCCCGGGAAACCTGCGTCCGATCCGAATTCGTACCGCCCGATAGCGATGTTGTCTTGTATCCGCAAATTGATGGAGAAAATGATTTTGTTCCGATTGGATAAGTGGGTGGAAACAAATGGTCTCCTTTCAGATACTCAATTTGGGTTTCGAAGGGGCAAAGGAACAAACGATTGTCTTGCTTTGCTGTCTTCAGAGATACAAATGGCGTACGCAAAACGTGAGCAAATGGCTTCAGTGTTTCTAGACATAAAGGGAGCTTTTGATGCAGTCTCAATAGAGGTGTTGTCTGACAAGTTGCACTCCCGGGGTCTGCCTCCACTATTGAACAACATCTTATACAGCTTGCTATGTGAGAAACATTTGAACTTTGCTCACGGAGCTATTGCAGTTAAAAGAACCTCTTACATGGGCCTCCCGCAGGGTTCATGTTTGAGTCCACTTTTGTACAACTTTTACGTAAGTGACATCGACAGCTGTCTCTCTGAAGGCTGCACTCTAAGACAACTTGCAGATGACGGCGTGGTGTCTGTCACAGGATCTACTGAGTCTCATCTGCACAGACCTTTACAAGATACTTTAGACAGATTGTCTTCCTGGGCTTTGGGGCTTGGGATTGAGTTTTCTCCAGAGAAAACGGAGATGGTTGTTTTCACTAAGAAACGTAGACCTGCTCAACCTAGGCTTCAACTCCTAGGCAGGACGATCACTCAATCGAGGTGTTTTAAGTATCTTGGGGTTTGGTTTGATTCCAAATGTACCTGGAGAGCCCACATTGAGTATCTGAAAGGAAAATGCCAACAAAGAATCAATTTTCTCCGTTCAATCACTGGCACCTGGTGGGGAGCCCATCCAGAAGATCTTATAAAATTGTACCGAACGACCATTCTTTCAGTTATGGAATATGGTAGCTTCTGTTTTCAGTCAGCTGCCAAATCTCACATAATCAAACTCGAGCGTATCCAATACCGTTGTCTCCGCATCGCTTTGGGCTGTATGCCCTCAACGCATAATATGAGTCTTGAAGTTTTGGCAGGAATACTCCCCCTGAAAGATCGATTCAATTTACTTTCACTCCGGTTCCTCATCAGGTGTGAGGTCATGAACCCATTGGTGATTGTGAATTTCGAAAGGTTACTTGAGCAAAATCTTCAAACTAGATTTATGTCTATATACCATGTCTTCATGTCAATGCAGGTAAATCCTTCTTCGTATTCTCCAACTCGTGTTTGTAGCCCAGACTACGACCATTCTTCTGTCCAGTTTGATTTGTCTATGCAGCAGGAAATCCGTGGAATCCCGGACACGCACCGTTCACTTTTGATTCCAAGAATTTTCGAAGCTAAATATAGACACGTCGATGCTGATAAAATGTACTTTACCGATGGATCACTTATAGAGGAAACAACAGGATTCGGAGTGTTCAACGAAATCTTCAGCGCCTCATACAGTCTTCAGTCACCATGTTCTGTGTACATCGCAGAGTTAGCTGCTATTCATTGCGCTCTGGATAGTATCGCATCACGACCAGTTGAACACTACTATATTATAACTGATAGCCTCAGCTCTGTTGAAGCGATCCGATCTATAAGACCTGGAAAGTTCACGCCGTACTTCCTCGAAAAGATACGAGATATATTGACGACATTATCAAGACGTTGCTCTTTCATCACCTTTGTCTGGGTCCCCTCACATTGCTCAATAGTAGGCAATGAGAGGGCAGATTCCCTTGCAAAGGTGGGTGCGATGGAAGGCAACATTTACCAGCGTGAAATCGTATTCAACGAATTCTACTTCTTGGCTCGGAGAAACTCTCTTGTCAACTGGCAGCGCAGATGGTACGAGGATGAGTTGGGTCGGTGGCTCCACTCGATTATCCCAAAGGTAAGCCTTAAACCCTGGTTTGATAGATTGAATCTGAGTCGGGATTTTATTCGTTTATTTTCCCGTCTCATGTCCAATCATTATTCCTTGAATGCGGTACTCTATCGTATAAATATTGCTGGCAGCAATTTATGCGATTGCGGCCTAGGATACCAAGACATCGAGCATATTGTTTGGTCGTGTGAGGACCACCTTGTCGCCAGAGCGAATTTCATAGATTCCCTTCGGGCCCGAGGAAAACTACCTGACGTTCCAGTGAGGGATGTGTTAGCTGTGATGGATTTGGACTACATGTTCGAAATATATCTTTTCCTCAAAGCTATTGATCTTCAGCTGTAATTCTTTTTATTTTCATATTTCCCTTTCTATCCTTCTTTCTCTTCTAAACAAGTGTTAAGCTAAGCATACCAATTGTAAAAATGCAAAACGAGTTTGGCTCCTTAAAGCCTAGAGGTATGAGCCGTTTCAAATAAAGAATTTACAAAAAAAAAAAAACATATAGAGAATGCTCCTAAAAATCGTTAAGCTATCATAAAAATCAAAAATTTCAAATAATTTTTAATTAGCGATTTAAAATAGGTTGTATTTTTGTCAAACGCGTTTTTCTCGATTCGCCATATACGAAGATAGATCCTTTTCACGTGTTTGTACACCCAAGTAACCAATAAGCCGTAAAAAATGGCCCTTGTTCGGCTCTATATTTGATTATAGAAAATGCCTCACAAAGCCAAGCAGCATTCAATTCCTCCTAAGGGCTGCCCAAAAGCCGGTTTTGGCCTGTAAATCGGCCAATATACAGCCAATGGGAAAATGTCAAAAAATTTCTTCAGTGGGTACAACCCACCGGGGGAAAGAAAAAATAAAAAATAAAACTGCACAGTAAACGAAAATTACCGAGTTCGGTAATTATTTTACCGAAATCCTAACATGTGGAGTTCGTTAAACTGTTCGGTAATTTTTTCATGGCCGAGGAGTGACAGCTGTCAAATATTACGGACCATTTTCGGTAAAAAATAACCAAAACTCGGCAGATGATCTGTCACAATATTGACAGTTGTTAACATGACAGCTCGTTATATTACCGAAAACCGGTATTGTTGAACCGAAATGTCTTTAATTATTACCGAAAGGTCGGTCATTTTTAACCAAAAAACTATAAAGCTCGGTTATATGAACCGAGCAACCGGTACAGTTCACCGAAACACCTGTAATTATTACCGAAATACCTAAAACTCTAACCGAAATCCCTAAAATTTTTACCGAAATCCCTAAAATTTTTACCGAAATACCGTAATTATAATCGAAATATGGATCATTTTTACCGAAAAAACTGTAAACTATCGGTAATATTTACCGAAAAATCTGTACAGTTTACCGGAAAATCTGTAATTACTACCGAATTACCGGTAAATTTTACCAGACAACTTCAAAAAGTTCGGCAATATTTACCGAAAATCCGGTGATTTTTACCGATATGTCTGTAATTACTACCGAAAATTCGGTAATATTTACCGAAAAATCGGTATTTTTTACCGAAAAATGGGTATTTTTTTATTTTTACCGAAATAACGAACTTTGATGTGAAATAACACGAGTCGATTCGAGAAAGTGCTCCATGCTAAAATAACGTCGTTTTGACTGAGCCTCTAATGCTCATCAGAATGGATATGTTTCGCTTGTAGTGTCGTCTGAAAATACCAGTAATATTAACCGAAAACTGCCAAATTTAGGAGTTTTAACCGAACACCGTAAAATATTCGATAATTTGAGTTTATGATGCACAGATTATTACGCGAGATGACTCGAGTCTCGAATCATTTCGCGTTATATGCCGTGCATCAAAACTGAAATTACCGAATGTTTTACGATGTTCGGTAAACATTTACGTTTCACAGTTTTCAGTAAATATTATTGGCATTTTCAGACGACACTACAAGCGAAACATATCCATTCTGATGAGCATTAGAGGCTCAGTTAAAACGACGTTTTTTTTTGCATGGAGCACTTTCTGGAATCGACTCGTGTTATCTCACATCGAAGTTCGTGCTGTGCGAAATAAACCACATCGGTAATTCAGGATTTCGACCTTCCCATCGGGATCCATGCCTTATTGAGAATTGTGAAAATCAATGAATTAAAATTGACTGTAGCTAAAAAATAATAAATAGGAATTACAGCGCCATATAAGATTATAATACGACGTTTGATACACTTTGGTACTTTATGTTGCATTGGTGATTTGTTGTACGTTACTTTAAACGAGTCGATCTGTACAAATGAACGATTCCGGGCGAGTTGACATTAAGAATCACACTATAAACGATGTGTTTAAAACTCTTGTACGATTTGAATTAAACTGACGATCGTTTGGCGGTTTAAGTCACCCTTTACGTGAGGTGCCTTGCAGTTTTATACGATGTTCAGAGATTTAAACATCGAATGACAACTTAAGTCACACTAGCGAACGCCGAGCGTAATCACCCTTTCATTTTGAATATCCTGGATTTTGTCTTTCCCGCCGGGTATTTAATTGAGAATGATGCCACCATGGTTAATAAAAAATGGTTGTGGCTCGTGGATATCAAGTGTTGGAAATAACGGCCTAAAATGAATAATACTGCGAGTTTATGTGAAATAACTAATTTCATGGTTATGATGGTGGAATGATATATTTAAAAATATGTATCATTCATTGTCTTAAAGAATAAATTGAATTTGATCAATCTGAAACATAGATCTGAAATCTTAAATCAGAATCTGAAATGGAAACTGAAATCTTAAACTGAAACTTAAATCTTAAAATGAATCTAAAAGTGAGCTTGAAATCTGAATCAAAACTGAAGCCTCAGTCTGAAACTATATCTAAAATCCGAATCTCAATTTTTTTTTCTAAACGTGAATCACAAATTTGAAATAGAATCCAATAACTGAATCTGAAACTGGAATCACAATCTTAATTTATACTGAAATCCATAACAAAATGTGAATCTTAAATCTGAATTGGAAACTGAAATCTGAACCCTAATTCTTAATCTGATTTTGAATCTTAACATAAATATAAAATCTGAATATGAATCGGAAACTGAAATCTCAATCTGAAACTAGATTTAAAATCTGAATCTAAAATCCCAATCTTTTTTTGAATCTCAAATTTCAAACTGAATCTGATACTGGAATCTCAATCTTAATTGAATCTGCAATCCATATCAAAATATGAATCTGAATTGGAAACTGAAATCTTAATTTGAAACCAAATTAAGAATCTGATACTGAAATCTGAATAGTAAACTAAACATGAATATTGAATTTGAAATCTGAATCGAAAACTGAAACTTCAATCTAAAACTAGAGCTGAAATCCGAATCTTAACCTAAATGTGAATCTCAAATTCAAAACTGAATTGAAACCTGTATCTGAAGTGGTATCTCAAACTTAATTTGGAACTTAAATCTGATCAAAATGTGAATCTATAATCTGAATTGGATACTAAATTTTGAACCCCGAATGTTTACCTGATTCTGAATCGTAATCTTTACATATGTATATGAATTGGAAATTGAAAATTGAAACTAGATTTGAAATCTGAATCTCAAGTTCTAATCTGAATCTAAATCTCAAATTTGAAACTGAATCTGAAACTGGAATCTCAATCTTAATTTGAATCTGAAAACCGAATCAATTGTGAATCTGAATTGGAAACTGAAATGTTAATCGGAAACGTGAATCTGAAAATGAACCCTCAATCTAAATCTTATATCTGAAACTGCATCTAGATCTGGTAGTGAAATCTGATATTGAATATAAAACCTGAACCTGATATTCGGATCTAATCCTTAATCTGAATAAGGAAGGCTTCTGCGCCTTCATTTAAACTGAATTGCGTCGGCTGCTGGGGGTGATGGCTGTTTTTATATCTTCTGCCTCCCAACGGATGTTTTGTTGCCAGATTCATAAACACAGCTATCCTTGCCTCCGCTAAAGGTCATCTGCAGACCACATCTCGAAGATCAAGTTGCTAGAAAAAAAAACAGAAAATAATATGTTATTTTAGTTTATTTAACACTGCTAAGATATTGCCAGGTTGAATTATAAAAGGATTGTCTTGCACTTACCTTGGTATTTTTTTTTTTTGAACCATACCAGGTGCCGGATGAATCTTCTGTCACACTACAAAATTTACCAAAGATCGGACAATGCAGGTGATTGTTGATGGGCATCGGTGGGTAGGTATCGTATACACCATATCGGCAGCAAGCAGAAACGGAAATTGCCTAGGTAGCATTCTGGCCTGATTACATCTACAACAAAGAAACAGTTTGTTTTTCACTCTATTTTACTTACTTGTAACACTTGTTCCCCCGGATAAGACAAAATGGTCCATCTTGCAGCTCAATCACTTTCAAATCGTTTGGGTAATTAGGCACAGAAAAAAATTACCAAAAGTGAGAATGACCACTGTGAATATTGCTGCTGTTGAGGCTGGTGGCGGTAAGTACTCGAATGATGAAGATCTGCCTTGGAAGCCTGGAAGAGAAGAAATGCAATTGGGTCAAGCAAAATTTACTTTGAGTGGTGCGATGGGCATTCAGCTGTGCAATTTTGCAAAAGCTGAAATATAACTCTTGCTGCAAGCGCTGATTTCGGTAATGATGATATTTATCGAATCATGTGAGACTTACCTGCAATTTCAACACCGGCTTAAAAAATCTCAACAACAAGAAAAGGAAACCATCCAACAATCAGCTACTAAGCGCGCTAGAGAATCCGTACCTCTAACACGCTTGGAGAATAAACCTTCTAGCAGAGGTAATTCGGTGGCACACCAACCCCCAACATCATCTACAAACACGCGATACCGAAACTTTACTGCTCGATTGAAAGCACCCCCTGCGCATATGCAAAAATTAAAAACGTTTCAAATTGATTTTGCGCAAGCGGGACGCCACTAATACATCGCGGTTATCAAAAAGAGACGGTTGCGCTCAAAGCTGCAAAAAATGTGAGCTCGAAATATGACGTTTGTGTTGACAGCAACACTAATTTACAGTTTTCGGTGTTTTTTCACCGAAAATTTACGGCAAAGCGATTTGTTTACATAAAAATCAACGAGCCTCGTTAAAGAAAGGATCGATCTACCGAACTCGGTAAAAACAAGACGTCAGATCGATCAATTACCGAAAATTTTCGAATTACAGAACAGGTTCTGTAAAAAAAATTACCGAACTCGGTAGTTTTCGTTTACTGTGTGGTTTATGTTTCATCTTTTTTTGACTCTACACTACGTCCTTAAATTCTATCTCTCTCATCCTCCCTTTTTTATCCCTCGTAATCAACGTAGTTTAGGAACTGGAATCGAACCTTTAAACTTTTGCGGCTAAGTATTCAATCGCCACTTTGCTCAATAGCCTATCATAGCAATGCATGGGTCTGAGAAAATTTGTCGTATTTAAATGGATGAATTCAAGTCCATTTCTTATCAGGGATTTCGTCAACATAAACTTTTGCATTAAGTTAAATTTCTAGATATGAATAAATGCAAAACTCTCTGATTAAAACAGGGCTTTGTGGGATTGTGGGTTTTGTTTTTCATTTTATTTTTACAATACCTGAGAAAATTTATAATTCGTACATCATTCAGCCTATTCAATTCCAGAATGGATAACAAAAACACTATTCTGGGCTTTTTTCACTTTGCACGTATCACTAAAATGTTTTACAAATGCAGCTCATACAGCAAACTGGCGATTTCGTTCCTGTGAGACCTTTTAGTTGGAGTTGTGCTGCAGAGGAAGCGATGATTTTCAGCCGCTGCCGTGTTATGGGCCCCGATTGCCGGGTGTTTTTCAGCGTATGATCCAGAGCGAAGAGGATGAACCTGTAGGAAGGATAAAATTTAAGAAAAAAAAAAGCTGTTCTAATTAGAATGTTGCTGATAAAGAAGCCAGGAAACTTACATTTTCTTTCCAAATCTGAATAAATTACCAAAGTAAACATAAATGCAGATCTTCTTCTTCCAGAGCCCAGTCATTTTTTTCTGTCTGATAAATGACATTAGTCAGGCTTTGACGTAAATGTCACCCAACTTGTACCCACAGGGCTTGAAAGCCTTAAAACGCTGCATTATATGCCAATTTAGGGCCTATTCTGCGGCTTTAATCTCATAGAGTCTATTGGCATTTGAAAATATTGTACACGGCTTAAAGGCACTGCAATGCTGTTATTAGTCCCAAATGCGGCTTATAACAGTGCTAAATGGTTTGTTGGGCAGATATAATGATGCAAAATCGCCAGAGAGATCGTATCGATTTCTCTGGCGATTTGAGTTACCTCTCTGCCGATTCAAGTTTACCGGGCGATATAATGATGCAAAATCGCCAGAGAGATCGTATCGATTTCTCTGGCGATTTGAGTTACCTCTCTGCCGATTCAAGTTTACCGGGTAGGAACAAAATGGGAACTCACTACTCGATCTGCTCGAAAAAACGATGCTATCCAAGGAATAAAAAGAAAATGAAGACTAGCAAATAATGATCCATGTTGATAAGATGAATGGAAGTTAAAACACTTGCCCTCACTTCCATCGTACAAAAAGAGCGTTGCGCAGTGGAAATATCACAATTACCCGTTTATAAGTTGATATTTCCACTTGTTGATCACCATACGCAAGTCAGGTTAGAACAGATAGTATTGTGGAAGGTAGAGAATTGTAATAAATCTTTTAGGATAGTCTATTTAGGATACTGGATAGGTGGGGTAGATAGAACTCCCCAATGCTCTAGTGGATGTGTATTTGCGGTTTATGAATAACGTAGGCTTATTCTTAAAGGCTATTAATTTGTGCTAGATTTATTATTAGTTTGAGCTAGCTTTCTTTTTAGATATATTGATAGGTGATATAAACTAAAATCTTTTTTATCTCTTCTCTTTTTGTTCTCTGTTTTTCTTTTCATGTGAGGCGGCACAAAGCCGCCGAGGCTCCCAAATCTGAGGTGGCTGCCGACCCGCCGTCGGAAACGGCGGCCTTCTTATTACATTGGTCTAGGTCTACTGGGGCCTCCTAGGTTTACGTGAAAGCTAGGGGTGATCCCTTAGCCACGTCCGCCGCGCGATAGCGCGAAGGACAATATTTAATAAAAGTTCGAACGCCCAGCGAGGAGGCTGGTGTTGATTTTTGTAAAACCGCAATAAGTAAGGCGTTTAGCTAAGCTTGAACCGACTCCTCACGCTGCGCGTTCGAATTCTCATGAAATATTGTCCTTTGCGCTATCGCGCGGCGGACGGGGCTAAGGGATCACCCCTAGCTTTCAAGTTAACCTAGGAGGCTCCAGTAGACCTACACCAATGTAATAAGGCCACCGCTTGCGACGGCGGGTCGGTTTATGCCAAATGGCTTCTATGTTTTTATGCCAAATGTTATACTACCGATCCAGACAATGGCTTTGCATGATGCGGTTGCCAGCCCGAGGAGTTGACTAACCATCAACAGCTGAAGATAGTGTCCTGTAACTTATACCGTATTCGTTTTCACCACCCGAAAGTGTTGCACCTTCCACGATGAAAACGAGCATGAATCGAGTTTCGCACCCACCTTTGTTGGTGTACGTGAAATCGGGAGTGTCAACAGAAAACATCAAGCTGTCAAAAATCCATTACAGCTGGTATTTGTTTTCGTTTGACTTCGAAAATTGAAATGAAATTTACTTTAGTTGATCATTATCTTTTAAATAATATGAAAATTTTAGCATGAATTTATATACTGTGTTGAATTGTGAAGATTTCAGATTTATTTTGCTTGGTAGATTCGCCTCTGGCTCTGATGATAACTGCAATACCAGCTGATTCTGGGTGGTCTATGTTTGCTGCTGCTAGACTGCAGTTATCCCAGCTTGAAGGTTCCGGTATTTTGAACGTTTATTCCTCGCAAATACCTCGAGTACCTATTTCCGTTTTCAGATGACAAAAGAAAAATTCTTGGAAGTCAAATTGGCGAACTCAGATCGCGGAAATCGGGGGAGAAAATTTAGCTAACAGACCGAAACGAAATTCAAGCTCCCAATGCGGGTGTAGTCTCGAACTACCGTTTTTGAAGGGCAACGGGTGGGAATCCGGGACTTGGCGCAACCGAGCATCGTCACCCCACAGACAGCTCGAAGCAGAGTAGCTTCGATGCAGCTGAACGCTTCTTGCTGTGGAGACCAACTTATAGGACCCTTCCGAACAAGAAAACTTTTCGATTTGGGCGATTCCACCAGATCTTTGGGTTGACCTTTTTGCACTCGGATTTGCTGCTCTTTTTCGGCATCGCCTGGAACTGATTGCAGCAAGCCTTCTGGGCACATTTCTTCTTGGAAGCGTTGTTTGCTTTGGAACGTGCCATCCAGGTGAAATTCTCCGCCTCTGTTGGAAACGGCACTGGTATTGAATCCGGAACAAGTTTCCGTTCTTCGGGATAATAAAGAGAAAAAAAACAGCTCGAACGCAATTTATACGGTATAGAAATAAACCAACCAGCTGATATTTGTTTACATCGGGAAGCATGTGCTGTCAAAATTCATGATAGTATTGGTGAGAGCGCAAGTAACACCGAATATTTTCAGAGTTTTCCACCGTCCACTTTATGGTGCACTGCCAGTGGACTACCCATCCTGAAAACGAGCATGAAAACAGCAAAAAGTGCACTACCGGTAGTGCCCCGGTGCACCACCACACGAAAACGAATTCTCTATTAGTGAGATCTGTCCTTTAAATTTTTATTTTTAACATGCCCAACAACAATATAGTATGTATAAGCTTGGGGACTAAGTAGAGGCCAGTCTCGAACCCGCCCTTGTGCTTCCTCCAACTGGTAATTTGATTCTATTTTGTTTATTTATAGAGGATTTTAACCAGCTTGGTCATTCTTCCTCTTAGGTAATTTGATTTGATTTGATATAATGTGAAGTGGATGCAGTGCATGGTGGTACAAGTTTTTCGTCAAGAGCCAGCTAGTTTACGAGAAATTTGCAATTGAAAAAAGATGCAAATCAACTGGAACCTTAGTTAAAAATAGAAAATTAGCAAAAAGTCGCAATAAACATTCTTTATTGTCGGAATCGTATATCTTTTACAGTTATTGGATAGATTACAATACAAGTAAATTTAACATTCTGCATTAAGTACGCAGTATTGTTTTAATAGCCATCGTCCCTACTTACCCCGGTGTACCTCATGTAATAAATATTTCAGAAGAAATGCATGTAGGATTAATCTGAAGAGACTATTGCAAGTAGAGTGGATTGCCAACCATTGTAGATCTCTTAGCCTTTCCTCGACGACCTATCGTTCGCTAAGAACAAATTCGGAAGCCAAGACACACAGCCATAGGCTGGACCTTGTTACCGATCGCGATGGGGGAACCATACATACATACATACCTATAAACACGAAAGACATAAAACAACTAAAAAATTTAAAGTAGCTGTTTGTGTGAAGTTGTACTACTTTTGATATAAATTTTTCATTATTATTGCTACTTGCTAGACTAAACATATTGGTTTCAGAATTATTCTATTCAACCACATCATGTTTTAACTTAAGATGAGTACGTCTAGCTGATTTAGTGACAAAAACTTTTGAGCAGTTTTCAAACCCGCAACTAAACTTTTCCGCGTCCATCTGATCGGTGTGTATGTGCAGCTTGTGTGATTTTAGTTCGCCACTTGTGATGAAACGTTTCTCACAGAATTCGCATGCATGATTTTTCTCTCCCCGATGCATTTTCATATGAATATAGAGGCCATTCCGGGTGCTTAACTTTTTGTCACATATGGTGCACGGTAGCAGTGGACCGCCTACATGGGACGCAATGACGTGTTGTTTCAACTCGAACGATTGTTTGTAGGCTTTGGGACATTGATGACAAGCGTAAGGTCGCTCGTTGGTGTGAGTTCGAATATGACGCCTTAGGTCATCTTTTCTCAGAAAGAATCGATTACAAAAATGACAAGGCGTCCCAGGATTGTTGTCCTTGGAATGAATTTTTTTGTGGCGTGTTAAAGTTTGCATTTGACCGAATGATTTGCCGCAAATCTCACATTTGTGTCGATCTCCATGTTTCGTTCTTTTGACAAAACGCCGTGTCTCCGTAGAAACTGGCTCAACATCCAATTTCGGCGATTGAAGATACTCGGTTCGACGGTCTTCTTCTTCCAGATCCAAAGATTCAGACTCTAGGGGTTCCAATATCTCACTTTGCGAATACTCAATTTTTTCTTCTTCTACGGACACACATATTGAACCATTTTTAAACTCTTCCGAAAAATATTCTGAAAAACATTTTTCTAGAACTGAATCTGTTTTTCGACACATCTCAATAAAATGAAACGCAGTGCGAGCCTTTTCAATACAGTTCAAACAAATGCTACAAGGTAGTTTTTCTTGCTCCTTTCCCACCTAAAACATCAAAGAATGTGCATCAAGATTTTTGATTAGATATTTTGCAGACTTTGAACACTTACGGCGTGTTCGTAAACTGATTTGTTTGGGTGATGCATCGATTTGTTTGTAGATGTCAAATCACTTTCCAATGCTTTTGCATACATTTTGTTTAATTTACGAACGCCAGCATCGATAAAAAAAATCACTTCGATAGAACAAATCAATTTACGAACACGCCGTTATTAAGCAGTAACCTAACAATCGAACCAAATAACATAAGTTTATACCTTGTCGTCAACGAACAAGCAAAGAACGTCTTTAAACGACTGGATCTGGGATGTGATTTCATCATCTTCCATAAATATGTCAGTAATCTGGTACAGTTCAGTGTCCGGATTATCGTCTTCCTGCAGACAAGTTCGGCATACCGATGGAAGTTTCATAAATATCTCATGAGCCTGATCTTCAACGTATTGCTCCTCGGGAGAAATGCATTTGGAAACTTTTCCGGAACTAAAAAGACATTATTTCAAAATAAATTGTAAATATAATACAATATTATTTGTTTCAGAATGTTTGTTACCCAGCAGCCATCCTCTTGGTTTGTTTGTTGTTTTTAGTTTTTCGGAATTACACTCAGCCGAAAAAGGAACGTTACATTTACCTGGATTTTCACGTAGCCACTGGTTGCGTGAATTTTTGCCTGCGGTTTACGTGAGGCACTTACACCCAAAATAATCCGCACGTCGTGGCTACGTGAAAAACTACATAATTTTTATCCAATTGATTTTCACGTAGTTTCGACCTGGGGGAGGAAGACTGAATAAAAAAAGAAAAAAATCTTTCAAACGTCAAATTTCTCTCATCAATCTACCGACCAGTGCGAAGGTTCAAAATCTTACTTTCATAATTAGTGAATTTCAATAAAACTTTTTTGATGCTGAAAAGCACTTGTTTTGCATAAAACAATGATTTAATTAGGTTTTGTTTTGCTCTGGCGAATTTTGCAGATCAGACGTATTGAGTTGCTCAAATTTCGTTGAAGTTTTGAAGCTGATAAATAAAAATTGTTTGATTAATGGTTGTTCTTCATGACTTAGGTATCTGACGCTCGAAGAAGTTGGATCGAAAGTGTTTACGCCAGTGCTGAATGACGAAGACACTCGAGCAACGAAAATCATGGGGAAGACTACGAAAAGAGTGGGCGATCGTTATAAGTCCGGCCTTCTTTAGAAGTACGACTTCGTAGAGTTTCCAGGCAGCTATCCAATGTGTCTGAGAAGACTCCAATGTCTCGGAAGAAGAATGGGAAAAGAACCGACGATGCGGGACAACATAGTGCGTCAGATCGAGGAATACCAGCAGAAAGGCTACTGCCATCGAGCGACTCCGGATGAGCTGCAACAGGCTGACTCCTGACGCACATGGTATCTTCCCCTCGGCGCGGTCACCAATCCCAAGAAACCTGGTAAGGTGCGGTTCATCTGGGACGCTGCAGCCAAAGTCGACGGGGTGTCCTTAAACGCGATGCTGTTGAAAGGGCCCGACCAGTTGCCTGCTGTATTATTTCGGTTCTGCCAGTATCCGGAGACATCCGGGAGATGTACCACCAGATAATGACCCGTGAAGATGACCGAAGCGCTGAACGGTTCCTGTGGCGGTCGGATCCGAACCAGCAGCCAGAGTTTTCGTCATCGACGTGGCAACGTTCGGGTCGACCAGTTCACCAGCGACGGCCCAATACGTTAAGAATGTCAACGCCCGATTGTTCGCCGATAAGTATCCTGTAGCCGTCGAAGAAGCAATCAGTGGTCATTATGTCGATGACTATGTGACCAGTTTCCGGAGTGTGGCTGAGGCCAAAGAAGTTACGTCCGAGGTGAGGGCGATACATCAACACGGTGGTTTCGAACTTCGTTAGTTCTGTTCGAACAGCGACGAGGTCATGCAGTTTCTTGGAGAGGTCAAGGCACATCCGGTGAAGAACATGTGCTCAACTAAGGGTGAAAATTCTGAACGTGTGCTTGGTATTTTGTGGGATACGGAACACGATGAGCTGCAGTAACGAAGATGACGGGAAGACATGGCTAAATTAATCGCTACACAGGAGAAACCAACGAAACGACAGATACTCCGGTGTGTGATGACAATGTTCGATCCACTGGGTCTGATCCACCGTATCTGATTTTTGGCAAGATCATTATCCAGGAAGCCTGGCGCAAGGAGCTCGGCTGGAACAAAACGGTGGACGATGAAACGCACCAGCAGTGGCTGAACTTCCTGCTAGGAAGTTCCGACGGTGTCCGCCAGCCGCCTACCGAAGACGTGTACGACAACAAGTTGCTGGGGAATTCCTGGAACTAACTGCAGAGACAGCTGAATACCTTTTGGAAACGCTGGGCGAACGAGTATTTACCGACACTGAAGAGGCGAATGAAATGGTTTGACGAGGTGAAGCCCGTTGAACCAGGCGAGTTGGTTGTGTTGGTGGAGGATCGTAGGCGGAACGGATGGAAAAGAGGGCGTGTCCTGAAGGTGATTACGAACCCAGACGGCAGGTGTCGCCAGGCGATTGTGCAGACGAGTGATGGCCCACTGATGGGACGTTTCGTTGGCCGCTATCTCGTCTGGCTGTGTTGGAGGTACAAGATCGTGCAACGCGGACCCCAGCCGGATTCCACCGGGGGGAGGATGTTGCCACAAAGGCAATTAAACCGTGAAATGAGGAGAGAGAAGTAAAAGAACAGTTAAGTTGGTAGGAAGAAAAAAAAAGCGCGTGGTTGATAGTACTAGAGTGAACAATTTAGAAAAAAAGTTTGAAAGTTGATAGATAGGCAGTTAACGAAAGTGAAGTTTAAGCGGTTGCGAAAGGAGAATCGAGGTCGAGGTAGTCTCGATATTGCCAAATTAGAAACCGTAAGTCGAAACCTTTTGTAAATCCTTCTTCCATTTTAACACCTAACCTGTGTTTAGTAGGACAGATTCCCTTACGTCCAATCGGACCACATTATTGCTGTGCGGGTTTCGGATAGTTCGCTACAAGGCGATTTCGTACAAATTACGGTAACTGGTTTGTCAGATTTATTCCCTCTTCAGTACTAAATTGTTATTCCAAAATAGGATACGAAACGTTGTACCCGGTTAGTGAGGAAGTCAAGTCAAGAGTTTGCTCGGTTGACTGATTGTAAGTGAGGTTAGGTATAATTGAAACGTTATCTAAAACCTTTATATAATTTTAAATTTGAGGTTGTTTATTTGGAAATATACAGTCGAACACAATTCGCTCCGGCGGTTTTGGCTCTCGCTAACAGGAGTGGAGTTGGATGCGGAGTTTACTTTTTTGTGTTTCTAATGGATTTAATCTGTGGAAGATATCATTCGCCATATTTATTATCTTGTATATCTCCGTACGAAGGCCGCAGCAGAACTACGTCAGAAACGAACCAATGTATCGAATGATGTTGTAAAATTAAAGTTGGCTTTGGAAGAAGAAGTGAAGTTTTCTTCTCCCTGCCAGGCCAGCTCAGTTGAACCCAGCAAAGGAAATTTTAGATGCTTTCATTAAATTAGCAATTCATAAAGTTTTCGTGTTCATTTTGTAATTTGTATTGTCAAACCATTTTGTTTTTAAATCTGGCACTGTTTAGCATTTGTTTACTCACTCAATTTTTGTTGATGCTCGAAAGGCCTGGTTGCCGAATCTTCCTAGTTGGTCATCCTGACTTCAGATGTCGCTTTCCTGACGCAGAGACGAAGTTGGTAGATGGACCTTCGAAGATCGCTCGTTCGAATTCCAAATCCGCGGCATTTGTGTTCGTCCATCGCTGAATTGCTGAATCCGGAACGAACTTCCGGACACCGTGCTTTGATTTTCGTCGATATTGCCCTGATGTTTTATCATCCGCTGACTGGACAGGTGTGCCGACCGTGACGCGGAAAATGGCCTTGTAGAAAGCCAAATTGGACCTTACGCCCTTCCGGATACTGCTGGCGTGATGGTTCACCGGAAAACCTAGCCTTGGTCGGACCGAGGATGAATCAGAATGAAACCGACTAGAACCTCAGACTCCGTCCTCCTGGAACCCACTGGTATTTTGGCTCACCGACGACTTGACAGCAAAGCGGGGCAGGCACCACGAAATGATCCTGTAGTGTGCGAGTCGCCGCTCGCCCGAAATCCACTAACGTCGTAGCTCGCGGTACAATTTTGTCGCAAGATGGCAGGAAAGAGGTCAGAGCTGACCTAGTAGAGTCCCAGGCACCGCTCTTCTGGAATCTACCGGTGTTGTGGTTCTAACTATGAATCCTTAGAATGAGAACAGGAAGGCCTGTTGATTGTTGGGGCAAAACCAGAAGTTGCACTTCCGCGTGCCCTTGCTCAGGCGTGCTACTGTGCCGTAGCCAACCTCCCTTGAGGAAAGAAGAAAACGAAAACGACAAGAAATGAAAAAGAAGCCCTAAGGCAGCATTCCATAAGTAGGAGCTCTGTACGTGTTCTTTCGGATGCTCACCCTTTTGTTAGGGGCTTCTTTGTGCTGTGCCTTTTCCGTGTTTTCCGTACAGGTTAGCTCCACCTTCGAGTGCCGCGAGCGTTGTGAGCTGGTGGGATGTGAAAACACGGAATCAATATTTGGGACCTTTTCATTATTTATCACATTCGACACTCACGAATTTGTCCACTGGTCGGTTCCCTTCTCAAATGGCTTTTTACTTTGTGTTTCCGTTCGCGTCGGCTCCGTTCTTCTTGTGCCACGAGCGTCGTGAGTTGGTGTGATACGGGAACACGAAATTAATAATTCTGTTGGGAATCTACCCCTTTTGATTCGCACCTTTTACACTCACTTGAATAAGTTTGCTCGCCGTTTTTTCACCGGCTTGCTGCGACTCTAGCAGCGTTTTATCTGCTGGACGACTGCTGGCACGAGCGAAGCACATTTGAAGATGCCGGAACCACTAATGTCAATTTTCGTTTGGTCGTTTTTTCTTTTCCTTTTTTTTTGTTTGGTTGGCAATAGCAGGGTTGTATTCTTGTTCTGTTTTGTTTTCCCAATCGGCTGCACTGAGAGTAAACTATAACAACTTTTGGGTTTGACTGCATTTTTTGAAATTTTAATGAACACATTATTTATTCCGAATTGGTTTTCATTTAAAGTAAACCAAGTTTAAATTGAACTGTAACAATGCCATTAATGCAAACGTCGATATTATTCAACTAAGCATGATCAGAGAACAAATCAAAAGTAGAATTGTGCAGTGCTCTTTTACAAATTAACAATTACTGTTACAGTAGTTATTAAGTGTAATTTATATTATACAATAAGATAAAGGGCTGAAGCCTAGGATCTACTCCATAAAACTAAAAAACCCCAAAGCTAGGGACAATCCCCTTGCCCGATCCGCATGCCACACGCCAAAAGTGAATGCATAACCTTTTACTTTATGCCAAACGACCATTATGCCAAACGGCCATCATTTCAGAAGTCAATTATGCAAAATGTTTATTATCCCAAACGGCCATAATGCCAATCGGTATACAATCGTATTTTTTGCAGATTATTCGGTGATGCAGACGGTACTTTTAGACAACATTTAAAGCTTATTTACGATTTTTCATGTTGAGGGTCATTACTTTTTTTTTCATTGTAGATGAAGGATACGCAAGTGATATGGATGAAGGGCCAGCAATAGGTTGCTTAATATTAAAAAGTTTTGTATTCCATTGGTCGTACTGTTCAGCACATGTGCTAGTATTTTGTGGCATGACTTTACGCGTTGCTAGCCTGGCGGATCGTCTGAAACATATGCCTGGTCGCTGGTGGTCAAGTATAACGATTCCTTCGGTGTCCTGCGAGGAATACGGGGGTATAACCCGCTTGTCCGTCTCGTAATTTCTATTAAACTCAGCTCCAGTGGTGTCCTGCGAGGAATACGGGGGTGAAACCCGCTTGTCCATCTCGCGATCCTTGTTAATCTTAACTCCCACGGTGTGCTGCGAGGAATACGGGGGTGGAACCCGCTTGTCCGCCTCGCAATTCCTATTGAACTCAGCTCCCGTGGTGTCCTGCAAGGAATACGGGGGTAGAACCCGCTTGTCCGTCTCGCTCGATGTTCTCCGGTTTCGGAGGTGGTATGCCAGTTCCGGTTTACCATAGACTTCGGCACTGGCAGGGCCCAGGCGCTCCGCACAAGTTATAGCATTTTGAGGAATGGCTTTACGTGTTGCTAGCCTGGCAGATCGACTGAAATGGATCCCTGGTCCCTGGTTGTCGCGTATTATCACTTCCTTGTTGTCCTGCGAGGGATACGGGGGTAAAACCCGCTTGTCCGTCTCACTTTTCTTTGTCTTCTTCTTTCCCTCGGTGTGTTGCGAGGAATACGGGGGTGGGACCCGCTTGTCCGTCTCGCTTGATGATATCGGGTGTCGGAGGTGGTCTGTCAGTTCCGGTCCTCCAAAGACTTCCGCACTGACAGGGCCCCGGCTACCCGAGGTATTATTAAGGTTTTTTAATAGTTGGTTTTTAGATTTGGATCTGCAGTTGTCCTCTCTGTTAAGTCGCATTGAACTATCCACATTAGTGTTTGTTGAAGCCATTGGTGTATGTTAAAATCGCTCAGTTTAGTCGCCAAAATTGAGCATACCTGATGAGTAGAACTATCTTGACAAGAAATCTGACAGGAGATAGGAGAAAGAAAGAAAGATAAAGGAAGAAGTAAAACGAAAGAACAAGTAGGAGAAGAAAGAATAAGTAGGAGGAAAAAAGTTGAATAGAAAAAGTTTCCGGGAAAAGAATTTACCACGTTTATTTGATATCGCTAAAAATTATAAATCGGTTGCTAAAACCTGTGTTTAGTTATCAACATCAAGTGGAAAAGTAAGTTTCTGGTGGATTAGAAATATTCTTTAATATCTAAATCAAGTTTAACACCAGATTCTCAGGTTCTTCCTATAAAAGGAATACGAGCAGCTTAAAATAAGCTGTTGCCAAATAAACTTGGATGAGTTTTGATAGCAATTGTGTTTATTGTAGCTTCAAACTAAAATTAATATAATTATTATTTAGATGGTGATTACAAGTTTGTAGGTTATGAGACTTACATTTCAATCCAATTAACGCCGATTTGTTATTTGGCAACTAGCTATTGCTATTCTCGGTAGATGAAGACCTGCGTATGAATTTCATTAGTAAACAGCTTTGTAACGTAAATTATTAATCAAATTTACTTATTAGCGGAGACTAAGTATCCGAAATCGGAGTCGGAATCCAACGTGTATGATGCAGATCAAGTACCTACACAACTATCAATAAAGTTAGTAATAAGAATTCACAAAATAGATAGTTCAGTTTTAGCTATACCTGTGTATAAAACTAGCTATGATTATAAGCACTAATGAATTCTTTCACCGAATGTAGCTCAACAGGCTGATAACTTTTAGAAGGAATATAAAACTATAGCAATTCTAGCTATCTATGAGAACGGAAGTTCTTAGGTTAATGCAAGGTGGGTATATATTCAGGAGGTGTTCCCGAATAACGAATTCCCGATTCAGCCATTTTGGCTATGTAGGCTATGCAACTATGCGGAACTCATGAAGTTTGTTTACCAACAAACCACAGAAAAGCTGAGCAAAAAATAAACAAACTCATTGAGAGCCCCGCTCACTCCTCGCCTACTTACTGTGAAAGTCGGAGAACCTAGTGTATCTAAGAACCTTGGGTTAATGTTCGACTACACGGACAGAAAAAACAACCCACTCTAGGTACTTTTGACGTAAATCGCCACTTCAGTGCAGGAACTTACTAGTAGGTTAAAGCACAACAACCTAGAAGTAGGTAGTTGTGCTTTAAGGTACCAGTGGGTAGAAATGACTTACTTCGCTAATTTATGGGAAGAATGAAATAATTCTATTAAATTAATGTTTTAATGTTTTTTTTAATGTAGAATTTTTCCCTGGCGGATGTATTTCGGATAAAAGATTCGTTTTATCAATATTTTGAGGAAAATATATTTAGATTTTTTTTATTAAGATGAACAAAAACACTCTTCACATACATTTTGGAGGACATACTTACGGTGCACTTTCGGCTAAAATTTACAGCACAGAAAAACAGGACGTTGAAGAATTTTCGGCCAGGGAACAGTCGTTGCTGTTGCTGGTTACATAAAAAATTATCGAAGGGTTGGTTGGTTCCGTAAGATGGGGTAACACGATAAAAGTCTAACCATAGGTTATTCTAGAACTGACGGTAACAAAATCACACTCCGACGACCTACTTTCTGGACTGTGCGTGACCTCCATGAGATACTACGAATGGCCAGAATCGGAAGAGCAAACATGGCCCATGTTTTCTCTATATTTTCACTACAAATTGAAAACAGAATATGGTCAATAGATTATCAATTTGATTTATGATAACACACAAACAACTTACAAAATCTCGTTTTCGGATGTTTGCTGGGATCCATTCCTGTTGCTGTTCCTGTCCTTTTGTGGTCCATGGTGGTTTTCGTTTTGATCTCTCGATGGTGCTGAGAATAACAAGGTTGAATTATGTTCCATTGTCAACTTCCGAACTGCTTTTCAGCCAGCCTCTAGATATTCCTGGTTTTGTTATTGCTGAAATTTCCAATACCAACTGGAACCGTGCAGGGATATGCTTTTAAAGATGCTGCGGGCCACTCGTTAGTCATAAAAAACTTGTCCGTCAAATTGTTATGGCACTGAGAAAGAAAAAAGGAATTGCCGGAACCCTATGATATTTACATTCTTGGATCGGCAGCAAGCATATACTTACCGGAAACTCGGTCTGGTGGCCGCTTCCTGTTCAAGGATAAAA
Organism: Uranotaenia lowii; assembly: GCF_029784155.1. NCBI lineage: Eukaryota > Metazoa > Arthropoda > Insecta > Diptera > Culicidae > Uranotaenia > Uranotaenia lowii. The sequence continues at coordinate 263,676,483 of NC_073692.1, forward strand.
TATTTCTGCCTTCAAGTGAGCTCTGCTCGAAAGTTTGCAGCAAATCGTCACACGCGTCTGTTAAGTTGAGAAAAAAATGTCGGCCAATAGAAGAAAAAATGTTACCCACCAACTAGGTACTTTGCTGTAAACCTCCAAGTAGATCAAAACTACCCACTCGAAACTACGTACTTTGGGCTTAATAGGCATCAACCCAGTAGTGAGTAGTTGAGTGGGTAGTTTTGTTTTGTCCGTGTAAAGTGCTCCACAGCAAAAAAATTCTAAAAGTACACGGAATCTAAAAAACGAGTGATCTATTTTTTCTTGAGTGTAATTGCAAAAAGATGTAATTTTAAACTCCTTTTGATGTAATATTAGACTTTTTTCAAAAATAGGATAGAAATAAACTGTTTTGATGTAATTTTACATTGCGTCGTGCAAAAATCAACCGGTCAATGAAATTTATGTCACAAACCGTGTAAATGTAGATCTGTTTGATTTAAAATTGAATGCAAATATTTAACTTCTGCCTTTTTATATTTCGTTAGTTTGCGCACAAAGTAAACAAGTCGAAAAATTATTCGGAAACGAGTGGATCAAAGGCGTAGCTACCTACAGCAGCACTTCTAGAGTCTTTTAAAGTCGTAAGTATACGTGAAATGAAGAATGCGGTTGAAACTGACTAGTTTTTTCTCCATTACAGCAAGGTCAGATTTTTTCGCAGAGGCTGATATTTATCCGGACAAACTTTTGTCAGATCAATTCAAGTGTCCAAATGCTGACCGAAAGATCGTGATGTCCCGGAACCATTCGAGGATACTGATGACGCTGAACTTTGAAAACATCCCCGTCCTGGGAATCATCGGATGCAACAACAATTCCAGCTTGACGCTTTCCGTGATGGTGTTTTAATTTTCAGTTTTGTAAATAAATGTGAATTAAAAATAATACGTGTGGGCGTATTCATTCAAAGACAAAAGCAAAAACCTGAATATTTAGCAAAAATATCAATATTTACGATAATAAATTTTAAAATTTACATCCCTGTGTATTTTTACACGACGGCTTTTGTGATCCGATCTCGTGCATTGGTTTCAATCTAAATTTACACGCCTCAAAAATTACATCCTGGAAAAAAATAAACCGTGATAGAATTTTACATCGAAATCGATGTTCCGTTTTCGTGCATCGTTTTCGATCTAAATTTACACGAATTTTTCTTGCTGTGTCGTGTCAACTGTCAGATGAACTGTCTCTTCACGCCAGTGTCGCCAATGTTGCTGTTTGTTCGGCGACATAAGTTGATTATCTTCGTTCGAGTTACGGTTCGCTAAACCTGAAACTAAAAGATTACCAATCTACGAGATTAAAATGTAAGTTATCAAATGTCTAATTATCAAATTATCTCTCAGGCTTACAACGTCTCCAAAAATCCGCACACGCGTGGCTTGATGTAAATACGAGTCAGGAAGTAAAATTGTAAGTTCTTCATGATTATTACCCTTAAAATTAATACTAATAAAATGCTCTTTTAGTTTTGAGCTGTTATACACCCGATCTGCTACAGAAAATTAGTTTCGGCCACCTATCCGAACAGTGTATGTTCAGTTGTAACAGTATCGATATTTTGTTATTTTTGCTGGGGTGCACCTAAAAGTTATTTTTAGAATGCTACTTCCCAGAGCATTCTCTGGCTTCAAACCCTTGGTCACTCAGGGATAGTACTCCCAGACTCCCGCATCAGTAACTGGAACTCACGAGAGTGCTCTTTAATCGAGGCACTCAATGACGTCGAACCCCACCGCCCAAGAGCACTCCAGATATGACGTCACGAAGGAATCCCCTTATTGAAATGAGATATGATTGCAACTGGAGCAATAGCTTAGCGTTTGGTTTATATGAAGCCTGTCGTCACCAGCTGGTTGATATGCGTCCGGTTATTAACCCCATCACTAGACTAGTATGAATGTAGTGGTAACCGGGGTTGTTGATTTCGCTCTATCCGAACTTAGACCCGAGATCGGAGATCAAACCTCGAATGAGATGAAAAAATCTTGATAAGAAGAAATTTTCTTCGGAGAACTTCGTGATTATCAGTTCGCTAATAATTACGAAGTTCCGGTTACGAAACCAATAACTTTTTTTGTTCTGAGGGCTAATGCTTTTTCTCGTCCACTTTTCTCTGGACTGTGAAGTAGGGCAGATCGGTAAAAATTTGTGATTCGCGCGTTACATAGTACACCAAGGTACTACAAAAAGATTAAACGTGGTCTTAAACAATTTTATAAAAGTTATATTTTTTCCCTCAGTTTTCCCTCCGAGTGCAAGTAGAGTGCAAATTGTTTTACTAGTGCGATATAAATATTGAAAAAGGGTAATTGATATTTTTGTTATACACAAAAGTGCGTTTGGTTATGATTGGTTCTCATATTAGCAGATTCTCGGAGGAGCCGATCCACCTGCAACCCGCTATCATCCAGCCAGGGAAAGTGAACCCAACGCACTGAGCGATCGTCAACCGCATCTTATCTCCATCACGTGGTACGTTTCGACCAACAGAAGACACCGCAGGCGAAACGGCATACGCGAGGCGGCAACTGTCCCTTTGGTTCTACGAGTGGCATCCCGCAGACGACGCACGGCGATTTTCCGGAGACTTTTCCGCTTCCGGTGTAAATCAGGTTTGAGCAACCATCCAACCCGAGTGAGTACATACCTAATTGACACCACCATCGACATTCTTCCGTTCTTATCTAGATCCTCAATTGAGCGGCACTCACCAAGCCTACAACAACAGCTCAGTTGGTTCGGGCGGTGCACATAGAATTATGACGTGTACCCCCGAGGTTGTGAGTTCGAATCTTGTGGAAGATCCAATTTTATTTTTGTAAGTGCCACGCTACGGCAGCACTTCCGAATTGATGAGCATATATCCGATGGGTAATTAATTACATCCACCACCCAAAATAAAACCCTAAAATCGCACAGAAAGAGGAATTTCCTAGGAAAAATTCCACACATGGCCATTTAAATTAAAGCAAATGCACTCCATCTAAGTAAGATTCTGAGGGAAAAGTAAGCCAGGCAGCGCTTGCGAGCGTTGAGAAGTTGGGGGGAAAAACGCCCCGAAAGAAAATGTAAGCAGCTAGGAAAATTCGGGAAATGAAATTGTAAACCAACCCCCACTAACACATGCATAATTTTGGCAAATAGAATTCTACTTTACACGTTATTCTGATGTAGCTTTTATTTGAGAGTTTAAAGGTCACGTTTTCTTTTTCGGTTTCCGTTTTTACTGGAAGACTGGGTTGACTTCCGTTTTTGAATCTTAGTTTCCAGTCCCCTTTCCAACCTCCTGAGCAAATCTGGGGAATTTTGGTCGGGAAAGTGGGCCCTGTGAAGATTTAATATGAGAATCTTATTCTTATTAAGTTCGTGTTTTTGGTAGCCAACCGCAGAACTTAGCTTGTATCCAGGTTGTTTTCCTGCGAATTTGTTCGGGGATTTTGTTTGAGGGTCAACAGGTCGAGGAACGGTGGGGTGATTGGTGATCAGGGCCATACATAATATACCCACCCTATTGATGGGTCTCTTAGCCGGGCACGCATAAAACAGGAGGATGATCTCTTCGGAGTGGCGCATATAAATCATCCGCTTAGCACCCAGATTACTCCCACGCCCCAACTGCCTCCCGTTGCACAGTTATCTTGTCAGGTATTTTTGATCAGAGAGGACTCGCTTGTAACTGGAGGTAACGTTCATGGCATGGCAGGTAACGTTCATGGTTCTTCCAATTCCAGAAGACCAAAACGATTCGATTCATCTGAAGAAATATCCATTTCCGAAGTGTTTTTTTGTTTGGAGTTTGACAGATCTTTTAAGGAATCGTTACTTTCGTCATCTAATATGAAACAAGTAGACTGAGTTTCTACTGAGATGACCTTCTTATTCTGCCTCATGTTCCTCGGTGAATTACTCTTTTCTTTCTGTCTGGTTTGAGACCGTAACTCAAGACCTCTGTCCTGCCTTGAGAAGCCACGACTTTGACGTCCATTTCTATTGTTCTCAAGTTGATTGGATTCTTGGGGGGAACGAGATCTTGATCTTACTTTTCGGTTATCAACATTCTGTGTTTTTTTTTACAATAGCTTTGGTGTTTGAAGTTCCTTTTTCTGTAGCAACAGTGATATCTCGTTCAGTGACATTATCATGGACAATCGGTGCAACAGCGATGATCGCAGCAGTCAAGGCGGCTTTCAGAGATGCAATTTCAGCGTCCTTCTCTTTGAGAAGTTTATCTTTGTTCCAGAGTCCTTGGAAGAGTTTTTTCTACTTGACGATCCCGTTTCTCAGCTTCGATTCTCATAGCGTTGAGCCCTCGTCCTTCTTTGTGGTTTCAATCAGGAGTTGATCGAATTTATTGTGAAGTTCGTCAAATCGGGTATCGTTACTTTCCGCAATTATCATGGCAGCAGTCTTGGTTCTGTGATTTGCTTCATACATCCTTCGAGCTGCAGGATACCCAACTCCCTGGTCCACCATCAGGTGCTGAATACCGGTCTCCTTGACGTAAACTGGACACTTTTTTCTAGCAACTGGATGTGAATAATCATCACAGTGCTTGCAGTAAGTTTTTTATGGCATGGTTTCTCCGGTGTGTTATCGTGTTTTCCACAGCATACGCCGCATACTGGAACAATCGTTGTACATCTTTTTCTTGGATGTCCGTACTCGAAACATCCGTAGCACAGCATTGGCGTAGGGTAATATAGCCGAATGCGTGCTCTTATCCATCCGAAATTCGCGCTTTGTGGTCTAACCGTGCCTTCAATAGTAAGGATGATTGTCGGGGTTGGAACGTTTTTGCCTCCTTCCTTGCGCGTTATCTGCCGTAGGTCCTTAACTCCCTGATCCTTAAGCTCCTCCTTGAGTTCTTCTGCTGTATATTCCATGGATTCTGGGCAGTAAACCACACATTTACATTGGTTGCGGGTAGGGTGGTCAATAATTCTGATTGGAGTGTTATCAGCCAACTTATTCATCTTTTTAAGTTGATCGATCTGCTTTCTATTTCGTAGTTTGATTACGTAAGATGTTCCCTTGTTTTGTCGGTATGCTTCTTCGATTTTAGTGCCAAGATATGCCTCGACTGCCTTCCTAATTTCAAATGGCCGCTTCGGTAAGACTGTGTACACTGCCTCTAGTTGTAGGACATGCATTTGTCCATAGTCTCCGTTAAGATCGCACCATTCTGGAATACTTCGTCCAGCAAATACTCCATCTATTCGGCTGTTCAATCCAGGATCTCCTGGATCACCGTAAGGGCCGGGGTCGTAACCCCCCGACATTATGCCGGAAGGTATACGTGGATCTTCTTTTTAATTTCTAGATTTCACAAAAAAACACTCGCGGCACGAAAGGTTGAGAACTACTGTGTTGAACTACGCACGTGATTCGGTTTGTTTTGATCTTCTCAACTGTCACTTACTAGTGATCACTATCGTTCACTCATGCGTTCCTCACTGTGAGTTGGGACGATTCACCTCTTATGATCACTCACTCAATTTTCTAGAATGAAAATGGTGTCCTTCAAAGCGTCTTTCCGCAATTGGGGAAATATTAAATCACGTAATCAATGTTACTTCATAGAGATAACAACAAGAATCCAATGTTCATAGTAAAATTGTCACTTGTAAAGGAAATTCTCAATATTTTTCCGTAGATGCGCTTTGTAATCACACGGTATTCGCGAAAGGCCACTACGGCATATATAACACGTGTTATCGCAACGAAACCAAAGTGACGACTGCCGTTGAAAAATAACAGAGTTATGTAGCTTTGAAATATAGTTTTATTTTATTTACAAAAAAAAAAAAAATAACCAAATCTAACACGAAAAATGAAAATGTTGGAAATCTGGAAAAATGCATGTGTTTTAAGCCGTAAAATGAACTCAATTTTCAATTTTGGGGAAGATCTAAAGACCTCCGGCTCAAATTTTGATTTATTCATTCTTTGAAATTACGGTAGCATTAAAGTTACGTGTAACTGTTGCACAAGGTTAAGGTAGTATAATAAATTAGGAGAGTTAGAATAATAAACAATTCTAATAGTTCTGTAAGTTTACGAATCACTGTCTGAGCTTCCCCTTGTAGACTGCCATGTATTCAGTCGATATGGTTTGTATTGGAACATGGTTCCAGTGAGACGCACCATAAATCAGGGTACTTTTCCTAGATGATGTACCAACGGGTAGGTTCTCTGTCAATGTTGTTGAACTTTTGTCCGCGGAAGTTTAAATGTGCCTAGAAAGTGCGTTGCGTAGCGAAAAATCACCCTACGTTCACCCAACCCAAAACCTCTACGCGTCAACCTCGAGGGCCGAGTACGACATCCCCACCACCAGATGGCAGCGTTTTACCAGAGCGAGAAGGCGAGGCGAAGATGTAAGGCGAGGCGAGGCGAAGCGATGATGTTAGGCGAGGCGAAAGGTGGCACAGGATGAGGAGGCGAAAGAACAGGGCAGCTACGGGGTCAATGATCGGCCATTTCATCATTGAAAGCTTAAGGCGACAGCACAAAATAGCGCGCCGTAAAATAATTTCTGTGCCCAGTGGTGAAGTGTTTGAAATCCGGAAGTGCCATATATTCCCTAGGATTTCCAGGTAAACTTCGACCCACTCCCCGTAGCAACGTCCAGTATCGCCGTCAATTAAAACCCCTCCTATCCTGAATTCTAGGGCCCCTTGAGTTTAACCATACTCACCCACATTTTGACGGGCCTCCACGCTACAGCGTACCCGAGATTGTGTTTGGGACCTACGCGCGGACACCCCGGTCCATCACCGTTGACTTGGACTTACCAAACCAGTGTTTACATCCGGTAGTCCGCCTGAGTGTTGCGGCCTAAGCACGAGTCCGCCATTGCGAGTGGGTCAACAAACACAACAGCCGACTTGCTCGTGTGATACTCAAACGAGCCCGTGAGACCGCGACCTACGTAGGGAGGAGTTACAAGGTCATCCCCATCCCCGAGTCATAATCGTCGCCGTGCTGGTACCTCGGCTCATCCGTGTTGAGGGTCCGCCCAGCCTATCGCCCGAATTTTGCCAATCTACTGCGACTTTGGTGCGGAAGCGAGGAACCGAGAATACTATCCGTTATAATCCGGTGTCCGGGTTGTCGCCGTCCAACAACCAACGTGCCCACGGCTGAGTACTGAGCATCCCAAACGGAAGGTTTCCCCGAGGTGCAGCTGATTAAGAGGTAGGAGGTAGATTAGTGGTGGGTTCAACAACGAGTGTACACGACCAGCAATTCAATAAACGTGGGAGGTTTCATAGTGAGCAAAGTGTTTTCTTGGCTAGCCCTATCGTTCGAGCTCAAGCCGACCCTGAGGCGTTGTTCAGGGAGTTTCCTCAATATTGTTCCGTTTACCGAACCGAATGGTAACAATGAAAATCTCCATGAAGCGCATTCTAGTCTAGGATGTCTTCGGGTTTTCGATAAAACTGCGCAATGATCTGGAGCCATTAATGAACGCCAGTCTTGTGGTGGCATGAAAACTGTGGTTGGGACGACGTTATTAGCAATCGAATTCTAGCCAAAAGAGAACGGTATATCAAAGGACTGTCAGAAGTTGAGGCAAATAGTGCTACTTCTCCACAGCGTCTGTTCCAATATCGAAAACCAATTTAACCACACATCTTCTCAGTTGCTAGTGAAAACGCATATGGAAGCGCAACATACGTTCGGATCAAAATCAACGGTCAAGTACATTGTGGTATTGTTGCTGCAAAGGCGAAGGTAGCCAGACTGCACCATTTATCGATTTCTCGATTAGTGCTCTTGGCGGCCGTTCCTGGTGCAACGAGAAGGTTTTTTCTAGGCGGACTCGTTGACAGTCCTCTCGTGGATAGTAAGAGTCCATCGAAAATACAAACAGTAGTAGTAGGAGTAACAAGTGCGAATTTCTAACTTTCCAAAAACTACAATTACTTAATTAAAATTGTACTGTTATTCAGGCCAGCCTAGCCGAAGGGACTCTTTGCAGCGTGTTCGGTAGGATTGAAGAAACCATTAAAAGCCGAAAAAATTACCACTACAATCTCTTTCTAAAAACTCATGTATAATTATCCTTTTAGTTTTGAGCTACCGCTTAAACAATGCTTCAAACCCCGGAACGATCGCAAAATGCTTCATAATCTCCATCCCCATCATACCACAATCTCAAGGAAGAGTATCCTGTATGGCGCCTCCTGTTGGAAGCGACAAGCCAAACAAAATATTCATTAATACTCTTACGTTTTGTAACATAAGTGTTTTCCGTAACCTGAACTAATAGGTAATTGTAACTCTACACTGCAAAAAATCCACACTTTTTGTATATGTTCCTTCACACATAAGCTCATAAATATCTACGACTATATGATTCAAATAAGTTTTATATTTGACACATAGTTTTTATGAACATCATATTCATAAAAGCTATGTGCCTAATATAAAACTTTGAAAGATTTCACACTTGCAAAATGGCTGCGATTGAGAAAAAACACGTGATACTGATGGAGGAAAATTTATTGAGCTTATTCAGGCGCATCAGGTAAGTATTTAATTTATATAAAAAAACGCGAAGACCACAAAGTGTATATGTATGTTTCATTACCTCTCTCACCCCACAGTGAGTGTTGGCGGCTGGCGCAGATCGCTGGTGGCCCTTGAACTAAAATTAAACGTGTTCGGTTAACAAACCTCGGCTAACTCGGATCATGAGCCACCGGAAGGTTACAACAGTTAAGCGGAAAATTTTGAAATTAAAAGATTGTGTGCTAAAAAAATTAATAAATCAAAACACTTTATCATTGCACAAAAATCACAAATGTTTATCTCATTTTTAAACGTCCGGAGCTACATAAGAACAACAATTTTTATTACAAATTGCTGCCTAGTTTTAGGCGTTTTTTCAAACGAATAATTCTTATGTGCCGCACATAAGGTTGAAATATTTCCTGAATCTATGTGAGACACATATTTTTTATATGGGATGCAAATTGCGAAAATCTATATAGGCAGGCACATACCCCTAATGTGTGGAATTTTTGCAGTGTAGACTACGTTAAAGTTAATAAATTACAAATACTTGCCGTGACCCCAAATTCGGCCAGAGGTCGGACAGTCAGCGATTCATATGCCTCCTGGAAACATTTACCAAAAAACCAGAAACACTGGTCTACTTTCGGTTTTTTACTTTTCCTTCCTTTCACTGGAAGCTTCTTCATTCAGTGCTGTGGTACCCGAGTAGGGCCCTTGCTTATACACATTGGGTGTACCTGAATACAGCCCTGGTGAGGTGTGACAGCGAACGGTGTGCTTTTGTGATTAGCGGTTTCGAGTCGTTGAATAAATAATTAAAGTACCATTATATTCGTGTTATCAGTAATAATTGGATAAGTATCACACTTGGCGACGAGGAGAAACAAATCAGGTAACTTACAACGAATTTAAACTTAAAAAAAAATTTCCTGGAAAAAGGGAAATTTATCTTTTGTGTTTACCTCACGATTGAGGTTACGTGCAGATTATAATTGCGTTGTTTTTACAGGAGCGATTTTTTCCGTATACTACAACCTTGTAGTGACTGTCTGGTGGACAGTGGGAAATTTGCATTTGAATCGTAGCGGCTGCAAGTAGCACTGATTACCACAAAGGTGGTGGGCCTTCGGGCAGGAAAATTATCACGGAAGTGGTAGGCCTTCGGGCGGAAAACATTACCACGGGAGTGGTAGGCCTTCGGGCGGAAAAGTATCACAGAAGTGATAGGCCTTCGGGCGGAAAACATTACCACAAGGGTGGTAGGCCGCTCGGCGGAATAAATAAAAAAAAAAAAAAAAAAAACCACGGGAGTGGTAGGCCCTTTGGGGTGGATGATTATCGCTGGGAGCGGTAGACTACTTTGGTAAGTAGTGGATAACCACAAAAGTTGATTCGAAAATCTAAAGTATGATGCTACTTCTAGGTAGCGGCTCTCGGGAGCGGCAAATTAGAGAAGTTACCTGAGCAGGTGACGATTGGAACTGACGGGTCCAAAGAACGTGCCGGAAGTAAGACGGTAAGAAAAAAAATTAAATAATTCAGTAATATTATTTAAAATTTAAATCGATTACAGCAGATTGTCTGTATCGGGCGAAATATTTTTCAACTATGGAAAAGTGGGAGGTCCCGCAGTTTAAGTTTAAGCAGTTTCCGCGGAATAGCATCCGAAATGAATGGCTCAAATACAAGCGCAATTTTGAGTTCATTGTTGCGGCTAGCGGAGAGACTGATAAAACCAGAATTAAGAATATATTCTTAGCGAAGGCTGGTCCAGATCTGCAGGAAATTTTTCTATCGATTCCTGGTGCTGATGTCCAAGAGGACGAAGACGAAACAATTGATCCTTTCAAAGTCGCGATTTCCAAACTCGACACATACTTCGCTCCAAAACAGCACGATGCCTTCGAAAGAAACTTATTTTGGATTCTAAAACCCAATGCGGACGAAAGCATGGAAAAGTTTATGCTTCGATGTCAAGATCAAGCAGGGAAGTGCAACTTTGGCAAGACAGCGGAGGAAAGCAAATCGATCAGCGTGATTGATAAGGTCATATTGTTTGCGCCAAATGATCTTAAAGAGCAATTACTTCAAAAAGACACCCTCGTCATTGACATTGTGACTAGAATGGTCAACTCGTACGAGTCTATCAAGCATCAGGCTCAAAGCATGAACCTTTCCGGTATGAATGCGGGGGTGAATGAGAATGTTTACCCAGGATCAGTGAGCGGAATCAATAAACTCCTTTGTTCAGAAGAATCTGAATGTTTCCGATGCGGAAATAAAAACCATACCGGAATGGCCAAAGATTGTCCCGCTGTAGATAAAGATTGCCGTAAGTGTGGCCGGTTTGGACATTTTGCCATCAAGTGTCGCACTGCTTCTTACAAAAGAAAACCGGACACTCGACCTAAACGGACCTTTCCACCAGGAAAACGACCGAAAATCGAACGTGTACGTGAGATTGAGCACAAGAAAGACGGGAAAGATGATCGAAATTTCATATTTAGCATCAGCGACGGCGATGACTTCATGTGGCTCAAGCTTGGAGGCGTGATGGTGCAAATGATGATTGATTCAGGATGTAAAAAGAATATTGTAGATGAAAGGTCGTCATCTAGTTATGTCATGGTTAGTATTTTTTTTAACAATTTGATATTTATTTTAGATCCTGGAAGTATCTCAAAGCCAACGGGATTAACGTTGAGAATCAGTCAACTGAATGCTCTGAGGTTTTTCTACCATACGGGGGTGCTGCGAAGCCATTGACGGTTTTGGGAAAGTTTGACGCGACTGTGTCGGTCGAAGATTCAGGCCACCTGATTCAAGATCAAGCCTCATTTTATGTAGTACAGGGTGGGCAACAGTGCCTTTTGGGTCGTGATACCGCATCCTACATGGGAGTGCTGCATATCGGTCTACCAAGCACCCGAGTTAACGCGGTGGATTTTATAGATAGACATCCTTTCCCGAAAATTAAAGGAGTTCAGGTCCGAATCCCAATCAACAGATCAGTCACGCCAGTCTGCCAGCATCCTCGGCGTCCTCCGATAGCACTGATGACCAAAGTTGAGGAGAAACTTAATTCTTTATTGGCGAACGACATAATTGAATCAGTCGAAGATGGCTGCGAATGGGTTTCTCCGCTTGTCACGGTCATTAAGGACAACGGAGACTTGCGCTTATGTGTCGATATGCGCAGGGCAAACACTGCAATCGTGAGAGAACGGCACATGATGCCTACCATCGAGGATTTTCTACCGCGATTTGCTTCTGCGAAGGTTTTCAGCCGTCTGGACATTAAAGAGGCTTTCCACCAGGTAGAACTAGCAAAAGAAAGCCGATACATCACCACCTTTATTACACACCTGGGCTTGTATCGTTACAAACGTTTGATGTACGGAGTAGCAGTAGCGCCTGAAATATTTCAGCGAATTCTCGAACAGATTCTAAGTCCTTGTAGCAAAAATGCGGTTAATTTTATCGACGATATTTTGATTTTTGGCGATTCCGAAGAGGAACACGACATGGCACTGGAGTCGGTGTTAAGCATTCTCAAGGACAGAGGAGTTTTGTTGAACCAATCAAAATGCGTCTTTAAGGTACCAAAACTGGAATTCTTGGGACACATTATTTCCTCTGACGGAATTCTGCCGTCGGTAAGCAAAATCGAAGCTCTGCAAAATTTTCGTGCTCCGTCAACCCCGGAGGAAGTTCGTAGTTTCTTGGGTCTCATCACTTATATTGGCCGTTTTCTGCCCAACCTCGCGACGGTTACTGCTCCGCTGCGTGAGCTTATTCATACAGGGGCCACGTTCTCATGGGGCATGGAGCAACAGCAGGCCTTCTCGGAATTGAAGCAGATGATAGCAAACGTTAAGCATCTTTGGTTCTTCAACAACTCCCTTCGAACAAGAGTAATAGCAGACGCTTCGCCAGTCGCCTTGGGGGCGGTGTTAGTCCAGTTCGAGGGAGAAACTGATGATGAACCTCGACCAATCGCGTACGCAAGTAAGAGCCTCACAGCCACTGAACGTCGCTACTGTCAGACTGAGAAGGAGGCTTTAGCCTTAGTCTGGGCAGTAGAAAGATTCACTGTATATCTGGTTGGCCGAGTGTTTGAACTGGAAACTGACCATAAGCCCTTAGAAGCTATTTTCCAACCCAACTCTAGACCCTGCGCTAGAATCGAAAGGTGGGTTTTGCGACTTCAGTCATTTTCGTTTGTCGTGAAATACCGGAAGGGAACTAGCAACATCGCGGATCCACTGTCTCGGTTGGTGGAGAACCCGAAGTCGGAAGATTTTGATGCGGAAAGCACATTCATGGTACTGGCTTTAGTAGAATCGGCGGCAATCGATGTCACGGAAGTAGAAGAAGCAGCTGAAACTGACGATGTTTTGAAAGTCGTAAAAGATTGTCTTCGTTCTGGTAGATGGGACCGCCCAGAAGTAAAGTTTTTTCTGCCGTTTAAAAATGAATTGGGATGCGTAGGTGAGTTACTTGTCCGTGGAAATAAGCTGGTTATTCCAGTTAGTCTGCGATCCCGTATGCTCGACCTAGCACACGAAGGTCACCCGGGAGAGTCCGTAATGAAAAGATGACTTCGAGACCGAGCATGGTGGCCGGGTATGGATAAGGAAATCATACAACGCGTTACTTCCTGCGAGGGATGCCGTTTAGTTGGGTTGCCCAACAGACCGGAACCGATGGCTCGCCGGCAGATGCCAACGAAACCATGGATTGATCTAGCAATCGATTTTCTTGGTCCAATGCCATGTGGCAGTTACTTGCTTGTCGTGATAGACTATTATAGCCGGTATAAGGAAGTGGAAGTTATGGTTAAAATAACAGCTAAGGAAACGGTCGGGCGGTTGGACAAGATTTTCACAAGACTCGGTTACCCATGTTCGATAACGCTGGACAACGCTAAGCAGTTCGTGGGTGTTGAACTGGACGAGTATTGTAGAGGACACGGCATTCATTTGAACCACTCGACGCCCTATTGGCCTCAAGAGAATGGCCTGGTGGAGAGGCAAAATCGATCCCTGCTGAAACGGCTCCAGATTAGCAACTCTCTAAACAGAGATTGGAAGCAAGATCTCCGGGACTATCTCGTAATGTACTACACCACGCCTCACACTACTACGGGTAAAACTCCAACCGAACTACTCTATGGACATACCATTCGTTCCAAAATTCCAACTCTTGAAGATATAGAAACAATACCAACGAGCATGGACTTTCGAGATAAGGATCGAGCTGCCAAAGAAAAAGGGAAAGAGTCTGAGGATTCTCGACGTAGAGTCAGGCGATCTTCGATCACATCGGGTGACAGAGTCCTCATGCAAAACCTCTTGCCGGGAAATAAGCTGGCGACTACATTCAACCCAAAGAGCTACGTGGTGGTTGCGCGATCGGGCCCTCGTATTACTATTGAAGATCCCGATACAGGGAAATGTTATGACAGGAATGTGGCGCACCTAAAGAAGATACCAAATATTGATGGAACTGTGTTGGAGATAAACAATAATGATGCGGTTGACGACCAGCTTGCAGGTGAACTGTCCGAAGAGGAATTCCGCGGGTTCGAAGACGAATCTGAGAGCCCGGAAGTTTTACCAAGTCGAGCCAAGCGAGCTACGAAGAAGCCTGCCAAATTAAATGATTACATTATGTAACTTTTCATATTACGTAACTTTTATACCATGTGACTTTTATATCATGTTATTTTTACTTTAATAAAAGGGGAGAGATGTGGTACCCGAGTAGGGCCCTTGCTTATACACATTGGGTGTACCTGAATACAGCCCTGGTGAGGTGTGACAGCGAACGGTGTGCTTTTGTGATTAGCGGTTTCGAGTCGTTGAATAAATAATTAAAGTACCATTATATTCGTGTTATCAGTAATAATTGGATAAGTATCACAAGTGCCATCCTGGTTCTTTACGAGCGGCAGAATCACTCATACCCGACCAGTTACCAAATCCCACCCTCAGCTTTTCCCCCGATCAACCACACCATACACAGGAACAAGACAACCAAACGAATCGGCAACGATAGTTGCGAGAGCACCCGGATATTTTCGTGGAGAAATCCCAACACTTTGCCTCTTCGGCCACACAATTGCCCCTACGGCCAAACTAGAAAAGCTTGTTATGCTGCTGTTGCTGATGGTTTCCTTAGTCTTCCTGCACAACGAAGATTTTTATCACACCGGTACCGGTAATTGACTCCCGGAACTTTACGGGATTTTGCACCGCTTAATGGCTAACAAATGGGCCGCAAGCTATTTCCTTTTTTTGATTTTCATACACAAATTCTTTTCTTTTTGGGTTCACTTTTTGTGCCCCTTGTGAGCCTTCCCGATCCCCCGAAAAGGCATAACCTCGATCAACCTCGCGTGATCCAATTCACTATAGCGACCGAGGCGGCCCAACAACCCGAGAACGATGGTCGCGCAAACACCGGTTTGACCGAAATATCGCACCAAGTCCCGAAGATACCAATAAAATAAACTTAACGGCTTCCGACGGAGTTCAAATTGGCCGCACTTGTCGTATAACCGAAAACATTACGAATTTCAAAATCAAAACAAACGTATGGAAAATATTTAGTACAGTTGCAGGATGGCATATCTGTACTAACTGATTTTAGAACATTTGCAGGATGGCATGGATTTATAAATCCATGCCATCCTGCAAATGGTCTAAAACAGCTAACGGGTACCCACGCAATGCAGCGAAAATTATGTAAAAAAGACTCTACCATGCGTCATTTTAGCCTAGTCCAGTGTAAGCGTGTGAGCAAGAATTTGACGGATCGGTGTCATCCTGCATCGTCTGTCAGATTCGCAGCTGTTTTCGGAAATTTTGACTCCGGAGCGCTGCACGCGTCGACTCCGGCTTTCGGTACAACCCAGACGGAGACGAGCCATGGCCATGCTGCCAACACCACAATCGACAAGATTTTCGGTGGTTTGGAGTGAGCAGAACCAACACCGCACAAGTAGCAGCTGCAGATTCGGTTTTCGGGGGATTCGGAACGGCGCAACCTTAAAGGCGGGTTCGACTGGCTTCGAAGAATTCGGTGCGATAGCTACCATTTCGGCTGCAGGGGGTTCCGGGACAACGCCCGCCACTTGGGTAATGCAATAAAAAAAATATAATTTTTATCTCATATTGCTAACGACGCCCTTTGTTTGTAGCTCCCGCTTTTGATGGAATCGGAGGATTCGGAAAGACAATCAGAAGCAGTTCGCTTCCGTTCCGGTTCGAGCAAACTAATACTTTTACCAACACCGGTTTTGAAGAATTTAGTAGCTCCTTCGGAGCGGGAACTTTCACGTAGCAATCGGCAGAAATGGCTAGATTTCCTGCTAAATAAGCATCAGCAGTAGCGACAACCGGCTCTTATTCTGGAATTAAAAGCTTTGGCCCAACCGATTTTCAATGTTTCGATTCGTTCTTCATCAACTGGAATTATTTGCACACCAAGCTGGGCACCGAGAAAGCTGTAATCGCCCTCTAATGCGCCGGAGGACATCACACCCAGTTATAATCTTTGTTGGTTCGAAACCAATGCGCAATCCTACCCAGTACAGAAAAAAAACTAGGCGGGAATTGGACTCACCACGGGCCAATCCGTAGGACAAATAAAGATCAGCAGCTGCATTTTGTCACCAGTGTGGGTAAAATTTTCGGCAATAAACTCAATCTTTGGAATAAAACAAGAGTTAGATCATGTATGTATGTATGTTGAGAAAAAGTCTATCACTTCCAACGATATAAAACGTGTCGCGGAGATATCGAACTGTATGAATCAACCGACCACAACTCTTCACGATTGGTGTTGAATCAGTTGTCGCTGTCGCTCTCGTTTTTACCAGAGGAGGACTAGTTAAAAGAATACCTCTACAATCAAACCAAAGAAATTGACACTGGAATGTGGCAAGAAGTCTAAACCGATAACCCCGATTTAAATCGAAATCACATTTCGCATGTTCTGAAGAGCACTTATTTTTTTTTTAAACTAGCGTACCGAAACTAGACAACATTAATAGGTAGTTGTGCAATTTCAGATAACACTTATTCAACTCTATTATAAAGCCAACTGTTGAATGTTCACAAAATAAGAAAAAAACCTAGAATCTCTTTTATTTAGGAAAATTGTTGAAACATTATAAAACAATTGCTCATTTAATAATCCATTTTTTCTCATTTAATCCAAATGAGGTATTTGTATCTCATGTTTTCAAAATCCATATTCAATTTTTTGGGTGGTAAATGGTGTCTAGGCAGTGAAAGACGACTTGATGGAAGTCGGTTGAAGCTTCAAAAAATTTTTAAAATGAACCGACATTCGAATTAAAAAAAGGTGATTCCTATTTGAACATTAACGATTATATTTTGTTTTCAGGGGATGCAAGTTAAAAGATAGAAGGGTTTTGCAATGACGCAAAAAATAGATTTCGGACTTCGAACATATTTTTTTC
This sequence comes from Uranotaenia lowii, assembly GCF_029784155.1. Classification (NCBI taxonomy): domain Eukaryota; kingdom Metazoa; phylum Arthropoda; class Insecta; order Diptera; family Culicidae; genus Uranotaenia; species Uranotaenia lowii. Next base: position 263,693,545 of record NC_073692.1, read on the forward strand.
TGCTAGTGCTCCTCAACGGGCTTCTCTCCTGCCGATTGACCCAATAATTTTCCGTTGATTGGCTGATAACGTTTGACTGAAAAGAATTTTTGGGACAACAGCTTATTTTCGAATCGAACGTACGTTGTGCACAGATTTGACGGCTTCTATGGATCTCCCAAATCGAAATGCTGTGAAAACGACAATAAAGCAATTAAAAACAAAAACATTCGAGTGAAGTGTACTAAATGTGCCGGGACATAGCCTTGTACTAAATGCGCAGGTTGACACCAGTTGTACTAAATATTTTTAGTACACTTGCAGGATAACTTATCCCCGGATAACTATCAGCCTCTTGCGAATTGCTGCTTTTGTAAATTAATGCTACCCACATACGATATTAAAAGTACATAAACTTAAGTATACAGCAATTTGCGGATGCCCGGATATTGTAAAAAAACTACTTGGATTTTGCCCAGTTTCTTCCACATTATTTGGAAAATGAAGCAAGAAAATCCAATTCAGTTTAAAATTGTTTGTCAAAAATTGGATTTGTGAAAGTTTGTTTCATCAAAAATTAAACCAAAACTTTCCTTCGTATGCTTTAAACATAAATTTAACACTGCTGATGTGTTGCGATAAAAAAAAATGTAAGTCGTTTTTCTTCACTACACACTCATCTGGCGCAACCCCTTATAGTGTAGTTTTGACCCGTTATCGGAAAAGACTGGGTTAACTCCTTTTTCATGTAAAGCCTGTTAAGAATAACCCAATCACATTTGGTTTGTTATTAAGATTCAGATGTGTAACTTCTCCTATTCATGTAAACTAGACTTTGCTATACTCTCTTCTAGAGTACTTTTCATTAGACGTGTACTTTTCACTTGTCAAATATATCTTCTACCAATCGGACGCGTTCGTCTTTTCTTCTGCTCCGTAAAACCTTTGTTAGGTTATGGGCCCAGCAGAAAACGTGTTCGATCTTGTTGCGTCGCGAGTGAAAATTCTCTGTTCTTAGTACAGATCCGAAAGATAAGTTTTTCGCTTTCGTTTTGTGAAACCGGCGCGAACATGGAGGAAGATCGGAAGATATATTCGTTCGATGGCAACAATTATGCCAACTGGAGCTTCCGTATGGAGGTGCACCTTGAAGAACTTGGCCTGATAGAGTGCATCCGTTCCGCAGTGGAAGACGTTCCGGAACTGCAAGTGCTAGTGGACGATTCGGTTGCGATTAAGCGTGAAAAAGAGCAGAGATTGGTGGAACGGAGAAGGCAGGACGTTAAGTGCAAGTCAGTGCTTGTTCGGAATATTGCGGATTCCCAACTTGAACATATCAAGGGGAAGGGGACTCCGGCTCAGATCTGGGCGACTTTGCAAAACACGTTTGCTCGTAAGGGAATCTCCGGCCAATTCTACCTGCTGAAGAAGTTATCCGCTATGAAATTCGATGAATCGGGTCCGCTACAAAATCATCTGGTGGAATTCGAACGAATAGTGCGCGATCTTGATTCTGCGGGAGTGCAGCTTCAAGAAAGTTTGGTTGTGTTCTATTTGCTGCAAACTATGCCCCGGCCGTATGGGCAGCTAGTGACGGTTCTTGAAACCCTACCCACTGAGCAGTGCACATTAGATTTTGTGAAAGCTCGTTTGCTTAGTGAGAGTGTGAAGCGCGAAAATTCTGATGGGGGGGCGGAAGGTGCTGGCTCGTCAGCTTTTGTCGGCAAAAGTAGTGTTCCCGCGAAAATCAAGTGCTTCTCTTGTGGGAGGGTCGGCCATAAGCGGTTTGAGTGCCCGTTGCTGAAAAACACGAATCCGAATAAAAAGAAATACAGCAAGAAAGAAAAAGCAAACTTTGGAGAGTCTGCTGTAACATTCGTGAGTGATTCGTTAAGTGCAAGTGGGGTGTGCAATAAATCCAGCTGGATCCTGGATTCAGGTGCTTCAGACCACATGGTGTGTCGTGAAGATTGGATGTGCGATATCACGGAACTGAGTGTTCCGATGGAAATTCGAGTTGCTTCTGGGGAAGTATTGTTGAGTCGTTGTATTGGCAAAGTGAACATGGTTGCCAGAGTGGGAAAACGACGAGTGAAGTGTGTGGTCAAGGATGTTATGTTGGTGCCCGGGATGAAATACAATCTGTTTTCCATCCGGCGCCTGGACCAACTGGGTATGCAAGTGGTGTTTGAGAAGAACGAAGCCCACATAAAACAAAACGGTAAAGTTGTGTGTTGTGCCAGCCGCAAGGAACGGCTTTACGAACTGAACGTGGACGTAGTGAGGCACGAAGAAATGTTAGTGAGTGTTAGTGAAGAAGATCTGTGGCACAGGAGGTACGGCCACATTGGAAAGAGTGGACTATCGAAGCTGATTAGTGGAAATATGGTGAGTGGTCTTCAATTGAAGAAATGTGATGTTCCTGGCGAGGCTGTGTGTGAACCTTGCGTCAAAGGGAAGCAGATAAGGAAGCCATTCAAGAGTATGCCGCTACCAAGGAGCTCTCGACCCCTCGAACTCATCCATAGCGATGTTTGTGGACCCCTGGCGCCAACCGGCTGGAATGGTAAGCGATTTTTTATTACCTTTACGGATGATTTTTCTCACTTTAGTGCTGTATATTTCTTGCACACTAAAGACGAGACACTTGATGCATTCCAAACATACGTGTCGATGGCTGAGGCGCACACTGGTAGCCGCATAAGCAGATTGCGCTGCGACAACGGCGGCGAATATGTTGGTGCCAGATTTAAGGAATTTTGTCGCACCAAAGGTATCCAGATAGAATACACCGTCCCACACACACCGCAACAAAACGGTGTTAGCGAGAGACTCAATCGAACCATCATGGATAAAACGAGAGCGATGATCGAGGACTCTGGTATGAATAAGAATATGTGGCCCGAGGCCGTGTTGACGGCAGTTTATTTGATTAACCGAAGCGCTACATCAGCTGTTACGGAGGAGAAAACTCCCTTCGAAAAGTGGCATGGCCGAAAGCCAGACGTTTCTAAGTTGCGTGTATTTGGCAGTACAGCATTTTGTTTTGTACCCAAAGAGAAACGGAAGAAACTTGAATCTCGGAGCCAAATCGGTCGTTTGGTCGGATTCAACGTGAATGGGTATCGAATATGGGACGGTCGCCGAATTTTCCTCGCTCGTGATGTTACCTTCGATGAGTCGCCATCCACCGAGGCAGTTCGAGGGGTCAGAGTAGAAGACAAGGAGAATTCCGAGGAACATCGTCAACTTGCTGGTCCAGTTTCAGGGAAACCGCCGACAGAATCCGAAGAGGTGGAATGCGTGGCACCGAATTTTGACGATTCCTTAGCCGAAGATGATCCTGCTTTTGAAGATGCTGTTGCTGAGCCAGAAGAAGCCGAAAATGTACGACGTAGCGAGCGAACAAGAAATCCTCCGGTCAAGCTCAATGATTATGTTTGTGTTGCTTTCGCTTTGGGTGCTGAGAGCTACGTAGAGAATATTACTAGCATCGATGACCTGAAAACTTTGGATGATTGGCCGGAATGGAAGGCGGCAATTGATGAGGAGATGAACTCGTTAGCTGAGAACGAGACTTGGCAGTTGGTGGACTTGCCTCCAGATCGGAAGCCCATCGAATGTAAATGGGTTTTCCGGTTGAAACTGAATCCAGATGGTAGTGTCCAGAAACGCAAAGCGAGATTAGTCGCTAAGGGATTCAGTCAGCGCAGAGGTTTTGACTTCACAGAGACCTACGCGCCAGTAGCAAAAATGACAACTGTTCGAACGATGCTTGCTTTAGCAAATCAGCAAGATCTCGAAGTGCATCAGATGGATGTCAAGACGGCGTTTTTGAACGGCCAGTTAACCGAAGACATCTATATGCGACAGCCTAGTGGATTTGAGGAGGGGAACCAGGTCTGCAAGTTGAGCAAATCCATCTATGGGCTGAAACAAGCCTCAAAAGCCTGGAACGATCGGTTCAACCAGTTCGCAGATCGAATGAGATTCAGACGCTGTGTGGAAGATGCCTGTTTGTATGTGCGAAACGAAAAGTCAAGTCCATTGTATCTTCTATTGTACGTAGACGACATGTTGATTATCTCGAAGTCCCTCCAAGAAATTGAAGTCGTCAAACGGTTGTTGAAGCAGGAATTCAAGATGGTTGACATTGGCGAAGCAAACATGTTCCTCGGAATGAAAATCGAGCGAAATCGATCGGAAGGAGTGATCAAGTTGAACCAACCAGGATATACGGAGGCGGTGCTCAGAAGATTTGGAATGGAGTCGTGTAAACCATCGAGCACTCCAATTGAAGTGAATCTGCAGCTCAAGAAGGAGGAGTCATCGTCGAAGTTGGACAAGCCGTACCGAGAGCTAATAGGTTGTCTGACTTACCTAGTGGTTACTTCTCGTCCTGACTTGAGTGCTGCAGTGTCTTACCTCAGTCAGTTCCAATGCAACCCTGCGGAAGAGCATTGGACTCACGGCAAACGGATTCTTCGCTACCTACGCGGTACCACTGATCAAGGCTTAGTGTACAGGCGATCCGAATCATCATGTGGTCAGCTTGTAGGTTTCGCTGACGCGAATTGGGCAACAGACGTGAACGACCGACATTCTGTCTCTGGTTACCTGATTCAAGTCTATGGTGCTACAACGGCTTGGAGCACCAAGAAGCAGCGAACTGTGGCGTTATCTTCGACGGAGGCCGAGTGTTCGGCTTTAGCCGAGTGTATCTGCGAAGCACTCTGGTTCCGCAAATTGTTCGTCGAAATTGGGATCCTGGAACCGAAACCGGTAGACATATTCGAGGACAACCAGTCTACCATAGCGATTGCAACATCCGACGCTCCATCAAGAAGGCTCAAGCACACGGAAGTGAAGATACAGTTCATCAAAGAAAGTGTTCAGAGCGGGAAGATTGCAGTCAAGTATATTCCAACCGGGGACCAACCAGCGGACATGTTGACCAAGGGTCTGTCTCCAGTGATTTTTAAAAGACATTGCTTAAAGTTTGGTTTGCAATAGCGATTGGATTAAGGAGGGGTGTTAAGAATAACCCAATCACATTTGGTTTGTTATTAAGATTCAGATGTGTAACTTCTCCTATTCATGTAAACTAGACTTTGCTATACTCTCTTCTAGAGTACTTTTCATTAGACGTGTACTTTTCACTTGTCAAATATATCTTCTACCAATCGGACGCGTTCGTCTTTTCTTCTGCTCCGTAAAACCTTTGTTAAAGCCTTTGTACCCTTTATAGTGTACACAGCATGTACGTCAAACATAGGTGAATGTAAGTAATGTAGTAATGTAAGCATGTAAAATCTACACATTATTTTGGAAGCCCGCTCTGCATGGCGATATCAGCCCTTTGAAGCTTGTGTTATGAAATGTTGCATGTAGAAATAATAAAATTGAGAGCAAGTTCGAAATAATAAATACTTTATTCGATGATCACAAATGTTTTAACACTTTTAATACACTTTAGTTCACATTTAATAGCAGCAAAACGGCTCAGGCAACAGCATGTTGAAATCTGCAAGTAATTAAAACCAATTAGTTGACTCATAGTTTTTCAGGAGATATTAAATTGCAAATTTTATTTTCATTGATAATTTGGACGAATAAACTAACCTTAATCATTGAAATGCGGCATTGATTTGTGCTGCATCAATTATTTGCCAACTTTCCTTTCGGCCCATGCATGTTCGCAACATTGCTGGCAAAGAACGTCCTAAATTTTGTGCCATATCGTCATGTCCGGTCCTGTAAATAGAAACTTATATTAAATCTGAATTTTAGAGAATTCAAAGCATAAGAAAATTAATACTTACTGCAATCCGCTGTTGCTTTTTTTGTTTCGCCAATCATCTTTGCTTTTCCGGTGACGGCGATATTTTTACAAGATTGAAAACTACCCGTCTTGAAGCGTACTCGGGCTTTTCCAAAAAAAGTGTAAAATTGAACCGACAAAATGACCCGTTATTTGACAGATCCTGGAGGTTCGCAATAATGGGTCAAATTTACAATTGTTCACGTGTTCCCACAAATGAGTGTGTATATAAATGTCTGGAAGCTCCTTCTCTTTTCTTTAGAGCGAGCGACGTCCACCCGACCGTCAGAGAAACCGCAATCGGGCGCACTCGGCAAAAAGATTTGTGAAAGTTGATCGGCTGAGCAGTGCACTCGGAATACGAGATGATAAAAGTGTAAGTCGTTCTCTGCTCTGCTTCTGTTTGCGAGGAGTTGGACAAGCATGAAGAAAGTTAGTAATTTGATAAAGAATTGCAGCTCAAATATTTAATTCCTTAACGCTAGAGAAGCATCTCTTAAAACCCCCATTTTAAAACCTTTGAAAACCTTTGGAATTCTGGAAAACTCCTAAAATGCAGTTATCTATTCAAATAATACGTAGAAGTATTATTATTCACTTTTACACAGTAAATTTTTGAAAATAATCTTGTTTTTGTAAGAAAAACTCAAGTGGTTCTATTCTTATTTCGCACCCCTTTTTCACATTTTTGGTCCTCAACGCCAATTGCTACGTCCAAACAAAGTAAAGTTATGCTTGATTTATCCGTTAAGCAATTCAGAACAATCTGTGGAAGAAAATTTTCGTAATATTCGTTATAGGTTTGATCAGTGAAATAAGTTATTAACATATATTGAATAATATTTAAATGTGATGAATGTATTTATAAGATCTTTAATGCCGCTGGAAGTGTTCGTGATATAATGCTGGTAGTTTCACTAAAACTTATAAATTTTGGAAAAATAACCTCACAAACGACCGTGTTTGTCGACCGGGTATTTTTCCTTGCTCAAATGTGCGTGAGAAATGTCAAAAAACAACTGTAATGACCATCTCGCGTGAGCTTTCGTTATGTCGTATGAAACATCTTGAAAATTCACAGAAAATTGCTTCAAAAGTTATCAAAACAACTTTAAAATTTGTATTGCACATATAGAATATATTGTCCAGGCTACAAATATTCTAAATGGAAAGAAGTTGCAACTAGTTTAAGTCAATTTCTGTTTTTTTTTCGCAATAAAACTGTTTGTTTACATTTTGTTTCATACGACGTAATGAAAGCTCACGCGAGATTTTGGAATAATTCTGGACTGGACTGGAAAATTAACCTTAAAAGCGACCATGTTTTTAGACTTTTTTTCCCATCTTAATCCGTACACGAGAGCAAGTGCGCGTGAGAAATGTCAACTTAAAAATCTTTTATTCGAAAAAAATTGTTGAAAAACTGCACTGAATTTGGAATATTTCAAAATGTATGTTTCAAATCCATTTCTCTTAGCTTCCGATATTTTTTCCCTTTGACATTCAACCAACTTCTTTGATTCAAAGTTTTGTTAAAACCATATTTCGAAAGTAATTAGTTTACTAAATGAAACCATTCTTCAAAAAACTATAATTTTGAATAAGGGTCATTTCAATGTTCCTTAACCAATGCCCAGTAAATAAAAAATAATTTCGCTGTAACTAAACTAATATATTGTCGCTGAATCCCCAAACCGGAGTTATCGTCAATGAGCGCTGGCGACATTTCCCTGTCAGGAACGTTTGCTCAATCGGGCCGATTGCAAAACAGACATGGCGGTACTCGAATTCTAGCGGTTAGAATTCGGTCGGTTATCGGCTCGATTTCCATCCGCCTGCTCGATTGCTCGAAAACAGACGATATTTATCGCAGTGCTGCATGAAAAAACGAAACACAGGCAGTTTTCAATCGCAGCAATATGGGTGCGTGTTTCGTTTTGGTGCGAGATGGTTATGAATTGTGTTGTGAAATTTGGTCGCAGTTCTGTTTCTGCCGTTTCCGCTGTTTCTTTTCAGAAATGCTTTTAGCGGTATGTAGAAGAAGCCATTGTCCGGCGATAATTTAATAAAAAGCGAGGTATGTTTGATTGATTGAATTCTAAATAATCAAGTTTTATTTATATCATTTTCTAACCCTTAATTGTCCCCATAGAAAACATCGAACCATGCAAACAAAGCTTCCAAAGAAATGTCCACACTGTACAGGCTCTGGTGGAATGCTATCCCGGACATCGTATCCGGATCCGGATCCCGGACACGCTCTAAGGTGGGTGGCTTCCCTTGGATTACTTTTAATCAGTTTTCGGTGTGATCCTTCAAAAGGGAAGCAATGTCACAATTATTTACTATTTACTTATTAAAATGATCTTTTTCAAGATTGAAATTTTAATTCTTGTGGATCAATTCAAGAAACAAATTTCGAAAATGTTTGATTGATTGAGTTCTAAATAATCAAGTTTTATCAATATAATTTTCTAACCCGTTATCGTCCCCATAGAAAACATCGATCCATCGAATTCCAAGGAAATGTCCACACGGTACGGTATCCAGATCCGGATCCCAGGCACGCTCAGAGGTGGTGGCTTCACTTGGATTACTTTTCATCTATTTTTGGTGTTATACTTCAAAAGGAAAGCAAAGTGAGTACCGTTGTCACAATTATTTACACAGAAAAAAATAATGACTATTACGTGTCATTGAATATGCTCGCCTTTAAAATAATTCGACCTGTAATTTAAAAAACATTTAGTTTTAAATCGGAAATGCCCTGTAACAAAAGGAGCAAGACAGTTGCCGTAGTTTTACTGGTCGAAAAAAATTACGTGCTGTTGAAATACGCGTCGTCCAATAATTTTAAATTGCAAACTAAAAAAATGAAGTCTGCCTGGCATCCCAGTATTCGTCGAAAGGAGAAACGTCAGAAATATCTCGCGCGGACAGTTTCTTTGTTTTGATTTGGTTCTCTGTTGTTTTTACTTTGCATTCTCTGTTGTTTTTTTCTTTGGCCCAACTTGCGTACTACACGGACAGAAAAAACAACCCACTCTAGGTACTTTTGACGTAAATCGCCACCTCAGTGCAGGAACTTACTAGTAGGTTAAAACACAACAACCTAGAAGTAGGTAGTTGTGCTTTAAGGTACCAGTGGGTAGAAATGACTTACTTCGTTAATTTATGGGGAAAATGAAATAGTTCTATAAAATTAATGTTTTATTATTTTTGTAATGAGGAATTCTTCCCAAGAATATGTATTTCGGATAAAAGGTTTGTTTTATCAATATTTTGAGGTGAATATATTTATTTTTTTTTTATGAGGATGGAAAAAGTTTTACTTTTCACATACATTTTGGAGGACATACTTTCGGCTAAAATTTTCGACACGTTGAAGAATTTTCCGCCAGTCGTTGCTGTTGCTGGTTACATAAAAAATTTCGAAGGGTTGGTTGGTTCCCTAAGATGGGATAACACTATAAAGGTCCAACCTTAAGTTATTCCGGAACTGACGGCAACAAAATCATATTCCGGCTATCTACTCTCTGGACTGTGCTTGACCTCCATGACATACTACGGATGGTTTATCCGTAGTTCCGGCCAGAATCGGAAGAGTAAAGATGGTCCATGTTTTCTCTATATTTCCACTACAAATTGAAAAAAGAATATGGTCAATAGATTATCAATTGGATTGGAAACACAAAACTTACAAAATTTCGTTTTCGGATGTTTGCTGGGATCCGTTTCTGATGCTGTTCCTGTTCCTGTCCTTTTGTGGTTCATGCTGGTTTTCGATTTGATCTCTCGATGGTGCTAAGAATAATAAGGTAATAAGGTCGAATTAAGTTCCATCGTCAACTTCCGAACTGCTTTCAGCCAGCCGCTAGAAATCCTCTGGTTTTGTTTGTTGTAGCTGAAATCTCCAATACCAACTGGAACCGAGCAAGACTTGATGCTGCGGGGCCACTCGTTGGTCATAAAAAATTCTCCGTCAAACTGTTACGGCACTGTGAAAGAAAAAAGGAATTGCCGGAACCCTCTTACATTTGTCTTGTGACTGGAACTCTAGAACACTGGAAAATCCAGTGTTTTCTGTTTTATTAGCACTGAAAATTTAAAGCATACTTACCGGAAACTCGGTCTGGTGGCCTCTTACTGTTCAAGGATAAAATATTTCTGCCTTTCAGCAAGCTCTGCCCAAAAATTTGCAGCAAATCGACACACGCGTCGACTAAGTTGAGAAAAAAAAATGTCTGCCAATAGAAGAAAGATTATTACCCATCCACTGGGTACTTTGCTGAAAACCTCCAAGTAGATTAAAACTACCCACTCAAAACTACGTACTTTGGGCTTAATAGGCATCAACCCAGTAGTGAGTAGTTGAGTGGGTAGTTTTGTTTTGTCCGTGTATCTGTTGTTTTGTGCCGGAACAACTCCAGCACTTGCTCCGTACCGTGTTTTTTTCCTGTCGACCAGACCAGAAGAGATGCAGCGAACCGAGAAGTTCCGGTAGGCCAAAACAAATTTGTGCATCCTGGAACTACTTGAACATCATCCAGTAAGTGTTGTTACGTTAGCGACTGAGTGATTTCAATAAATTTGATTTTTGTAAATGCTCTTCCTTTTTTGTTCATACTTCAGACCGGATTTCGAAGCGGCTGAATGCAGTAATAACTCAGTTCATCTGTTCCTCCTCCGCCTCAAGAGAACCATTAGTGGATTTCGATAGGGAGGAATATTACCATGTCAAAACGCGGCGAAAGGGTGAGCTTTTTATTTAATTTTATTCCCTTAAAATAACTTCCTAATTCTGTTTCATTTGTCCTTCCCGTTACAAGCAGGAGTATGAGGGATGCGTCTCCTGTATCGCTGATGTAGAGAACATTGAAGCCCGCAAGTTGAGGAAAGTATGCCACTGTGGATTGCCGAAGGTCACGAGTCTGCAAAGTTCGTTCAAATACGCAATCTGCCGTTTCCGATTGTATGTGGCGGATGTTAAACGATTTACACTGCAGCTCCATGCATCGCGCTGGGATCCGGAGTTGTCTACGAAGGGATTTTAAACACATCAACATGAGCAACGAAAGTACTACGCATGAATCTGTAGTGCTATTTTTTCCCCTGTCGATCCATCTTCTTAGTGGCGAAATTCATTTTAGAAAGGAACCAATACTGTATCTCCTTTTTGTTAACCACCTGGATCAATTTTAGCTGATGGAATAGGCTCAAAAGTTTTGCTGATGGTAAAGTATAACGATTTATTTAAGAAAAATAGAATTGTCCAATACCATCATTGCACACTTAGATAATTATTGGATTGCCGATTGATATGAATACTTTTTAGGCAATACAAATTTAGTTGTTGATCTATCGGTTTAAGGCAACCCCCTGGCAACTTGACGTTTCCCATACAAATCGCGTGTGCCAGTTTTTTCTGGTTCTCTGGTTCTGTCAAATCGAAAATCGAGCTACTTCACATGTCGGAAGGACCCATATTGAAATGTGTTTTCTGTAACTGATTCAATAACTGAAAAAAAGTTTTGAATTTGGAACTTTTTGCTATGTTTTATGTGAAGTGAATCTGTTTTCAAAAGTTTAGTCCAAGAAAACGAATAGAGCGTTAATTTGTGTGTCCTACATAAGGTTTAAAAGTTCTGGACTGCTTTAAATAAATTACTGATATCCGGCAGTTTTTTGGGACAACTTTACCTTCCACCGAAACTGTTGAAGACACTCAAGCACAATAAATGTAAAATACAACATTACCGCATCAATCATTAAGTGATTGCCATAAACTGCGATGCATATGAACATTTTAAAATGACAAAACAATCACATTATAGCAGAACTTTTGCCATTTTATGGAAAAACTGTTCCTACACAATACATAAATCGGTAGAATATTGAATGAGATTGACCATTTCGGTAAAAAACTTTTTTTTATTCATTCGAAAGTTATGAATTTGCCTGATTCGTACCACATTTAATAGTGTGCCCTTTCCATAAGCATGACTCGAAAAGTATGTAAACAAGCGGCACGCATGCGACATCTGCGATTTTGAAACAGACACACGAAACTCGACCGAACTGTCAAGTTGCCAGGGGGTTGGTTTAAGGTGGATGTGAGTAGTTAATCAAGCTAAGCTAAGCTAATACAAATTTAGTTGTTGATCTATTTTTTGATTTCCTTTTGGTTGCTAATTGTTTCCCCCAATAAAGATACTGTTAATAAATTTGCTGTTAATAATATTGTACTTTTATTGTGTTTTAGTTTAAATTAAAATCACTTGCCATTCACTCAAACAATAATTTTTACCGATAAATCAAAAAGTGAACGAGAGGCACGGTTCGAAATTCTAGGCCTGTAATTTTCAACCAGCCTGTAAAAATATTGACTAATGTCATAATAAATGTCATGTAAATTTTTTTTAACCTGTAAAATTACGGTAAATGTCCTGCTCCTTTTTGTTACAGGATATTTGCCGTAATTCTACAGCTTTAATTTTTTTCTGTCTACTATTTACTTATTAAACTGATCTTTTTCAAGATTTAAATTTTAATTCTTGTGGATCCAATCTATAAACACAAAACAAATATTGATAATTACGTGTAACTGAAAGTTGTTGCCTTTAAAACAATTCAACAAGTAATGGAAAAAAATCGTTTTGATTTAGCACTACCTATCAGACAGAAAACACTATCTCTTCATTTAAGTTTGCTTTCTCTTTAGAATAATTTTTTAGAGAGTAATAGAATAGTACAGACTAGAACTAATTAATTCACTTGTTACTATCGAATTGTATTTCCTTGACCCTAACTATGATTTTATATCGATGGGCTGACGTTAAATCAATAAAGCACACTTACAATATTAAATAAAAAAATGATTTGATTTTACAACAAATGTCCTGTAACAAAAAGGTGCATGACATTTGTCGTAGTTTTACCGTTCAAAACAAATTACAGCGTAAAAATTACAGGTTCAATAATTATTTTCAAGTTTTCAATCCCACTTCATCAATTTCCTGTTCTGTTTATAAGTAGACGATATCAATCACGTTATTTAAGTTAGATTTATTATAAGTTTGAGCTAGGCTTCTTAATATATATTGATAGATGATATGAACTAACACCTATTTTGCTTTTCCTTTTTTCTCTTGTCTTTTTGTATTTCTTTTCATGTTGCCTTCTGATGATGGCGAATTCGCGTCAAGTTTGGAAAACTCGAACAACCCTCAAGCCATCTCTTCACAACATTGGGTGGTATGAAAAAAAACAAGTTATTGCTTTTGCTAAACTAAATCGAGCAGTCGAGCAGTCGCTTAAAGCAATTGCTTCGGTTGTTATGAATAAAGTTTTTTTGACAGCTGTTTTCTCAGTCAGGAGCTTTTACTTTTAGAACAAGCTAGTTTGGTATGAATAAAGCTCAAATCTGAAGCAATTGCTCGACAAATCTCCTAGCTATTGCTTTATTTTCTAAGCATGCTCGGTAGCAGACTTTTCCAATAAAAAATTCTTTAATAACGTCATGAATTTATCAAATTAGCAATATTTCACTTCAAAACAATTCAAAAAGGCATTTTCAACTTGGATAAAGAAAATTCGAAGTGATAACCCAACTTTTTTCATATTCCTGTCGTTGTATAAAATCATTCGTCTAAGATTAAACAAATCAATTAGTAAATATTTCAAATTAAAAAAAAACTGGCTATAGTGAAAGAAGTCCCAATTGGCTCAAAGTAAGAAATAAATTGTAATAATTTAAAATATTATACAGATCTATCATTTTTATATAATTTTGTTATAATCCTAAGATTTAAAAAATATCTAAATTAAAATGCGCGCCTATTACTATTTTTTATACATCGGATTATCCCGATCCGAATACATGTGGAAGAGCTTATGATAAATATTAAAGTTAGGCAATTTTGTGTTTGACAATATTCGAATATGTTTTCATTTTTCTTTAAACATCAACATACGAGCACGCATTTACAAAAAAAAATTCCGGTCGTTCTTACACCCACCAACCGCTTCGTCGAGTTCAAGGCTACTTTAGCCGTACTTTTCAATTTTCTGATCGTCTTCTTTCATTTTACTTTAGAAAACTTCAGATTCTGCTGGTTGGATAGCTCTATTTTTCGAAGCAAAAGCTATGTTCTAAGACTTTAGTACACATCCGCTTAGAAAATGTTTATTCATACCAAACTAAGCAAATGCTTTGGACTTTTGCTTTGATTGATTTCGAGCTAAGTAAAAGCTATCGAAGCAATTGCTAAACCTTATTCATACCACTAATTGTACCCCGAAGATGGATTTCGCATGATGTGGTTGTCATCCCAAGGATTTAATCAACACCTGAAAATGGACGAATTGCTTAACAAGAAGAAGCTTGCGCCAGACATCGCAATGTCTTGTAGCAGAAGAGGTAACAAAAAATAAATTAGAAGAAAAAAACGGAAAAATAAAAAACAAATGAAACAAAAGTCTCTAGCTTTTTGTAAACAAACCGAAAAACCTAAATGAATGGCAACCATGCTAATCGGTCCAGAAACGGCTCAAAAAACCGTTCGGTTTCGGTCCGAAATCGATTCTTTTTTTTCGGGTGGACGCTTGGCAATCGGCCCGGAAATGGTTCGAAAAATCATTCGGTTTCGGTCGGAAATCGGGCCGTTTTTTCGGATGGACGCTATGGCAATCGGCCCAGAAACGGTTCGAAAAACCGTTCGGTTTCGGCCCGAAATCGGTCCTTTATTTCGGAGGGACGATGGCAATCGGCCCAGAAACGGTTCGAAAACCGTTCAGATTTGGTTGGAAAACGGTCCGCTTGTTTTGACATTTGATCTGCTCGAACTGGTTGAAAAAACTTATCGTCGCCCGAAAAAGTGTTTCATTTTCGCACGATTTTCTACTAAATTCGGCCCGATTATACGATTTCGGACCGATCGAGCAGATGTACGGACAAAAATCGGGCCGATTTCGGGCGATTTTTCCTGTCTGGGAACTGGTTGAAAAAACTTATCGTCGCCCGAAAAAGTGTTTCATTTTCGCACGATTTTCTACTAAATTCGGCCCGATTTCTTATACGATTTCGGACCGATCGAGCAGATGTACGGACAAAAATCGGGCCGATTTCGGGCGATTTTTCCTGTCTGGGTTACTGGCGACACTCACTAGGTGGTATGAATAAGAAAATAGCAATTGCTTCGATAGCTTTTACTTAGCTCGAACTTTAGAATGGCAAAATTTGAAAACATTTGCTCAACTAGATATGAAAAAGCAGAGTAGAACATTTACTTTCAACCAGCTCCGGATTAAAAATATGCATGCCATTCGAAGTATTTGACTCACAAAACTGCTCGAAAATAGCAAAAGCAATTACTAGAGCTTTATTCATATCAGCCACTGGCGACAAGTTATTATCAGGACGTGTACAACTTCGGGTGTGTTCTTATACCAAAGATTTTTTATTTCAAAGGAAAGTGCCGCAAAAACAAAAGATTTTTTCCTTTGGTTTTGGTATAAATAAAAAATCCTTTGGTTCAAATGCATTTTCCTCTGTTTCAAAGATTTTTTCTTTTGAAAAATCTTAGATTCAAAATATTAATGCTTTGATACAAAAACCAGTTTCATTTGATTTAAAGTTATTATCTTTGCTCAAAGGTAATTTAGATATAGATTTAAAAGCATTTATTCATTGAACCATTTTCCATTTATTCCAATTGGAAGATTTTTACCCTGTTGTTTCGAAGTTCCTATTAGGAGTTTGAATAATAAAAAGATACAATTTTAGTTCTTAAATTCTTTTTTATTCACAAACACATAAAACACTGGTTCACATAAAAGAAGTGGAAAAGAATAACGCCAAAATCTCGCATAAAGTGTGTACAGAATTAGAAAATACGATTACTTTGAAGAAAACGAAGAATGAGGACGGGAAAAGGATAGGCTAGATGGTAGGTAATAGCTTTTCTGTGGGTTGATAACAACGTGGGGATTTAAATTGTTGAGATTTGTTAAAGAAAAAGCTCAAAAAGCAGGAATTCGAGGTGTTTTTATTTCAATAATTTGACCTTGGAGAAGAAAGGATAACTCTTGAAGACTGATTATGAACCAGATGCTCTGGGTAGATTTTGGATTTTGGTTGAGAGTACTGATTAAAAGCGCTTATTATTAAAATAGTGAATCGTATAGAGTAGTGGCAGCCAGGTCATGCTAGATCGGAATGCATACGGCACGGGTTGGAAGGGGTAGCTTCAATGAAAAGCGGAAGATAAGAAGTTTTTAAGTATAGAGGGAAGAAAAAGAAATACGGGGAGAAGAAGAAAAACATGTGATGAACATAAAAAGGTAGATCGAGAAGAAAAGGGGAAGCTTAAAGAAAAGGTTGCCTTCGGATGAATTTGCGCGATGGGTGTTATGAATAACATTGAGAAAAGTTTAAAACATCCTATTGTATTTTGGAAGAAAATTCCATTTGAATAAAAAGCTTCTACAGAGCACAAAAAAAGGTAAAATGATAAAAATTTATTTAGGTAAGGTAATGCAGGAAGTACAACAACGAGGTTTAGGACGTATTGCATAGTTGGGTGATGATTTGAAACAGTTATGAAAATTTGTTTATTTTAAATAAGATGGAAGCGATGTTGCATACGGTCGGTCACAGCTTCAGGTAAGCTTCGAGTGTCTAGAGGTAAGATTGGTAAGGAGGTAAGATTATTTTATCATACAACTATTTCATTCATTATATTATTTTTGAACGTTCAATCAGTTGCCAGCTGGGCAGGTATATACAAGGATGCGAACAATTCGCTGTCAAAAAGCGCTCCGTCTCCACCCCCCACCAATGAGAAACTTTTGGTACTCCTTGCCTACTGTTGCTCAATATGCAACCACCCGTAGCTGTATAGGCACGCTGGTTATTACTTTACAAAAGCGTTGCCACCCAGACAGGAAAAATCGCCCGAAATCGGCCCGATTTTTGTCCGTTCATCTGCTCGATCGGTCCGAAATCGTATAAGAAATCGGGCCGAGTTTAGTAGAAAATCGTGCGAAAATGAAACACTTTTTCGGACGACGATAAGTTTTTTCAACCAGTTCGAGCAGATCAAATGTCAAAACAAGCGAACCGTTTTCGGACCGAAACCTAATGGTTTTCGAACCGTTTCTGGGCCGATTGCCATAGCGTCCATCCGAAAAAAGGACCGATATCGGACCGAAACCGAACGAATTTTCGAACCGATTCTGGGTCGATTGCCATAGCCTCTATCCGAAAAAAAGAACCGATTTCGGACCGAATCCGAACGATTTTTCGAACCGATTCTGGGCCGATTGCCATAGCATCCATCTGTAAAAAAGGACCGATTTCGGACCGAAACAGAACGGTTTTTCGAACCGTTTCTGGGCCAATTAGCATTGTTGCCATTCATTTAGGTTTTTCGGTTTTGTTACAAAAAGCTAGATTTTTATTTCATTAGTTTATTTTTTAGTTTTTGTTCTTCTAATACATTCGTTTGCTGCCTCTTCGACTATAAAACATTGCGATGTTTGGCGCAAGCTTATTCAATCGAATGGTTGGCAGCAATTTTGTGCATCTGTTCGCCTCGCATGACAATTCGAAATTTGCTTGGATCAGTTTTGCTACACAAAATTTCAACTCGCCGAGGCCTCTTAAACTGTTTGTCGTCCTGAACAACTTTGAACGGCCACAGAACACCTGATTCTAATCTTCATCGCCCATTTTGACTGACCGAAGATCATATTCGCTGGAAACGATGCATAATCGTCGTCACCATCTTCCGCTTCTTAATCGGTAATGGCACAAGAAGAGGTATAAGCAGCGGCTGATACGATGTGTTGGGCGAACATTCCTGGTGGGATGGAAGGAATGGTGGTGGCCTTCGGAACTGCAATAGAAAATTTCATATTAATCGATGATGGCTGAACGGCTGGTAGGGAAATGTATTCTATACCGGAAATTGTTGATGCAACCACTGAGGGAATGACTGCGTCGGAACCGTTTCCAGCACCAGATGACGGCTCTTCATTGGTCGTGGCGCTACTGGGTTTCCTTTTTTTTAAATTAATTTGCTCTATTCATTGTTGGGAGTGGTAAAAAATATATATTCCATACAATCTACCTAGAGTTCTTTTAGAATGGGGCCTTCGAAGAGCAGTTTGTGAATATTTCGATAGAATCTGAAAGATTAAAAATAAAGATAAAAATGTTAACAAAAACGTTTCAAAAAAGTCTTCACGTAAAAAGGAGCACCAGAATTTCTCTTTATTCGATTCTTCGTCGGCCAAATCGATAGCACTCCGACTTTACCTAATTTTCTCAAATTAATGGATTTTTCTATTTGTTTTTCATATTTTGTATGAGATGTCTATTAAATATTAACAAACATTATAATGACAAATTGTGAGAACACATTATTGGCGTCAATATTGAACAATATTAATATTGACAGGCATCAATGTCCTGATTTCTATTCTAGCAATAGTAAGATCTGATGGTTCGTCAATTTCTCTTTCTCTTCCATTACTTATCATAACTACCTTCAGAGTACACAGCCAAGGAATTTAGGTCGAACTTTTTTCTTGTGTGCTTCATAGTGTAGGTTAGGCAGGCCGCGGTATCTGTTTGTCTGATGCTGTTGAAACACTCGACGATTTTAATGATTTGGTTGGTACGTTTATATTGGCAGTTTCATCTCATGTGAATACTTGTCCCGTTTTTCAATCTGGAACCCATCGAATTGATGCAGCCGAACGTTGCCCGTAAAATTTTTTTCTGTTGACTGAAACTGAAATGAAAGAAAAACGAATATGACATCGATTAATAGATAACATGTCGTTTAACTTACATAACATTAAAAAAAACTTGTTCAATAAAATTCCTTTCGATGATCTCACTGACCAATACTGATCTTAAATAGAATCAGTATGATATTTCACAACGTCGCTAGTTGGCAAGGTTGCCGATCACCAGCGCGAAAACTTCGGATTTCAACTTCAATGACAATATCGATTTCAATGCTTTTCCACACCACCAAAACGAATTTTGAATGGTAAAAGAACAGTACTATCTTGATGCAAACGAAAGTAATTTTTATTTTCTTGTCGTTTTATGGAATGTCAAATATCGTATGTCTGTGTGAGTGAATTCATTTAATGTTTTGATTTTGTTGTGACGAATTCACGTTTGTTTTATTTTACCCATGGATAAAATCAATTACACGTGCGATATTCAAAAAATGGTTCGAAATTTAACCAAAAAATAATAATGAACAAATAACTTAACAACAGAACAGGAAAAGCTAAGCTATTCTTACTAAACAGACTCGGATAATTGAGATTGTTTGTCTAGAATCATCATCATGTCAACCAACGCACTTTGTTAGAAATTGTACTAAATTTGCAGAAAAAGGCATCATCTCGAAGCCAAAATTATTTTTTCCACAACTGCCAGTGGGCGGTAAAAGGGGTAGTTTGATATCCAAGTTTAGTTAGATATTATGAAAAGAACACATTTCTTGAATGTGACTAAATTTTTAATAGAAAAGGAATTTTTAAGATTTATTGGAGAAAAAAGTAAATAAAAATCTGACACCGGTTTTTTGTTGTAGATGGGGACTTAATGGTATATTTCGTTGTTGCGATTTTCATTAAGCTTCTTCTGTTAACAAAACATTGCTTTACAAATTTAGTAAATATCACCTCTACTTTTATTTTATTCAGTTTTTGTACACCTCTATAAATGCGGCAATTCGGCTAGGTGAAGGGTTTGGAGAAACTCTAACTGAAACAGATTGTTCAACAAAATTTTGTTAGAATCTCGTCCATCCAACTGATTTAACAGTTCTAAACAGTAATATAATTTAAAGCCACATGCAATATACTGTAGTTTTGCAATAATCAGTGGAATGTTTTTACGATGTTATTTGTTGTTTTGTTGGGTTTATCACAATATTTTTTTACTCGGGAAACTTGAACTTACCCTTGACGGAGGTTTCGGGGTTAACGAAATCTTGCAGTTGAAAGTGATCTTCACAAATGAAACCAAAGATGTCATAAATGGTTATTTTTCAACCACAACGCAATAAGGAAGTGATGCAGAAAATCTCAAGTTTTCATTCAATTTTAATTTTTTGTTGAAATCGGTGTATTTTTTATAAGCTTTATGGTTGAATTCTAACCACATTTGGTTAATGCGCTCCAATTCAAAAACGGTTCTTTAGTGGTTTTCGAAATAAATCGTGTTATTTTTTTCTAGAACGCTGCTGTTTAGAACAAGTTTAGCGTTTAGTACAATGTTGTCACTGACGCGACGCACCATTGTGGTGGCTCAAACGGAAAACGGTATCCCCCAAATGAAATGTCAACGCGACGCGACGTACGACGGGCTATTGTGCGGGCGCCTTAACACTTACTACACGCTAGAAACTATTGAACCATTTAAGATTCAAAAATAACCATTTTAGACCTTTTCCCGGGAAATGCCATTTCATGAGTTCTCCATGAGAACTCATAAAATGACTTTTCGGGGAGAAGTTGAAATATGGTTATTTTTTAATCGTATTTTATTTGGCGAAGAAGTAGGAAAATGGTTATTTTTTAATTGAAATTTAAGGAGCATTTTTCCTCTGATGAAAATTGCAGCTATGATAGTCAGAAAAAAAAAATAAGATTTTGAAATGTTTTGTTTATTGTCAAAAGTATTGTAGTGTATTCCTACAAGTATTTTTATTCAATGGTATTTTTATATTTATCTCGATGTAAACGTGAACATGTCCTTTCCTTGATCGCTCTTATCGAGTCCGGAGCTAAAGCCAAGCGGCAAACCTTTGCCCAACGATTTACGACCCGCTCCGATGCCTACGTGCTCCAAGCTAAGTCAGGGGAGATTTTGGCCATCTGGGATCATCCAAGTTTTTGGTGCTGCTAAGCTATTGACATTCGATGACCATCAGTTCTGGTTCCGGGAAGGATTCCTTGGATTTGGACTGATTTTCATGAATAAAGGATGTGTTCAGTTCGGAGTGCGGATATGTGAACGACATCTATGTGTTGAGGTCTGTCGTTTGATTCCAATCCGCAGATCGCTGTCTCGCCAATACTCGTGCCGGAATCCAAATCCGACACTTGATTTTCCGGGCAGCCATGGGGTGAAAATTATCGGGGAGATATTCCAGCAGGAGGTTCAAAATTTCTTGCTTTCGCTGTTTGGTTGCCAAAGCGGTGGAGTTCGTTACAGAGCTGGAACTTCTTCCGTTTATCCACGGGTAAGAAAAATTTGGTATGATTATCCGGTCCCTGCAAAAATAAAAAAATCACTAATATTAAATAAAATTAATGTTAGAAAATGATAACTTACCGTGCATCAATAATTGCACCAGTTTACGCTTGGAATTAACTGAAATTCTACAGCAAATAATTATTCTCTTCAAGAACGATCCCTCGAACGATTACGAAAATGCACCATGTTTTTTTCTCTTTTACGATTGAGGTTCAATTTTCATCCTTTTTTCGGTTAATACCCGAAAACTAGGAATATGGTTAAAATTGTACCTTAAAACACAGAGAACTTAAAATATTGATGAAAAATAACCATATTGGCAGTTCTGCAGGAAAACCCAGAAAATGGTTATTTTTCATTCGAAAATGGTTAAATGAAAACGAGCGTGTATCGGATTTGAAGTACCGTGAACGGCCCTAATTCTGCGCAGTTAAGGATTTTTCAAATGTGTTATGTTATAAAAAATTTAGCTTTCAATGAATATCCTCAAAATTTTGTGTACAGTCGGGATAACTAACAAACTTAACGGCAAAAATAATCAGAGCTCGATTTTGGAACAAAAATGTGGATTATTTACAACATTTGGGAAAAATGCAAGTGGCCCTTATTCTGCGCACTATTTTCTATTTGTTCCTAATTCTGCGCATATGTCCCATATTCTGCGCACCCAAATAAAACCAATATACCACTCCGTACTGAAAAGACCAACATTTAATTTACTTAAAATGTATTAAAAAGCATGTTTTACGCTATTGCAAATTGCAAAATATGAAAAAGGGCCAATTCAAGCCCTGGATCTTTGAAGCTTATGTGACACTTTCTTTCACTATTTCTTACAGATGCTTTTTTCCTGCTTTCTCGCTTACCAAATATTTGTTGATCGATCATGTTGTTCGCGGGTCTGGTCAAACTAACTTGTTTCGTTGGTGTGCAGTGCAGACTATTCCGACATACAGAAGCAGTTCCGGCGGGTCACAAAATCGCCCCAGCCGGGGGAACTACGTGCTGCTTCATTTGGCTTACTATCAGTCAGTATCAGTTAGTCAACGAGTGCGAGTGAGCGGGTGAATCGAGAGAAGCTTCGCGTAGTTCCCCCAGCTGGGACGATTCCGCGGCCCGCCGGAACCGCTTGTGTATGTCGGAACAGTCTGTACAGTTGGAACTGAACGATAAACACGCGAATACGATAGAGAACGGAAATCAAGATTTTCTATTTTTTGTCAACAAAACATGTAGATACGAAGGGATTCCTAACGGCGCGTTCGTAAATTGATTTTTTTGGGTGATGCATCAGTCGATTGATTTGTTTGGTAGATGTCAAATCACTTTCCATATGCTTTTGCATACGTTTGTTTGGAATTTACGAACGCCAGCATCGATAAAAAAAATCACTTCGATAGAAAAAATCAATTTACGAACACGCCGTAAGAAACTCCCAACAACTTTACGACTACCCTATCTTCATACAAACTTATTAGAAAACTGTAATTAAACGTCTCCTAACTCCCTGCATTCAATTCCTTGCAACCTTAACATCAGTTCTCTCCGGTGTTTTCATTCTGCGCATTAGGAACATAAGTAAACAAATGGTGTCAAATTCTGCGCATTGCTTAAATCATTGTTTTGATTTGAAAAACCATTTTTATCTAAATTTTTTTTGGCAGTCATGTTCAGAATGATTTTATCTTTCACGTAAAGGCATTTCCAATGAGAAAATTCTGTTTAAAACGGTTTCATTTGATCTTTTTGTTTTCCTAACGCTTAAGCTGTACTGCTAACGCCGGCCATTTTTCAACGTTTGCTTCCTACATTTATTTTGATTTATTCCATTTCTCGCGAACAATTCTTCAGTTTTCAAAATGATTGGAAGCATTTTGAAGATAAACAGTAACTGAAGAGATTCAGCTTTTTTCATGAATATTTTGTTCATCACATCTTGAAATATTTCTGTTTGAATATGAAAATGCGCAGAGTTTGGGACTGCGCAGAATTAGGGCCGTTCACGGTACACCCAAAATAATTTTGAAATTTTTTCTACGGGATTTTTCACGTAAATTTAGATTTTGTTGCATCCTATCGATTCTACGTGAGTTTTGTGTAACCACAGAGTATCAACAATGACCTGGTAAAGCCTACTTTACTTTCACATAACATACACATGAATTTCACGTAAATTCCAAGTGGATGATAGTGGTAATAAATTCTTATTCGAAAAGGAACTTTTTGTCAGTCAGCTTACTTGTTTTTTTTTGCTATCGTCGGAAGTCGACCAGTAGACCACACTTGTCATTCTGCGGGACCCTAGCACAAGCAATGCAAATACGAGCGTCAGCAGCGTGGAGGTAAGTGTATATGGATTTCCCGGTAGGGGGTATATTTTGGGTGTAAGTTCTTTACTACACGTTGATCGAGTCAGAGAAATAGTTTTTTTTAAATTAAAAATTAGTTTATTGAAGGCCTTTTACTTTAACAAAGTTTTAATGTGGCGAAAAAATTTTTAAACAAGAGATAGGAAGGGGTTTATAGGGGGTATCCTTCGATATCAGTCTTCCATTAGAGTTCGGTGGTGGATTCAGAGAAATAGTGATAAGAAGAGAAATGAAGTGTTACAAGGGCAAATAAGTTGTTCTTCTTTCCTTGCTTACCAACACTGGATTTGAAGACTTACCGGTATTAAGT